>NC_092293.1:1210361-1255361 GCF_036320965.1 Panulirus ornatus
ATATATAATATATATATATATATATATATACTATATATATATATATATATATATTATATATATATATATATATATATACATATATATAATATATATATATATATATATTATATATATATATATATATATATATATATATATGTACAAAATTCGTACTGTCTGCCCTTGTTAACTTCCGTCGCCACCCCGCCACACATGAAATGACAACCCCCTTCTCCCCCATGTGCGCAAGGTAGCACTAGGAAAAGACAACAAAGGCCACATTCGTTCACACTCAGTCTCTAGCTGTCATGGATAATGCACCGAAATCACAGCTCCCTTTTCACATCCAAGCCCCGTAAAACTTTCCATGGTTTACCCCAGACGCTTCACATGCCCTGGTTCAATCCATTGACAGCACTTCGAACCCGGTACACCACATCGTTCCAATTCATTCTATTCCTTGCACACCTTTCATCATCCATCATGTTCAGGCCCCGATCACACAAAATCTTTTCACTCCATCTTTCCACTTCCAATTTGGTCTCCCACTACTCCTCGTTCCCTGTACCTCTGACGCATATATCCTCTTTGTCAAACTTTCCTCACTCATTCTCTTCATGTGGCCAAACCATTTCAAAACACCCCCTTCTGCGCTCTGAACCACACTCATTTTGTTACCATACACCTCTCTTAAGAACCCTTTCATTACTTACTCAATCAAACCACCTCATACCACATATTGTCCTCAAACATCTCATTTACAGCACATCCACCCTCCTCCGCACAACTCTATCTATAGCCCACGCCTCCCAACCATATGATATTGCTGGAACCACTATTCCTTCAAACATACCCATTTTTGCTTTCCAAGATAACGTTCTCGACTTCCACACATTCTTCAACGCTCCCAGAATTTTCGCCCCCTTCCCCACCCTATGATTCACTTCCACTTCCATGGCTCCATCCGCTGCCAAATCCACTCACAGATATCTAAAATACTTCACTTCCTCCAGTTTTTCTCCATTCAAACTTACCTCCCAATTGACTTGACCCTCAACCCTACTGTACCTAATAACCTCGCTCTTATTCACATTTACTTTCAGCTTTCTTCTTTCACACACTTAACCAAACTCAGTCACCAGCTTCTGTAATTTCTCACCGAATCATCCACCAGTGCTGTATCATCAGCGAACAACAACTGACTCACTTCCCAAGCTCCCTCATCCACAACAGACTGCATACTTGCACATCTTTCCAAAACTCTTGCATTCACCTCCCAAACAGCCCCATCCATAAACAAATTAAACAACCATGGAGATATAACACACCCCTGCCGCAAACCAACATTCACCAACTTAACTGAGACTGTGTCCCCTCTAATTGCGGTAAATTACCATATCACTTTAACGGCACCAGCCAGCAGGAAAAATGTCAGATATGGGAGTGACTGAATATATTGCCATACATATCATATTTATCCCCGAGGATAGGGGAAAAAGAATACTTCCCACGCATTCCTCACGTGTCGTAGAAGGCGACTAAAGGGGACGGGAGCGGGGGGCTAGAAACCCTCCCCTCCTTGTATTTTAACTTTCTAAGAGGAGAAACAGAAGAAGGAGTCACGCGAGGAGTGCTCATCCTCCTCAAAGGCTCAGATTGGGGTGTCTAAATGTGTGTGGATGTAACCAAGATGAGAAAAAAGGAGAGATAGGTAGTATGTTTGCGGAAAGGAACCTGGATGGTTTGGCTCTGAGTGAAACGAAGCTCAATGGTAAAGGGGAAGAGTGGTTTGGGAATACCTTGGGAGTAAAGTCAGGGGTTAGTGAGAGGACAAGAGCAAGGGAAGGAGTAGCACTACTCCTGAATCCCTGAATCAGGAGTTGTGGGAGTATGTGATAGAGTATAAGAAAGTAAATTCTAGATTGATATGGGTAAAACTGAAAGTTGATGGAGAGAGATGGGTGATCATTGGTGCATATGCACCTGGGCATGAGAAAGATCATGAGAGGCAAGTGTTTTGGGAGCAGCTGAAAGAGTGTGTTAGTGGTTCTGATGCACGAGACCGGGTTATAGTGATGTATGATTTGAATGCAAAGGTGAGTAATGTGGCAGTTGAGGGAATAATTTGTATACATAGGGTGTTCAGTGTTGTAAATGGAAATGGTGAAGAACTTGTATATTTATGTGCTGAAAAAGGATTGTTGATTGGGAACACCTGGTTTAAAAAGAGAGATATACATAATGAAACGTATGTAAGTAGGAGAGATGGCCAGAGAGCGTTATTGGATTACTTGTTAGTTGATAGGCGCGCGAAAGAGAGACTTTTGGATGTTAATATGCTGAGAGGTGCAACTGGAGGGATGTCTGATCATTATCTTGTGGAGGCGAAGGTGAAGATTTGTAGAGGTTTTCAGAAAAGAAGAGAGAATGTTGGGGTGAAGAGAGTAGTGAGAGTAAGTGAGCTTGGGAAGGAGCCTTGTGTGAGGAAGTACCAGGAGAGGCTGAGTACAGAATGGAAAAAGGTGAGAACAAAGGAGGTAAGGGTAGTGGTGGAGGAATGGGGTGTATTTAGGGAAGCAGTGATGGTTTGCGCAAAAGATGCTTGTGGCATGAGGAGCGTGGGAGGTGGGCAGATTAGAAAGGGTAGTGAGTGGTGGGATGAAGAAGTAAGATTGTTAGTGAAAGAGAAGAGAGAGGCGTTTGGACGACTTTTGCAGGGAAATAATGCAAATGAGTGGGAGATGTATGAAAGAAAGAGGCAGGAGGTCAAGAGAAAGGTGCAAGAGGTGAAAAAGAGGGTAAATGAAAGTTGGGGTGAGAGAGTATCATTGAATTTTAGGGAGAATAAAAAGATGTTTTTGAAGGAGGTAAATAAAGTGCGCAAGACAAGGAAAGAAATGGGAAGTTCAGTGAAGGGGGCTATTGGGGAGATGATAACAAGTAGTGGTGATGTGAGAAGGAGATGGAGTGAGTATTTTGAATGTTTGTTGAATGTGTTTGATGATAGAGTGGCAGATATAGGATGTTCTGGTCGAAGTGGTGTGCAAAGTGAGACGGTAATGTCATGTTATCTTTATTGTCACGGTGGTTGTATTGTCATCGTGGCTATACAGTCATGTTGGCTATATTGTCATTAAGATTACATTGTTATGGTAACTATATTGCCATGGTGGCTGTATATTTTCATAGTAGGATGATTGTATTATGGCGATTGTATTGCATTTCTGAGTATATTGTCATGGTGACTGTGTTGCCATAATATCTATATTGTCATGTAATTTGTTGAATTGATGGAAATATTGTGTAAGAAACGGTATTGTCATGTTATCTGTATTGTCATGGTGGTTGTATTGTCATTGTGGCTATATAGTCATGTTAGCTATATTGTCATTAACATTACATTGTTATGGTAACTGTATTGCCTTTGTGACTGTATTGTTAGGTCACTATATTGCCATGATGGCTATTTGCCATTTTTGTTATATAACAAGGAGGTGACTGTCTTTTCATGTTGGCAATATTGTCAGAATAGCTATATTGTCGAGTAGTAGGTATATATATTTCTATTCTGGCGTTATATTATAATGATGGCAATAATAACGTTTTGGAGATATAGTGTCTTGGCAGCTGAACTCTTATTGTAGATATTTTTCAATTTGAATATTACATCATGGTAGCTACATAGTCAAGGTTACTATATTTTCATGGTAGCTACATTGTCATGGTGAAGACATTGGCATGGTGGCTGTATTGTTATTTTGAATATAATGCCGTCCTGGCTTCATTATCTTGGTCGCTATATCAACTTGATGGTTATATTGCTATGGTTAATTTTGTCGTTCGGGATATATTTTGTTATTAGCTACAATATTGTTGTGATTATATTATCATGATAATAATATTTTCATGGCGGCTTATTTGGTATTGTAAGTGTAAGTGAATGGATATCATCTCATCATGTCACTTAAATTGTCATGGTTTTTACACTGTGATATTGTTTATGTCAACCTGCTGATTATATAATCATGATTGGTGTATAATTATGGTAACTATATTGTAATACCGTTTTATTTCATTGTGATAATTTTGTCATGTTGACTACAATCACATGACAGCTATAAAGTTATGACTATATTATAATGATAAATCCTGTCTGAGTCACTGTTCTTTCACAGAGATTATATTGTCCTGAAGTCTATATGTTTTCTATGATCCGAAAGCGACTATTCATTTACAGTATCTATACTGCCAGGTGGTTATATTGCATTTGCGAATATAAGTTGGATGTTCCTATATTTTTGCTTTGACTATATTATCATATCATCTATATGATCATGGTAGTTTTATTGTTATAGTGAATACATTGTCGTCGTGACTATATTATCATAATGGCTAAATTGTCATAGCTAATATGTTGACATGGGGGCTATATTTTCATGATATTTACAAAGTCATTGTAAGATTGGTATCAAAGTGACTCTAATGTGCTGGCGATTGATTTATAACGTGACATTATTGTCAAGATGGCTGTATTGTCATGGTGGCTATATTGTCGTTTGCTGTATTTTCAATTTTACGCTTTTGTGAAGATAGCTTTACTGTAAGTGTAGCTATAGTGTCATGGAGAATATATATTCACAGTGGCAGTATCGTCATTTTGAAACTAGTCATTTTGGCTATCTTCTTATTTTGTTACATTACTATCATGTATATATCGCCACCTTGGCTATATTAGCAATGTGATATTTTTTGTAGGTGCTATATTGTCATTTTTTAATCATGCATATTTTGTCATAAGTGATACATTATCATGATAAATATAATATTCCGGTGACTATATATTGGCCTTGTGACTATATTGTTATTATGACTATAATCTCATGTTGGATATCTTGCCAAGATAGCTATATTGTATTATTTACTCATAAATCTCTAAGTTCTATAACCCAAAATATTTAGAGTAGATAGGGTAGAAACTGATGGAAGCCATTTCTAACATTCTTGCATAACCTGACCTCTCGCCTTCCCTAAACATAGCCATCCCAGCTTGGATATTGTACTACTGTGGTCGTCAACTAATTTGAAAATGAAGACATTGAATGGAGAAATTACTCAGGTCATCTCCAAAGATGATTACTGGACTGAGCAACAAATTCAGAGAGCAGATTAAACGACTTAAATCCATTCAGCTTTACGGAAAAGAAGTTTAAGAGATCCTTTACAGGTAAATGAATTTATTGTAATGGCATCCCTTTAAGCTTGATATTTTTACTTCCTGTAACTAGTTCCAGCAATTAAAACAATATTCAGCATTGTGATTTATGTGACTGACTTTAGGATGCATTTGGATCTGTCAAAAATTGTATTTAGCAAATCCTTCAACTTTCAACTGACCCATTCTATATTTTTATTAATTTCATCTCAGTTTTATCACCTTTCTGTTACTGTCTAATATCAACAGTAGCCCGTCTACGTAGTTGGGGCTCTGAAGCAAAGGAAACTTTTTCTAGCCTAGGTTAGGGTAGCATCTAAACCAAACCTAAATGACCTTACCTTAGAAATATGTTCAGACAGTACCTTCTGAAAATATTTCTTCAGGTAAGGTCGTGGGGATTAGTTTAGGTGCTAACTAAACCTTGGCTAGAAAAAGTTTGCTTTAAAGCCACAACTAGTTGAAAGGCCTACTTTAAGTGGTGATATTGAAATTCATTTGCTCCAGTGTGCCCCTCTGTCCGTTTGTTTTATGTCCATCTAAAGATGGACTTAATTTTTGATGTAGATTGATTTCCTATCTTAGTTTCGTCTATGGAATTCTACATCTTCAGTTCAGCACACCATTGTGGTAATGAAGGGAAAGTCACCACATTTACAAGCCGAGTGCACGTAGCTTATCCCACCTCGTTAGAGAGAAAACTTACCTGTATTTGAATTAATGAACGGGAAGAGAGAGGACAAAATTTTAATACACATTCATTATACACACACACATATATATATATATATATATATATATATATATATATATATATATATATATATATATATATATATATATATATATATATATATATTTATATATATATATATATATATATATATATATATATATATATATATATATATATATTATCCCTGGGGATAGGGGAGAAAGAATACTTCCCACGTATTCCCTGCGTGTCGTAGAAGGCGACTAAAATGGGAGGGAGCGGGTGGCTGGAAATCCTCCCCTCTCGTTTTTTTTTAATTTTCCAAAAGAAGGAACAGAGAAGGGGGCCAGGTGAGGATTTTCCCTCTAAGGCCCAGTCCTCTGTTCTTAACGCTACCTCGCAAATGCGGGAAATGGCGAATCGTATGAATGAAAAAATGAATATATATATATATATATATATATATATATATATATATATATATATATATATATATATATATACAATTTATTTTATATACATTACCACATTTCCTGCACTTTTCATCACAAATTTCCGAGGTCATAACCTTGTAGTTACCATTACCTTACAACCTTAAGGATGGTGGTCTACAACACCTCTAGATTGATGGAGAAAACGAAAAGTTTCGTTTTACTATTAAGACCACAGAAATACGGTAATTCCACTTCACTACCAGTAACTACTAGTTATTTTACTTGTTGATTTTCACGGCTAAGATTTTCATCCTCTGAGCTAAGCCATACAATAATCGTCCTTATCTACTCTGAGCATTGGATAGCCTCCTGATGATCAAGATTGCTGTTTTGGTTGTCCGTTTCCCTTGTTACTGCTGTGCCTCACTGCACACCTTACATGAGTGCCTTCCACAGTATTAGGGACAGCTGCTGGGCCTCACTGTAGCTACTTCTGGGACGGTTGCCAGTCTTCCTCGTATTCCCTCATGACCACAGCGCCAAACCGACTCCCGCCATCAGGCCGAAACGCACAAACATTTCTGACAAAATTGAGACAACCGCTGTCGCGTCAGTTTTGACACCAAGTGAATTTATACGACAATTACGTTCAAGATGCTTGGTTTTTCGTTCATGGATTGAACAGAAGCAACCAACGATGGTTGCTACTGCCCAATCCATGAAGTCCCCCCCACCACGGAAAGGTAACCAAGCTTCGGGGGGGATGGGTGTTTACCCTGACGCCAACGGAGAAACTCAATACAATATTTTTATTATAACTTTCCTTAATCTTGAAAAATGAATTAATCAGAGGGAACAATAGCCCCAGCCATATGAAGATTGGCTAACCGACTCCTTGCGTATTGTGTAGAAAGTGATTTCTTTGAGGGTTGCTTTATGGAAGGCACGGTAGCGTCGGAAGAGTTTCATTTTTTGTTTGAAAACGATGGAAATTATCCCCGTGAATATATGCATTTTTTTTTGGGCGGGATAATGTTCCCATTTTTTTTCTTTCTTTGGTTTTCAACGTCCCTACGTAGATATTATGTGTCATCCACTACTGGGAGAAAGCCAGACTTCCGCCAGATTAACGTTATCCTTGGCGAGGCGAAACTAAAGTTGTCTTGGTGTTGGTTCCTCTGTGATAACCTAAACACAAACACAAACACACCTCCAGTGTCCACTCTAGGGCCGTGTTCTCCTGCAGCACCAGCAGGAAGAAAGAACTCAGGTTCCTCACCAACTGAATCTTTTGGCACGGGGAGCGTGTGTCATCTCGACACGCCTTTTAACGCCCGTACGTGGTGCGGAGTGCAGTCGGTCTGTAACGTAGGACATGTCATGTGTTATTGGTCCCAGTCGGTCTAGAACGCTGGGCCTGACATGTTTTGGGGGACCAAGTCGGTCTTGAATGGTGGGCCTGACGTGTGTTGGGGGACCAAGTCGGTCTTGAATGGTGGGCCTGACAGGTCTTGAGACCTGCCATGTCTCCCTGAAGGCGGGCCTGACAAGTGGGGTGGGCTGCATTTCCTCATGGATGGTGGGTCTGGTAGGGAGTGTGGGCTGCAGTGCCACTTGAATGGGCGAGGTCACTTGGTCAGCATCAGTGGGACGGTGAGGTTTCACTTTTGCACAGCGACCGTTGATGGAGAGTGGTGTCACGTCGGCAAGAAGTGCCTTCTTGTAGGAGGCATAGCAGGAGTACTGGATGACGGCAATCCCGCGGTGGTTCTCGTAGGTCATGTAGGACTGCATGTCGAAGCGAACGATGTCGCCGAACTGCTTGAAGAATTCCCAGACGTTCGTCCTTGAGATTTTGTATGGAACGTTGACGACCCTGATGGTATACCTCTGCAGGACGGTTTTGAGAACCCCTTGCAACTGCTCGTTGGTGGGCACGTTGACATGTATGTCGTCATCATCGCAGCCCAACTCATCTATATGTGGGAGTCGGGTCTCGTGTGGTGGACGGTCCAGCAAATCCTCCTCATCGTGGAAAGGCAGGTAGGCCTGGTCAAGGAGGGCGACCCAGAGCACCTGCTGCTGCTCGACCACCTCCACAACTGAGCTTTTTGCAAAATCTTCCATGTTGAAGATATTATGATTACGTTGTGCACTTTACGAAGTAACCTCGGTTATCCTTGTACGTCCACAAATATAGTGAGTCTATACTGATATGGAAAATATAGTAAGGTACCCCCATGCTCTAATATCCCACATAGAAACAAAAGCATAGTCGACTTCGGCGATTTTAAATGTAGAGACCATCTAAAATATTGTAGGTGGGTTAATGGTTGTTACATGGTGACCAGGGGTACAGGTGGATGGGACAGACTGGATATAGTGAAGATCGATAGATGGGACAGATAGGGTATAGTGAATATCCATAGATGGGACAGACTGGGTACAGTGAAGATTGACAGATGGGACAGACAGGGTTTAGTGAATATCCATAGATGGGAGAGACAGAGTGTAGTGAAGATGCATAGATGGGACTAACAGGGTACAGTGAAGATTCGTTACGAGATGGGACAGACAGGGTATAGTGAAGATGTGTATATGGGACAGACAGGGTATAGTGAAGATGTTCAGATGGGACACACATTATAATGAATTGATTGATGGGACAGACAGGATATAGTGAAGATTGATAGATGGGACAGGCTGGGTATAGTGAAGATCCATAGATGGGACAGATGGTATAGCGAAGATGTGTAGATGGGACACACATTATAATGAATTGATTGATGGGACAGACAGGGTATAGTGAAGATCCATAGATGGGACAGGCTGGGTGCTGGGTATAGTGAAGATCCATAGATGGGACAGGCTGGGTGCTGGGTATAATGAAGATCCATAGATGGGACAGAGGGTATAGTGAAGATGTAGACGGGACACACATTATAATGAATTGATTGATGGGACAGACAGGGTATAGTGAAGATCCATAGATGGGGCAGGCTGGGTATAGTGAAGATCCTTAGATGGGACAGAGGGTATAGTGAAGATGTGTAGATGGGACACACATTATAATGAATTGATTGATGGGACAGACAGGATATAGTGAAGATCGATAGATGGAAATGTTGGCACAATCAAACAATGGCCAGGTGGTCCTGAGTAGCAGATCTCTGTTACTTGCAGGCCAGAACTTAATGATGGTGAGAGATAATGGTGTCTCCCTCTGTAGTGAACATGATATTGAGAGATAATGGTGTCTCCCTCTGTAGTGAACATGATAGAGATAATGGTGTCTCCCTCTGTAGTGAACATGATGGTGAGAGATAATGGTGTCTCCCTCTGTAGTGAACATGATAGAGATAATGGTGTCTCCCTCTGTAGTGAACATGATGGTGAGAGATAATGGTGTCTCTCTCTGTAGTGAACATGACGGTGAGAGATAATGTGTCTCTCTCTGTAGTGAACATGACGGTGAGAGATAATGGTGTCTCTTTCTGTAGTGAACATGACGGTGAGAGATAATGGTGTCTCTCTCTGTAGTGAACATGATGGTGAGAGATAATGGTGTCTCTCTCTGTAGTGAACATGACGGTGAGAGATAATGTGTCTCTCTCTGTAGTGAACATGATGGTGAGAGATAATGGTGTCTCTCTCTGTAGTGAACATGACGGTGAGAGATAATGGTGTCTCTTTCTGTAGTGAACATGATGGTGAGAGATAATGGTGTCTCTCTCTGTAGTGAACATGACGGTGAGAGATAATGTGTCTCTCTCTGTAGTGAACATGATGGTGAGAGATAATGGTGTCTCTTTCTGTAGTGAACATGACGGTGAGAGATAATGGTGTCTATGATTCGGTACGTAGAACTCACATGAGATTAATCAGATATATGATTATGAGCAGAAAAAGATGTTATCTATGTGTGATATGTAAGAGGAGGAAAACTACTCCCACACATCACATTTTACACACATTTCCACAGGACAAAGAGAGGTAAGGGGTATTGTTGTGATGGAATTGGTAAGACATTCATAAATATAAACGTAGGTTATGAATCTACTGTTCTTGTAGTACTACAGGCATTGATTCTTGTTCTTGAAATGTTGGCTTGGGGTTCATTGATATGAATATTTTCATGCTTGTGTAAATTGTGATTGTGAATAAACTTGTATATACATCATCTATACTGAAGGTGTGAGACTGACATTGGCTATCATTCTGTCATGTATGAATTATTAGACATATGTAACATATTATATCATACTTCTGATTCAACATAATGTGTGAGTGTTACTGGAGAGCTTTTTGTAAATGATAACTGCAAGAAGTCAAGCATGGACATTGCTTTTCTACATAGCGTCTGCATTCTATTTTCTTAATGCACTGCAGGATGCACAGAATTCTTGCAATGGTGTTTATCTAAGCTTTGGATTTCTTTAATGCTACAGTGTTGCTGGTTTCCAGGATTTTTGTAAATATGTTAACTTTCTCCTGCTTGACTTGTATGAATTTTGTAAATATATTTTTCTGTTGCTTGATTTCTATGATCTTTGTAAATATGTCAATTTTCTTTTGCTTTGATCTCAACCTGTATTTGGTTATTCTATAATTCATTTGTTGTACAATATTGTTATGTGTACTGTGATCGTTTGCAATCTGAGAAAACGTTTATTAAAATTTTTCTTATTTGTGCGTAATCATCGTAAGTGATTAACTGAAATATAGCGCGTTGGTGTAAGTGGCGCTGATGGAGGAACAGAGAGGCCCGCCATTTTTGAACAAGAGGTAAGCCGTTGACCGAGGGCTAGAGAATAAACAACAAATAAGCAGGATTGTGATGGTGATAGTGGATGGTGACGTGGTGTGCAGGTAAGTGAGGATAGTTTGGAAAATGTGTGGACCGTGATAGTTAATTGGAGTATATCGAAAATGGCAGGAATCTTGTGCGAGTTGTGGTGCTGAGTAACGGCTGGTGTGGAGGCGCCTCCTTAATTTCGTGGTTGTTGGAGTGTTTGGCTGGTGGGTGCCGGAAACCTGGTCCTATTACTGAATACGTGCAGCCACGGACAGTAAAACTCACCAAGTCGTCCATGGTGTGGAGAGTTTGGTGCCAGACCTGGTTTAGGTATCCTAAGGCCACTTGACATTCTCCTGCGAGATGCTGGTATTGTAAGCTACAAGTGCAGCACTATTGATGGTGTGAGGATAGTGCCAACTACAACTCAGGAGTGGAGTGTGAGTACACCAGCTGGTTGATGGTGAGGATAGTGCCAACTACAACTCAGAAGTGGATTGCATGTGGTGTGAGTGAGGAGTGGAGTACATGTGGTGTGAGTGAGGAGTGGAGTACATGTGGTGTGAGTGAGGAGTGGAGTACATGTGGTGTGAGTGAGGAGTGGAGTGCATGTGGTGTGAGTGAGGAGTGGAGTGCATGTCGTGTGAGTGATGAGTGGAGTACATGTGGTGTGAGTGAGGAGTGGAGTACATGTGGTGTGAGTGAATAGTGGAGTGCATGTGGTGTGAGTGAGGAGTGGGGTGCATGTGGTGTGAGTGAGGAGTAGAGTGCATGTGGTGTGAGTGAGGAGTGGAGTGCATGTGGTGTGAGTGAGGAGTGGAGTGTATGTGGTGTGAGTGAGGAGTGGAGTACATGTGGTGTAAGGAGTGGAGTACATGTGGTGTGAGTGAAGAGGGGAGTACATGTGGTGTGAGGAGTTGAGTACATGTGGCGTGAGTGAGGAGTAGAGTACATGTGGCGTGAGTGAGGAGTAGAGTACATGTGGTGTGAGTGAGGAGTGGAGTGCATGTGGTGTGAGGAGTTGAGTGCATGTGGTGTGAGTGAGGAGTGGAGTACATGTGGTGTGAGTGAGGAGTGGAGTGTATGTGGTGTGAGTGAGGAGTGGAGTGTATGTGGTGTGAGTGAGGAGTGGAGTGTATGTGGTGTGAGTGAGGAGTAGAGTAGATGTGGTGTGAGTGAGGAGTGGAGTACATGTGGTGTGAGTGAGGAGTGGAGTATATGTGGTGTGAGTGAGGAGTGGAGTGCATGTGGTGTGAGTGAGGAGTGGAGTACATGTGGTGTGAGTGAGGAGTGGAGTGTATGTGGTGTGAGTGGGGAGTGGAGTACATGTGGTGTGAGTGAGGAGTGGAGTACATGTGGTGTGAGTGAGGAGTGGAGTGTATGTGGTGTGAGTGAGGAGTGGAGTACATGTGGTGTGAGTGAGGAGTGGAGTACATGTGGTGTGAGTGAGGAGTGGAGTGTATGTGGTGTGAGTGAGGAGTGGAGTGTATGTGGTGTGAGTGAGGAGTGGAGTACATGTGGTGTGAGTGAGGAGTGGAGTACATGTGGTGTGAGTGAGGAGTGGAGTACATGTGGTGTGAGTGAGGAGTGGAGTGTATGTGGTGTGAGTGAGGAGTGGAGTACATGTGGTGTGAGTGAGGAGTGGAGTGTATGTGGTGTGAGTGAGGAGTGGAGTACATGTGGTGTGAGTGAGGAGTGGAGTACATGTGGTGTGAGTGAGGAGTGGAGTACATGTGGTGTGAGTGAGGAGTGGAGTACATGTGGTGTGAGTGAGGAGTGGAGTACATGTGGTGTGAGTGAGGAGTGGAGTACATGTGGTGTGAGTGAGGAGTGGAGTGTATGTGGTGTGAGTGAGGAGTGGAGTACATGTGGTGTGAGTGAGGAGTGGAGTGTATGTGGTGTGAGTGAGGAATGGAGTGTATGTGGTGTGATTGAGGAGTGGAGTACATGTGGTGTGAGTGAGGAGTGGAGTGTATGTGGTGTGAATGGCGCCACTGTCAGTGAACCCATTATATACTGTAGCTATGGCAGCCACTTTCCTATCTGGGGCGTAACACAGTAGCCGGTCTACGGTCGATGACCAATCAACTACCGCGGAGGCGTAGCACAGAAATTATTGGGCCGCAGAGAACCAATCACAAATCGGCCGCAGAGAACCAATCACAAATCGCAAGCAGCAGCGGTCCACCAATGGGAAGTCGACGCACAGTAGCGCTGCCCAAGTGGCTACCTGGGAAACAATATGGAGGAGTGGCCACGCCCGGACACTGGTACTAGTACTTTTAACAATGTTATATGGTTGCGAGGCATGGGCGCTCGATAGTGTTGTGGGAAAGATGGTGGATGTTTCGGAAATGAAATGTTTGAGGAATGTATTTAGTGTGAGGCGGCTTGATCGAGTAAGTAATGAAAGGCATGTTTACCAAATGGCGTCCTATCTACGTCTCTTTGTTGTATATCAACTGACTTATATTTCTCTCTTGTGTTTCCCCTGATGATGTGATTATTACACGAAGGTGCACTTGGGAACTTATCGTGTTTCTTTTTCACCGTGGACTCATAGGAATATATATATATATATATATATATATATATATATATATATATATATATATATATATATATATATATATATATATATATATATATATATATATATATATATATATATATATATATATATATATATATAAGTGAGGATTTCTTTCAAAGGCTCAGTCCTCTGTTCTTAACGCTACCTCGCTAACGAGAGAAATGGGGAGGAGTGGAGGAGGGAGGGATGGGTAATGTGTGGCCAACAAGTAGGTGTTGCCGCCATATTGGAAATGTTAGCTATTTACGCACATCATGACGTTGCATAACATAAACAATTTAACATTTTATGAATAGTAGGGACATTGCTTAGTAATCTAGGATACTATGAACCAATGTTTTGTTTTATTTAGCAATTACATGTGAGCAACTGATATTAATCGTGGCACATGTGGCATTTTTCCCCAGCCCCTCCAGCCCACTCTCTCACTCCAAATACCCACTCACCTCCAGCTTGGTCACAGCAAATTTGTAAGTTATCTATAATATTATTCCCTCCAGAATAACATAACATTTTGTTAGTGTTTTTGGAAGCATCTAGAATAAGCGGGGCAGTGTAATGTGGTGTTATAAAAGTGTCAGCAATGTGGCATCACATGCGGCAGCGTCAGCTAGCACATCCACCTTAATTCATCAAAGGAAGTAAGTTATTTAACAACTAATGCCGGCCAGCCAAATGTATTCATGTCTATAAAACGAATAAAACTTAAAATACGGACTTATGATTTGCTTTTTATGAAGAGAAACTCTGCAAAGATAAAGAAGACCTGGGGACGTGAGAGGAGGAGGTAGTTGCCAGATACCGCGATATTTGTCCAAAACATTTTGCAGACTATGACGTCACTACTTGAGGCAATGTACCGGCTGGAGTGATGACGTCATGGAGGAGGTTGACGTCACCAGGTGTGTTGTTGTAGCTGGAGTATTGTTAGTGTTGTGGCAGGTGATGACTCATCTTATTTCCAATCAGCCACCCAGTGTTCACTACCATCCTGGATGGTGGTCAAAATATAGTCAACAATATTAGTAATGATGGCGTTATTTTAGGTGACATTAATGGCGGCCGCTGTATTGGTGAGTTGGCGACTCATATAATAATGTGAGAGAAGTTGTCTTATGCTCACGTGAGTACCTGACCTTGTTCACACTTCAAATGTCAATATATCATCATGTATGTGTAGTGATGATGATGATCATTAATGATGGTGTAAACATGACCCAGAAAATGGCTATTAGACACATTGGTTGTGGCAAGAAATATTGTGGACACCAAGTTAGCGGCGTAAGATATAGAACATGGGACACCTGCACTCACACCCACCACCCACAGAACATGGCACACCTGCACTCACACCCACCACCCACAGAACATGGCACACCTGCACTCACACCCACCCACAGAACATGGCACACCTGCACTCACACCCACCACCCACAGAACATGGCACACCTGCACTCACACCCACCCACAGAACATGGGACACCTGCACTCACACCCACCACCCACAGAACATGGCACACCTGCACTCACACCCACCACCCACAGAACATGGCACATCTGCACTCACACCCACCACCCACAGAACATGGCACACCTGCACTCACACCCACCACCCACAGAACATGGCACACCTGCACTCACACCCACCACCCACAGAACATGGCACACCTGCACTCACACCCACCACCCACAGAACATGGCACACCTGCACTCACACCCACCACCCACAGAACATGGCACATCTGCACTCACACCCACCACCCACAGAACATGGCACACCTGCACTCACACCCACCACCCACAGAACATGGGACACCTGCACTCACACCCACCCACAGAACATGGCACACCTGCACTCACACCCACCCACAGAACATGGCACACCTGCACTCACACCCACCACCCACAGAACATGGGACACCTGCACTCACACCCACCCACAGAACATGGCACACCTGCACTCACACCCACCCACAGAACATGGGACACCTGCACTCACACCCACCACCCACAGAACGTGGCACACCTGCACTCACACCCACCACCCACAGAACATGGCACACCTGCACTCACACCCACCACCCACAGAACATGGCACACCTGCACTCACACCCACCACCCACAGAACATGGCACACCTGCACTCACACCCACCCACAGAACATGGCACACCTGCACTCACACCCACCACCCACAGAACATGGCACACCTGCACTCACACCCACCACCCACAGAACATGGCACACCTGCACTCACACCCACCCACAGAACATGGCACACCTGCACTCACACCCACCACCCACAGAACATGGCACACCTGCACTCACACCCACCCACAGAACATGGGACACCTGCACTCACACCCACCACCCACAGAACATGGCACACCTGCACTCACACCCACCCACAGAACATGGCACACCTGCACTCACACCCACCCACCCACAGAACATGGCACACCTGCACTCACACCCACCACCCACAGAACATGGCACACCTGCACTCACACCCACCCACAGAACATGGCACACCTGCACTCACAACCCACCCACAGAACATGGCACACCTGCACTCACACACACCCACAGAACATGGGACACCTGCACTCACACCCACCCACAGAACATGGGACACCTGCACTCACACCCACCCACCCACCCACCCACCCAGCCACCCACATAACTGACCCCCAGCCAGCCACCCAGCCAGCCACCCAGCCACCCACATAACTAACAGCCACCCAGCCAGCCACCCAGCCACCCAGCCACCCACATACCTAACAGCCACCCAGCCAGCCACCCAGCCACCCACATAACTAACAGCCAGCCAGCCACCCAGCCACTCACATAACTAACAGCCAGCCACCCAGCCAGCCAGCCACCAAGCCAGCCGCTAGTGTGAGCCACATAATATGTAGCAGAGGAAGATGGTACAGCTGGTGTCGACCAGCTGCTCTCCTTCTGGCAGCTGGTCGTTTTCTGTGATGAGAAAACGTTGTATACTGACGCCCCGTACAGCAGCAGGTCAGGTTGGGCCAGCCACAACCCTGAGCCATTTGACGTGGTGGTGGTCCACAAGTGCCCCATCCACAGGTCGGGGTGTTAAGGTGTGGTAGTTTGAGCCCCACTGGGCAACATCCCCTCCCTGACGTGAACATGAATCCTCCACACTTGCCACATCACTGATGATGACACCACCACATCATCATCATGTCATCACTGATGATGATGACGTCAACACCACCACATCATCATCATCATGATGTCATCAGTGATGACGTCAACACCACCACATCACCTTGCTGAGGTCATCATCATCATCATCATGTCATCACTGATGATGACGTCAACACCACCACATCACACTTACTGAGGTCATCATCATCATCATCATCATGATGTCATCAGTGATGACGTCAACACCACCACATGACACTTGATGACGTCATCATGTGGTGGTGGTAGTCTTGTGTTGCTGATCAGGTCAGGTCAGGTCAGGTTTGGTGGCTGGCTGATTGTAAATATGGCTTCCTCCTCCTCCGTTGTTCTCTGGTGATGGAGATAATTACTGTGTCACAACATACAAGCCTCCTCCTCCTCCTCTACCATCATTATTGTGGCATCAAGAGAAATGGCTTCGTACAAGTAGCATTGGTTTATTTATGATTACATCATCATGATGATGACATTTTACAGCCAAGTTGAGGGAAAGAAGATGGCAGGTTCTCCACTAGTTCAGGGTAGTTATCTGCTTTATGGTGACCAAGACAATTCCTTACAACCACAGTGAACGAAGACCATGCCTCTGCCTCAGCATTGGTCATTGAATCTTGGAAATGTGGGTCTTTCATGAGTTCCATGGTTTGTGACCCGTCGACAATACCTGCCTTCACCTTCTCCATGATCAGCGCTGGACATTTTCTGCATATGTAGTCAAAGCAGAGTGTCCTTCTTTGTTCCAAACCTTCACAAAGTGTTTCATTAAACCTAGTTTGATGTGCAGTGGTGGTACAATGATCTTATCTCTGTCAACCAAGGGTTCTGCCATTACATTCTTGTAATGTTTTCTCTCAGAGACCATTGTTTTCTCAGCCAGTGCTCATCCTCAGCTCTACTATCCCAGAGACAGATAAAGCTGGGCTACTTGTTGTACCCACTCTGCTGACCCAGGAGAAAAGTCACCATCTTAAGATCCACACACATTAACCATTGGTCATGGTGGTATGATATTTTGTGTAAGACCAGGACGATTGTGTCCTGCTGTTCACTCATCATAGTTGAACCACCAATTGGGAGTGATCCATATTTGTTGTCATTGTGTAGAAGCACAACATTTTAAGCTCCACTTAGAAACTACCTAAGCTCTGTGTGTGGTCATGAGTGTTAATTGCTAGTATCTGAAACCTGTATCTGCTAGAGGAAATGAAGATCAGAATGTTAGTCAGTGGCGTAAATATACCTTTGATTCCATGTCTATATTGTGAGACACCAAAATGGTTGTTTATAAATTGGACGCCCCCAGTATATTTATATATATTTCTTTCTTTCTTTTATTACTATTCGCCTTTCCCGCGTTAGCGAGGTAGCGGTTAAGATCCAGAGACTGGGCTTTGTGGATATATCCTCTACCTAGCCCCCTCTGTTCCTTCTTGTGGAAAAAAAAAATAAAATAAAAAACGAGGAGGGGATGGATTTCCATTGCCTCCCGCTCCCTCCCCTTATGTCGCCTTTTACGATCACGCTAGGGATAATACGGGGAAGTATTCGGAATCCCCTGAGCCCCTGGGAGAATTGAGTTTAGACATATTTAGTTAGTGTGTTTTTAGATATTTTAGATTTAGATTTTTGATATATTAGAGAGATATTGTTAGTTGATATTGAGAGTTAGTTATGTTGTTGGGTGTTGGTGTTTGGCGTTTGTCGCTGTCGCCCGCGGGGGAGAGGGTGCGCTAGGAAACAGACGATAGTAAAGGCCCATACCCACCCCCATTCTCAGGGGAGAGGACTGTCGTCCTCAACACGCCATCGTGACAGAAGACACATGACTGGGCCTGGGGGACCACCAGTCGCGGCTCTGGCCCGGTGTCATTTCCACCGATACAGTCGTCAACCCCGGGTTTCCTCTGGCCGCCATGGCTCGCGTAGGCCTGGCCCGCCTGTTCACCCTCCGGCGGGGCTGGACCGTCCTAACAGATTGCGGGGGTCGCAGGCGGGCATCCGCCATGGTGGTGCGCGCGCGGCCGCCTCGTGCCCGCATCCGCCGTACATCAGTGAGCCGCGGGGGCTAAGCCGGGCCGAACGCTGGCGCGCCAGTGGGCCCATTATACCAGGTGCTATAACTCCGCTGTCGGCAGAGCGCTCCACGCGCGGGGTGGAGGGCCACTACTGCGCGTCGGACCCTTACAATGGTACTGACTCGGTTGTTCTATTCACCGCACACCATATCACATTGGCCTGCCTAAACAGTCTCTTTGCCAGCTCATCCTGGCCGCCCGGCGCACCTCGCGTTCCATAGCCCTCGCCTCGCATCCAGACATCTTGGTGGGTACCACGTGTCCACGTGTCAATCATTCCCTTTTGTTGCTGCCGTGTGTAGGGGGTCCGATCTGCCTCACAGGCGGCAAGGCGCCCAGTAGGTGCGACCAGCCCCCCACCTAGGTGCCTCTTCGCGGCCTTGGTCCTTCCGCTGCCAGAGCCACGCCCTGAGAGCGGTATTACTATCGGCTATATACGTCCTACAGGGGGGGCGCCATGGCTTTTACGCATCCGCCAATTGGTCTGGACCCGCAGAGCCGACTGGACCGTATGTACCGTGCTGGGAGGCTCTACGGGTTGACGTTCGGGCGGCGGTCTCTCACGGGTCCTATCGCTTGTCATCCAGGGCGGCATGTGGCTCTCTGGTAGCTGACTACCTTGCGCGGGGAAGCATGGCGATCAACAACTGTCGCATCGGCCCTAGCGCGCGCTGGCCCCCTTCTGTCTGCCTGTAGGGGCCCCCGCTGGCCTTATCGCTGGCAGCTCCGCCCGTTCAAACCCACTGCAGATTTCATATGTATTCTATCCAGGGTGTCTTCTCTCTCCCCGGCCGCCCATACCGTACTGGCACGGAGGATACTTGCACGGGCGCGCGGACCGACTCGTCTCACTGTGTCTGTGGTTGTGTGTGTGTGTGAGTGAGTGTGGGTGGTGTGTAGAGTGTGTGTGAGTGAGTGAGAGTGTGTACTTGTGTTGTGAGGAGTGTGTGGTGGTGTGGTGTGTTAGTGAGAGCAGATCTGATGTAAGCTACGGTAAGACTGCCATTTACTCTTTGACGTTACCGTCTACTAAATGTCTCTGAGCGCAGATGCTACCTTAAGGATACAGTCAACATTTACTCCTAGTTGATGTTGCACACAGGAACATTTTTACTCCTTGGTGGATGTATGTACACAGGAACATTTACCCCTTGTTGATGTTTGTTACACAGGAACATTTCCCCGTGGTGTGTTGTACACAGGATCATTTACTTCTGGTTGATGTTTGTTTCACAGGACCATTTTTACCCTTGTTGGGATGTTGTACACAGGAACATTTACTTCTTGTTGATGTTGTAACAGGACATTTACCCCCTGTTGATGTTGTTACACGGAACCATTTTACTCCTTGTTGTATGTTGTTACACAGGAAACATTTACGCCTTGTTGATGTTGTTACACAGGAACATTTACCCCTTGTTGTGTTGTACACAGGAACCGTTACTTCTGTTGTTGTTGTACCAGGAACATTTACTTCTGGTTGATGTTGTACACAGGAACATTTACTCCTTGTTGATGTTGTACACAGGAACATTTACTCCTTGTTGATGTTGTACACAGGAACATTTACTTCTTGTTGATGTTGTACACAGGAACATTTACTCCTTGTTGATGTTGTACACAGGAACATTTACTTCTTGTTGATGTTGTACACAGGAACATTTACTCCTTGTTGATGTTGTACACAGGAACATTTACTCCTTGTTGATGTTGTACACAGGAACATTTACTCCTTGTTGATGTACACAGGAACATTTACTCCTTGTTGATGTTGTACACAGGAACATTTACTCCTTGTTGATGTACACAGGAACATTTACTCCTTGTTGATGTTGTACACAGGAACATTTACTCCTTGTTAATGTTGTACACAGGAACATTTACTCCTTCTTGATGTTGTGCACAGGAACATTTACTCCTTGTTGATGTTGTACACTGGAACATTTAAGCATAACTATGCACATAATGTTTACTGGATGTGTCTAACGTGGATAATGTCTCACATTGTCATTCCCAGTTATTATAACCATATAAGTTATATTCATATGGAAGATGTTAATGACAACCGGCAGGAGATGTTGTATATACTACATGGCAGCAACCATTGTGGCATGCAAGGCTCATGTGAGCCTGCTCCTCTACCATGACCCCAAACTTACCTCCCACGTGTCTTGTTGTCAGGATCAGTAGCTTTCAAGAACTTTTTCTGAGCGATAGTACATTACCGTTGTATCCACCAACATTAAATATATTCAATTAGACATTTGACGTAGTTTCAATGTTTGATGTATGGTATGACTTTACATATACATTATCACTGTCATGCAGGCAAAAGTAAAACTTCTTACCCACACCAAGTCTTCTGTCCAACGACAGCAGGGAAAAGTAGGTAATAGGTGAAGACACAGGCCATGTACCACGTCAGTGGAGGACCAGCTACGGCAGCCTTCGTGGCTCAGAAGAGAATGTTCGTGACCAGTGTTGGGAGGAGACCATATACTGTTCACCAGCCTTACGTATACAAGAGGTGTGGGGGCGGGTCGTCAACACAGCTCAGTAAGACAACAACAGCGGCAGTTAATTGTCAGAAGCGTTTCAAGTGAGCAGTTGCAAGGTGAGGCAATGGTGGTCAGGAAGGCTGTTCCTTGTAGCTCGCTAGTTAGCCCTAGAGAGGTGAGTGTAGACACTGTATAATGTTATGATGAAGTATGGAGTAGATAGATATTGTGTTTCACTACCAACCTATCTGAGATTTAAGCTATGTCAGGAGGGACGCATTGCAGTAGATAGTTTACATTTTGAAGGGAAAACAGATGATTGGCATCCAGTTATTTACGAAATGTTTTTTTAGAAAAAATAAACAGTTCACCCAGACGAAATGTTGTACACATATATTGTGATAGATTCGTGTTAGGTAACGGTCAAGCGGGTTGTGGTGGTTTTTATAAGGGAATATTTTATCAATCAATGTTATGCAGATGTAACAGTTTGTAAAAGAATTAGTAAGAACACCTCGTCCACGTTGACTGAACTTCATGCAGTTAGTGAAGGACTTCAGGTTGCTATAGACATGTGTAAACATGTATGTTATTGTTGACAGTAGAAGTGCACTTGAAGCCTTACAGTGTAAACATCCAGTTAACTTTCATATTGTTAATATCTATAAACAACTGGTCATAGAAATGTAAGAAATGGAATGTACTGTGCAGTTTGTATGGATTCCATCATATGTGGGGATTCAGTTGAATGAAATGGCTGACCATTTGGCAAAGAAAGCTGCAGAAAAGCTTCATAGAGATATCATAAGTAACGAAAGTATAAGAACATAAAGAAGGAAATGGAAAGAAAAAGAAAAGAATGGGAACATGCAAGAAGAGAAGTGATAACCAAAGGCAGTGAGAGTTTACATCATTAATTGTATGTGTTACAAATCACCAATGTAACTTACGGCACTAACTTACCATCTGTTGATACTGCCATAATGAGACTAAGGTTGGCATATTATTGGCAGATAAGTGGAGGGCTGGGTCAATCTTGCCAACTATGAGGGATGCACATACACTCTGGCATTATGGATTACAATGTGGACAAATCCAACTATATAGGAAGAGTGAGATCACTTCTCTATAAGAACAAATTTGTTGATCAATTAATAATAGAAAGATTAAAATGAT
The DNA here is from genome assembly GCF_036320965.1 of Panulirus ornatus. Lineage (NCBI taxonomy): Eukaryota > Metazoa > Arthropoda > Malacostraca > Decapoda > Palinuridae > Panulirus > Panulirus ornatus. Next base: position 1,233,059 of record NC_092293.1, read on the forward strand.
CCTTACAATATACAAACATTTTGCCCCAAGGGTATGACTTTATTATCATCCAAGACTACATTATCTTTACATGTCAAAAGTACTTGTATTCTAATTATATTACTGTAGATAATGCAATGCAATTCTTGTAGTGTACCATTGTTAAGACATTTACAACTTTTGTAAGCCCAAAAAGGGATGACAAAGATGAGGGTGAGGTAGTACACTACCCTGTCATTTCGTTGTAAATATCATCAATAAAATATCTGTTTTAGTTTCAATTTCAACCATAGTACTTAAGGATATATTTGTTTCATTCTAATCGTAGTTATGATTATATACTTGTCGGAAAACGTTGTACATTGAATGAGGCGAAGTACTTTATCTTAACAGGATTATCAACATGTGGAATGATATACCAAGTAGAGTAGATGAAAGATGTTTGAGAATAGACTCGATAGATATTTCGCCTATGATTTTCGACTAATATTGTTTGCGTCTCCTTAGTTACATATACAGTTTACAGGTTATTCTATCTGAAACATGTGTATGTGTGTCTCCTCCTACCCAACTGATCTATGACCTTCTGATCTCTTCCATCATTACAGGCAGCTTCGTAAGGTGCCTGTGTTATGATGTTGTATGAATTCCTTTGTATATTCCTTTATACGTAATCTGAAATCTGACTTGAATTAGGTTGACATAATTTGGAGAGGAATCTATCTAACGTCAACGAATATTCGAAAATATTCTAAGTTTATATTTTCTCTAATATATGTTTCATATTTTTTCTAACAAAAAGACAGCTTCATTTTTCTAATAATTCCTATAAAGTTACAATATTTTGAACCACGAGTTTGGTGAATGTTTAGGGAGTAGAAGGTAATGACTCAATAGATTAGCTCAGTTTTTGATAAAGACAAGTGGTGACATTATCACAATAGGACAAACACGAACACCTTTGATATAGTTCGAGTAACTCTTAAGTAGTTCATATAATATCAAGGAAAAAAAAACTTTTTCTCTATTTTTTTCAGTTTGCTTTTAGAACTCAATCTTAAATTTGACGCCGCTGTATGACACTCTGCTGAAGTTCTTCGTTTGAAAAGGTTAACGATGACTTTTTCTCCTTTTGTGACATCCCGGGAAACATCTTGGTGCCCCAAATGATGTGTGTCACCTGGTACGTCCGGCCGGCGGTGGCAAGATTTGGCTGGAGTCAAGAACAAATACCTAACTAAAGCTGTTTACCCAGGCCACCTCCCCTGCCTGCCTGCCCGACCACACCTGGGAAACATAAGCAACAGGTGAAGACACACACCCTGTACCACCTCACTGGCTACGGTGGCAGCCTTCCTCACTCAGGTAAGAGTCGTCGTGACCGGTGTTGGGAGGAGACCGTCTACTGTTGACCAGCCTTACGTATACAGGAGGTGTGGGGTGGGTGGGTGTCGGGTGGTCAACACACAATGTTCTCGGGATCGTCAGAAGGAGGAGGAGGGTTCCTGGTAGTTAGTGGAGAGTTCAACGTGCCGGAGCTCAGTGCTGTCTGTAGTTTGTCGTGTGTAAAGGCTGGATCATCTTCTGTCATGAGAAACAATGTTTGTAAGTTACTGTATACAATTGTTATCCGTTGCTGAATAATGATTATCTGTTGTGAGAGTCACCAGGTCTGCACTTGACATGTTCTCAGAAACTATTATTTTCTGTACAGTTATGTTATTGTTATGTTCACCAAGTCTTCTCTTAGCAGTAATAATATATCATAGTTAGATTAGCTAAGTCTTCGCCGAATTTTTTTTCTTGTTAGTCTTTCTAAAACTATGCCTATTACGGGTAGTTTTGATTTTCCTTAACAAGCAATTTCTAGTTTAGAGATCTGTCACATCATTGTCTAGCTCAGGCCTTTCTTATACTATCTTTGTAACACGTAAGTATATATGTCTATTGTTAAATTTACTGGCTAGTAAAAGATAAAGGTCATTAAACCAGAATTCGACAAAACATACAAATCACGATATTTGCAACATGATAACATGTTTGACCATCAGCAGGTAAGGTCATCAAGCCGCACCATACATACGTCAGACAGTAACATCAGTTGTATAACAGGATGTATATATGTTGTTGGATTTAAGGGCTATCACCTAAAGGTCATGAAGCCAGAATGTGAACCATAACCACTTACGGGTGGAGTCCGGTAACACCTTTCATAGCATTATGTCTCAAACAGAATACAGTAGTCAGTTTCATGTAAGTATTCTGCACTTCAACTGATTAATGCTATGATAAGGATGAAGAGAATTACAAACCATGAATACTCATTGTAGGGATGGAATCAGGGATGAAACATCTATAACTAGAAAGGTTAAAGATACAAAGATGGTGAAATACCTTTACCCGGGATCAGTAGCACCTGTGGCAATGGACACACATTTGTAATGCTTGATCACTTACAACTGATCAACTTTAACATGAAAGTCTCAGGTGACGTCCAGAAGGAGAACGTTTTATATATATTTATAGAAGACAAATATGTGTGAGACGCTATGTTTAGGATATACGTATCTTCACCTGTTGCGTGTAACACCTGTGTGGATAAAGACAGCTTTGTAATGCATGATCCATTATACGAAATAAACATTGATAATAAAAAGTTATATAATGCGTCACTGGCCAGCATTCAGTTAGTAGCTTAGCTTTGTTGTGTTTAACGGCCAGCGACCTATACGTAAGGTCATTAGGTCTGCAACCCTGTTTGATTTATGACTGTATAAAGTCCCTGCATAATATTTATATCAGTACCAATAAGTCCTACCTAGTCCTATAGGGGATATGAAAAAAAAAATTGGAAGGAAAGCAGGTAAGTAGGTATTGTGTCAACGTGGCAGAAAACACCACCCAGTCAGCACAACATCCACTGGTGCAGCTGCCAGAACCACTGCGAAAAAGATAGGACAGATTAGAGATAGTCCTTCACCATAACATGAAACATATATATAAATTATGCCATAATAACACCGGCAACTCTTCAGCTGGACACCATAATGGAAACAACCCCAAGCCGACCACCCCCTTTCCGGGCCAGCAGCATAATGAGCAAATTGCTTCGTCCACAACACAACCAGTCCAGAGCAGAAGCAGCCACACCACGAAGCCAGCTCCGGCACAGAGTCGAACCAACAAACCACCTTATATCATCTTGATTATTTCCGTTTCCTTGAGAAAGATAAACAGTTAGTTAATTATGTTGTTATCGTCACCAAGTAGATTGTAGATGGTGAAGTTGATGTTTTTGTTTTTGAAATAACTGATCAGCCTCTTCCTGTTTTGATGATATTAGGTACATTGCATGAGAAGGTGGTCTATTGTTAAATTGGTTCCACAGGTTTCACATCTTGCTGGGAAGTTTCTATTCATAGACGGTTGTAGGTGGGTGCTGTATGTGATGTACGGTTGTAGGTGGGTGCTGTATGTGATGTACGGTTGTAGGTGGGTGCTGTATGTGATGTACGGTTGTAGGTGGGTGCTGTATGTGATGTACGGTTGTAGGTGGGTGCTGTATGTGATGTACGGTTGTAGGTGGGTGCTGTATGTGATGTACGGTTGTAGGTGGGTGCTGTATGTGATGTACGGTTGTAGGTGGGTGCTGTATGTGATGTACGGTTGTAGGTGGGTGCTGTATGTGATGTACGGTTGTAGGTGGGTGCTGTATGTGATGTACGGTTGTAGGTGGGTGCTGTATGTGATGTACGGTTGTAGGTGGGTGCTGTATGTGATGTACGGTTGTAGGTGGGTGCTGTATGCGATGTACGTTTGTTAATGATGTTGCCCTGAATTTCATTCGACTCGGTATAACCCAAATTTATAGCTTTACGAGCTGACAATGAATCGGTAAAAATGACTGATTTAATATGAATTAATTAAATATATAATCTATGGCCTTGTCAGTAGCAAATAATTCCGCGCAGAAAACAATTGTATGGTTCGGTAGCCTGTACCCACACACTCACCTGTCTTGGAACCATCTGTGGAGAAGTGGACATATGATAAATGATGCATCATGACATGACGGAATCGCTGGTGTACCTCACTCTCCGGCGCCTTCCTTTTCGCCACAGGGAGCCAGTTGGTCTTAGTTTTTATTTTTGGCTGTTTCCAGGGAGGTAGTTTATTTCTGACCAGCGTGTCAACTTCTTTTACTTCCAGACCAGAATTCTCACTGAGGAAGTGTATTCTGAGGGCCAGGGGCCTAACGCCTCTCTCGACCAACTGTTCATATTGTTGTGCCAGGCAACAGGCAGTAGTATTTCTTCTCCTGGTCATCACAATACCACACTTTAACGTTAATTCGTCTCGACGCAGCCGAGCCGGAGAGGAGGCACATTTGCCTCAACTTCCAATCGTGGAACCCTGGTACATGACAGAGCTCCAAGACACATTGGCAGGCATTTATTCTGTAGCACATCCAATCTTCTCAGGGTACAGTCGCTCGCCGAAGCATACACCTGAGAGCCATAGTCCAGTTTACTTCTAATAATGGCCTTGTACAACATTGATAAAGATTTCCTGTCATCTTCTCAAAATGAGCCCGAGAGATACTTAGAAATATTTAACCGTTTATTAGTATTTGTAATCAAATAATCTATATGTTTTTTCCAATTCAATCTTCGGTCAAAATGAAACCCAAGGAATCTTACATTATTACAGAAGGGAATTGGGTTGTTGTCTAATTTTAGCTGCAAATTCGGGGTTTTATTTCTACGGGTAAAAAACCGCGACACTTTTACCTGGTGAAAACTTAAACCCCCACTGTAGCGCCCAACGTTGAACGGACTCAAGTGTAACTTGAACCCGCTCAGCCGAAAATTGTGCATTAGGCGAAGAATGCCATATTGCACAATGATCAACATAAAGTGAGTATTTAAGGTTTCGAGGGACGGAAGCTGGAGAACAGAATGTCTTTGATCATAATGTTAAATAATGTTGGGTTCAAAACGCTGCCTTGCGGCACCCCGTTTTCTTGGACAAATATGTCCGAGATTACGTTTGATGTAGTAAGCTTGACAGCGAATGTTCTGTCATGTAAGAAATTCTTGATAAAAACAAGTAAAGAACCTATTAAACCAACAGCATAAAGTTTGCTTAAGATTCCGTTTAGCAATGTCACGTCAAAGGCTTTTTCCAAATCTAAAAAACTGCAGTAAAAAAATCTTTATAAAGGTATCTAAAATATTATGTTCTAAATTTATCAAATGATCCATTGCGCTTCTGTGTTTACGGAATACACATGTTGATCATTTAGCATATTTTCCGATTTTGATAAAAAAGAAGCCTTTTATTAATCATTCTTTCCATGACCTTGCAAATGCAGCTTGTCAATGCAATAGGTCGAAACGAACTGATATTCGTAAGGCGTCCAGAACCTTTTGGGATGGGGATGATATGCACAAAGTGGCATGAGCTTGGAAACGTTCGAGTCGTCCAAATCTCATTGTACAATGCTAACAGCTTAGTCATGTTGGCCTGACTAAGATTCTGAATCATCTCGTAGGTTATCCGGCTGGGTCCTGGGCTGGAACCTTTACAGGATTTCAGGACAAGAAGTCATACCTTAAGGGTAAAGGTATTATTGTATGGTATATTTTCATCTGCTGTGGCAAAGTCAATCACTGTCTGCTCGGCCTGACGTTTGTGCGGTAAAAATTGTCGATCGTAATTGGCCGAGCTACTTATGTCTGAGAATCTCCTGGCGATAGCGTTGGCTACGTCAACTGGGTCGTCTATGGTGCCGTCTTGCATGTTAAGTTGAGGGATGGATGGTTGTTTATATTTTCTGGTCGTTTTCTTTATTGTGGACCAGACCTGACTGCTGGATGTGTCCTTATTAACAGTTGAAACATAGCCACGCCAGGAGTCTCTTTTGGTTTGTCTTATTGTTCTTGTTTCCCGCAAGAGTCTGCCCGTATACTTCCCCACTGATGATGATGAGCGTTGGAGTCTCCAAGAATTAGTTTTGTGTGGGGTAGTTGACTAAAGAGCAAAGTGAACTCATTATCATCAAGTGCATTTTAACCGTGACAGTAAATTGAATAAATGGCCAGGTACGTGTTATCAAATTCTACTCTACATGCGACAGCTTCAAGAGTAGAATTTAAAGTCACTTCTGTATGGGGTAAGCTTTGGTGTATATAGATGGCTACCCCATGATCTTCTATACGGGTGATAATTATCTAAAACAACACAATCTTCGACTGTGCTGTTCAGATTGGTCTCTTGTAGACAAATAACGGATGGTCTATATAATGCAAGCAACAGTGACAGTTGTGCTTGCTTATTCTTAAGACCTCTACAATTCCATTGAATGATATTGAACGCGTTGGTTTAAGATTTCTTTAGCCGGCCAGATTTGTGAACCCATTTTTTGGACTTGGGCGAGTTCCCAGGGGAACGGGATCGGCTCCTGATAGTGGAATCATTGTTGTCCAATGATTCCATCGAGGAAGACTTCATCATGGAGGAAGACCTCCTCGCTGGAGCCACAGGAACGACCACCTGCCACATAGTTTCTTTTGTAACTTCATCTTGTCCTCTCACATTGTTGGGGCAAACAGAGCAGGTGGCTCTTGAGTACGAGTCTTTGTGGGTATTATCGTCAGAGTCAGTGTCAGTGTCGCTCTGATTCGTTATGGGTTCGTCTGGGGTGGTGGGTCGTGGATGGTTCAGCAGTTCCCGTGATAATTGTGACCAATGACCAGCTTACATTTCAATACCATAGAATAGGACTTATTGTGTTTGGGAGTCTGGTCTGTACGTGGCTCACCGTCAATAGGTTTTGTAGTAAATCTAGCAGCGATCACTTCCTCGTCTGCAAGATCATTTACTATGTCGTCCTCACTCATGCCCATGATATCAGGACACAAGAGTTCATGGTCACCGGAAAGGAAGCCACAATAACGTAAAAATGAATTCTTTTCAGCTTTAGTAAGCCTTCCACTTGATCTGATGACTTAACTTTAACAAGAAGGTCACCACTAGCCTTACCATCCTTACCATCTCAACAGCACCAGCCTGGCTGTGAATCACTTTCTTGATGAGGAAGAGGTTGAGGGAGGTTGGAGTTGTTGAACCGGTCCCATGTAACATAACACATTCAGCAATTTTTGGACTTTATGTCCAACGTGGATGGGTCATCACCACTACCCACTACGGGAGTAGTGAGTGGTTGGCTTACTAGAGTCCATACCACTGGGGCTAGACCCCAGATTCTGGGGTGGCGTGTGGTACCACCCCACACAAAAGGTACTTGTAACACCTTACATCTTCTCTAAGAAAATATACGAGGCAGCTGATCAGACAGACAAGCGCCCCACAGTAGGGCCGGCCGGACGTACCAAGCTGGGTTGAGTTCTCCTGCGGTCACCTCTCGATTAGTCGCACAATTGTGTCCAATCAGCCTTCGTGAAATGTACGAGTGGTCCAGCAACACCAGACACACCAGTCAATACTCACTTGCCTGTAAACACAAAAAGAGAAACACAGAAAAACACAGAAAAAACACAGAAAATAAACACAAATAGAATTTAGAGAAGCAAATGGGGAAATGCTTCTCTAAGCTAAAGAGATAAGCTAATCATAAAAAAACGGTAAATAAGCTAACTCCACTTTTACCAGTTCTGCAGGAAACACTATGAACTATGAATGATGATAGAAAACTCCCTTCCAAGGATGGGGGGGAGGGTAGGAGAGGGGGGGAAAGAGCAAGAGATGTTAGAGGAAGTGAATTTTAGAAGGAGGAAAAGAGCCAGGGCTTAACCCAGCTTGCATCGGAATGATATGATAACTAGGACAGAGATGATGAGTGGAGGGCAAGGGATTTTTTTTTTCTAGGATATATGAGGAGATGGATCGTATCTCTGGCAGATAGAAACTGATTTTGCCCAAACGTTCCCTACACGGACTTAGCAGCAAGATCTATAGTAGTTTTTAGTTTTTAATATATGGGCACTGGATGTTGTTCAGGTTGGATATTGAACATGTTATCTGGGTGATCTATTCCCAGGAGATTGTTGAAGTAATCGGTGTATTTGAAATCACTCTACTTGTCTTTCAGACAATTTCCTCCAATAGATGTTTTGTGGAGGCAGTCGTGCTCTCGTATGAAGTTCTGTGTTCCTGATGAGCTCGTGCCATTTGATGTTACAAACCCAACGTAGAGCTTTATTCTGAACCATTTGGAGTGCACAGATGTTGGGTTTGGCTCCGAGTTCAATAGATGAAGGGGCATAAGTGATAAGAGGTCGTATTAAAGCTTTGTAGAGGTGCAATATGGTTTTGAATTGCGCCTCTCTAAATCTATACAATTTCTCGAGCTCTGCTCTCGCAATAACCGATCTAGACTGAATATGTCGGCTCATTCTCAGGTATACATCATAATTTAGGCCCAGGACAGTGTTGGTGTTTGAGATGGGTATGGGTAAATGACGGTGTATACGGAAGTGTAGGTAGACATTAGTTAGGTTGTATCTCTGACATACGTTAAAGTAGGATATGTTGGATTTGGCAGGATTTGATTTAATCCTCCATTTTAGCTCCCAGAGCGAAACCTGGTCAATTTCCTGTTGTGTTTTGGTGATTAAGTGTGTGAGGGTTCTGGTTCTGATTAGGTGCGTGACATCATCTGCATATTGGAGAGTGATGGAGTACAGGAGGATAGGATTGGGAAGATTATTTGAGTAGAGTGTGTAAAGAGTAGGGGCCAGCACGGAGCCTTGAGGTATACCGGCATTGAGGAAGTAGTTTCAGTAAGTGTTTCTGTATTTGATTCGGGTTTTTCTATTGCTAAGATAGTTAGAGAGAAGCTTAATGGCGGGTCGTGGGAGTTGGAATTGGGTGCTTAGTTTATACCTCAATCCATCGTGCCACACGGTGTCAAAGGCTTTTTCAACATCTTTTGTGATGAGTGCGGTCATTTTGTGTGACCGCGTGTTGTTTCTTATGTAGTTCGTAATGATGTTGAGTTCATCTTGTGTGGAGCGATGTTGGTGAAAGCCAAACTGTTTGTGTGAGAGTAGGTTGTTGTTTGTTAGGTGTTGTCTAAGTCTGTTGTTTATGATTCTTTCAAATGTCTTCCCAATGGACTCAAGTAGGCTGATGGGTCTGTAGTTCATTGGGTCTCTGTTGGATTTGTTGGGTTTAGGTATCATTGTGGCTGTTGCAGTTTTGAGGGCCGCGGGAAAATAGCCAGAGGCTAGTGCTGCGTTGAAGAAGGTGATGGCTCTAATAGTGTTGTTAGGGAGATGTGTAAGTAGCTGGTAACCAATGCCTGAATTTCCTGGGGCTACTTTGGGTGATTTGAGGAGAAGGAATTTGACCTCGCTCGATCTTATGGGAGTTGTGAGAAGGTAGTCATGTGAAGGCGATTCGAGGTGTATGATCTGTTCTGGGTGAAAGTGACTGGGTCTCTTTTGTATGTGTTGTGTGACAATTTGAGTGTTTTCGTACGCCAGAGGGTGAGGGGGGTGAGGGTGAAAGATAACTTCCCAGTGTTTTTGAAAATGTTGGCAATGTCTTGTGGGTTATGGTGTAGTGTTGTCGTCATTTCGCCCATTAAAGTCTGTTTTTGGTTTTCCTTTGAGTTTCCAGATTCTGCTCAAAAACTCTTGAGGAGATGTGATTCGGTGTTGTTCTGTTGTAGTGATCAGAGAGTTCCAGTGTCTATTGTGGTCTTCTAGAAGCCTGTTGAGTGTGTGGTTTCGTAGGGATGTGAGGTCCCACCGTACTAGGCCCAAACGACGTCTGTTTTGTTCAAAGCGTCGACGGTAGCACGAGAGGAGTCTGGTTGTTTTAGGAGAAGGGAAGAAGGAGTATCTTGAAGTAAATGAAGATTTGGGAATAGAAATGTCAGCTGCCTGTGTGATTGTTTCGTGTATATGTTCTATTTCTGTGTCTATTAGTGTTATTGGGTGATTTTCGTAGTTTGTGGTGTAAGTGCAGTTGGAGAGAGTGTCTTTGAAGCTCTCCCAGTCTGCTCTTTTGTAGTGGTAGTGTGAGGGTGATGGGACGAGGATAGGGTTAGACGAGAGATGAAGAAAGATAGGGATGTGGTCGGAACCACACAGTGGTCCTGGAGACAAGAAATTCTGAAGATAATTACTGGGTATGTTGTAGAAGACAAGGTCAGGCCCACCTTTTCTTCCTGGGCCAGTGAAGACAGTGTGGAAGTAAGCTCCAAACCAAAATGACGATGATAGACAAGTCCCTTCCAAGGAAGGGCGGGAAAAGAGAGGGGGGAGGGAAAGAGCAACAATTGTTAGAGGAAGTGAGTTTTAGAGGGAGGAAAAGAGCCAGGGCTTAACCCAGCTTGCATAGGAATAATAACATAAATAGGGCAAAGATAATGAGTGGAGGGCGTTTTTTTTTCTTTTTTTTAATGATATAGGAGGAGATGGATCGTATCTCTGGCTGTTGGACACTGATTTTACCAAGGCGTTCCCCGCACGGACTTAGCAGCAAGATATATAGTGGCTTTTAGTCTTTAATATATGGTCACTAGATGTTGTCCAGGTTGTATATTAAACATGTTACCTGGGTGGTCTATTCCCAGGAGATTGTTGAAGTAATCAATCCAGTGAGTATGATGTATTTGAAATCGCTCTACTTGTCTTTCAAACAATTTCCTCCAATAGATGTTTAGTGGAGGGATTTGTGCTCTCTCGTGAAGTTCTGTGTTCCTGATGAACTCGTGCCATTTGATGTTGAAAACCCAACGTAGAGCTTTGTTCTGAATGATTTGGAGTGCACAGATGTTGGATTGGGCTAAGTGTTCAAGCGCTGAAGGGGCCTAAGTGATAAGTGGTTGTATTAATGCTTTGTAGAGGTGCATTTGGTTTTGAATTCCGCCTCTATAAATCTATACAATTTCGCGAGCTCCGCTCTCGCAATAGCCGCTCTAGACTGAATATGTAGGTTCATTCTCAGGTGTACATCATAATTTAGGCCCAGCACAGTGTTGGTGTTTGAGATGGGTATGGGTAAATGACGGTGTATACGGGAGTGCAGGTAAACATTGCTTATGTTGTATCTCTGACGTACGTTAAAGCATGATATGTTGGATTTGGCAGGATTTGATTTAATCCTCCATTTCAACTCCCAAAGCGAAACATGGTCAATTTCCTGTTGTGTTTTGCTGATTAGGTGAGTGAGGGTTACGGCTCTGATTAGCTGTGTGACATCATCTGCATATTGGAGAGTGATGGAGTCCAGGTGTATAGGACTGGAAAGATCATTTGAGTAGAGTGTGTAAAGTGTGGGGGCCAGCACGGAGCCTTGAGATACACCGGCATTGAGGAAGAAGTAGTTTGAGTAAGTGTTTCTGTATTTGATTCGGGTTTTTTTGTTGCTAAGATAGTTAGAGAGAAGCTTAATGGTGGGTCGTGGGAGTTGGAATTGGGTGCTTTGTTTATACCTCAATCCATCGTGACACACGGTGTCAAAGGCTTTTTCAACATCTTTTATGAGTAGCGCGGTCATTTTGTGTGTCCAGGTGTTGTTTCTTATGTAGTTCATAACGATGTTGAGTTCATCTCGTGTGGAGCTATGTTGATGAAAGTCAAACAGTTTGTGTGAGAGTAGGTTGTTGTTTGTTAGGTGTTGTGTAAGTCTGTTGTTTAAGATTCATTCAAATGTCTTCCCAATGGACTTAAGTACAATGATGGGTCTGTAGTTCATGGGGTATCTGTTGGATTTGTTGGGATTAGGTATCATTGTGATTGTGGCAGTTTTGAAGACTGCGGGAAAATAACCAGAGGCTAGTGCCGCGTTGAAGAGGAAGGTGCTGGCTCTAATAGTGTTATCAGGGAGATGTGTAAGTAGCTGGTAACAATGCCTGAGTTAGCTGGGGCTACATTCGGTGATTTGAGAAGGAGGAATTTGACCTCGCTTGATCTTATGGGAGTTGTGAGAAGGTGATCGTGTGAAAGCGATTGGAGGTGTATGATCTGTTTTGGGTAGAAGGGACTGGGTCTGTTTTGTATGTGTTGTGTGACAATTTGAGTGTTTTCGTACGCCAAAGGGTGAGGGGGTGAGGGTGAAAGATACCTTCCCAGTGTTTTTGAAAAATGTTGGCAATGTCTTGTGGGTTATGATGTAGTGTTGTTGTCATTTAGCCCATTAAAGTCTGTTTTTGGTATTCCTTTGAGTTTCCAGATTCTGCTCAAAAACTCTTGAGGAGATGTGATTCGGTGTTGTTCTGTTGTAGTAATCAGAGATTTCCAGTGTCTATTGTGGTCTTCTAGAAGCCTGTTAAGTGTGTAGTTTCGTAGGGATGTGAGGTCCCACCGTACTAGGCCCAAACGATGTCTGTTTTGTTCAAAGCGTCGACGGTAGCACGAGAGGAGTCTTGTTTTGGGAGAAGGGAAGAAGGAGTATCTTGAGGTAAATGAAGATTTGGGAGTAGAAATGTTAGCTGCCTGTGTGATTGTGTGATGTTCTATTTTTGTGTCTATTATAGTTATTGGGTGATTTTCGTAGTTTGTGGTGTAAGTGCAGTTGGAGAGAGTGTCTTTGAAGCTCTCCCAGTCTGCTCTTTTGTAGTGGTAGTGTGAGGGTGATGGGACGAGGTTAGGGTTAGACGAGAGATGAAGAAAGATAGGGATGTGGTCGGGACCACACAGCGGTCCTGGAGACAAGAAATTATGAAGATCATTGGCTCTGTTGTAGAAGACAAGGTCAGGTCTGCCTTTCCCTCCTTGACCAGTGAAGACAGTGTGGAAGTAAGGTCCAAACCAAAATGACGGGCGGGAAAAGAGAGGGGGGAGGGAAAGAGCAACAATTGTTAGAGGAAGTGAATTTTAGAGGGAGGAAAAGAGCCAGGGCTTAACCCAGCTTGCATAGGAATAATAAGATAAGTTGGACAAAGATGATGAGCGGAGGGCGTTTTTTTCTTTTTTTTTTTAACGATATAGGAGGAAATGGATCGTATCTCTGGCAGATGGACACTGATTTTACCAAGGCGTTCCCCGCACGGACTTAGCAGCAAGATCTATAGTGGTTTTTAGTTTTTAATATATGGTCACTGGATGTTGTCCAGGTTGTATATTAAACATGTTACCTGGATGGTCTATTCCCAGGAGATTGTTGAAGTAATCAATCCAGTGAGTATGATGTATTTGAAATCGCTCTACTTGTCTTTCAAACAATTTCCTCCAATAGATGTTTAGTGGAGGGATTCGTGTTCTATCGTGAAGTTTTGTGTTTCTTATGAACTCGTGCTATTTGATGTTAAAAACTCAACGTAGAGCTTTGATTTGAATGATTTGGAGTGCACAGATGTTAAATTAGGCTCCGAGTTCAGGAGCTGAAGGGGCCTATGTGATTAGAGGTCGTAGTAATGCTTTGTAGAGGTGCAATTTGGTTTTGAATTCCGCCGCTTTAGACTGATTATGACGGCTCATTCTCAGGTGTACATCATGATTTAGGCCCAGCGCAGTGTTGGTGTTTGAGATGGGAATGGGTAATGACGGTGTATACGGGAGTGCAGGTAAACATTATTTATGTTGCATCTCTGACGCACGGTAAAGTATGATATGTTGGATTTGGTAAAGTATGATATGTTGGATTTGGCAGGATTTGATTTAATCCTCCATTTCAACTCCCAAAGAGAAACGTGGTCAATTTCCTGTTGTGTTTTGCTGATTAAGTGCGTGAGGGTTCTGGCTCTGATTAGTTGTGTTACATCATCTGCGTATTGGAGAGTGATGGAGTCCAGGTGTATAGGATTGGGAAGATCATTTGTGTAGAGTGTGTAAAGAGTGGGGGCCAGCACGGAGCCTTGAGTTACATCGGCATTGAGGAAGAAGTAGTTTGTATAAGTGTTTCTGTATTTGATCCGGGTTTTTCTGTTGCTAAGATAGTTAGAGAGAAGCTTAATGCTGGGTCGTGGGAGTTGGAATTGGGTGCTTAGTTTATAACTCAATCCATCGTGCCAAACGGTGTCAAAGGCTTTTTCAACATCTTTTGTGATTAGTGCGGACATTTTGTATGTCCGCCTGTTGTTTTTATGTAGTTCATAATGATGTTGAGTTCATCTTGTGTGGAGCTATATTGATGAAAGTCAAACTGTTTGTGTGAGAGTAGGTTGCTGTTTGTAAGGTGTTGTCTAAGTCTGTTGTTTATGATTCTTTCAAATGTCTTCCCAATGGACTCAAGTAGGCTGATGGGTCTGTAGTTCATTGGGTCTCTGTTGGATTTGTTGGGTTTAGGTATCATTGTGATTGTTGCTGTTTTGAAGACCGCGGGAAAATAACCAGAGGCTAGTGCCGCGTTGAAGAAGGTGATGGCTCTAATAGAGTTGTCAGCAGGATGGGTAAGTAGCTGGTAACCAATGCCTGAATTACCTGGGGCTACTTTGGGTGATTTGAGGAGGAGGAATTTGACCTCGCTCGATCTTATGGGAGTTGTGAGAAAGTGGTCGTGTGAAAGCGATTGGAGGTGTATGATCTGTTCTGGGTAGAAGTGACTGGGTCTCTTTTGTATGTGTTGTGTGACAATTTGAGTGTTTTCGTACGCCAGAGGGTGAGGAGGGTGAGGGTGAAAGATACCTTCCCAGTGTTTTTGAAAATGTTGGCAATGTCTTGTGGGTTATGGTGTAGAGTATTGTCGTCATTTCGCCCATTAAAGTCTGTTTTGGTATTCTTTTGAGCTTTCGGATTCTGATGCAAACCTCTTGAGATTTGATTCGGTGTTGTTCTGTTGTGGTGATAAGAGATTTTCAGTGTCTATTTTGGTCTTCTAGAAGGCTGTTGAGTGTGTGGTTTCGTAAGGATTTCAGGTCCCACTGTACTAGGCCCAAACGATATCTGTTTTGCTCAAAGCGTCGACGGTAGCACGAGATGAGTCTTGTTGTTTTGGAAGAAGGGAAGATGGAGTATCTTGAAGTAAATGAAGATCTGGGGATGGAAATGTCAGCTGCCTGTGTGATTGTTTCGTTTATATGTTCTGTTTCTCTGTCTATTAATGTTATTGGGTGATTTTCGTAGTTTGTGGTGTAAGTGCAGTTGGAGATAGTCTCTGAAGCTCTCCCAGTCTGCTCTTTTGTAGTGGTAGTGTGAGGGTGATGGGACGAGGATAGGGTTAGACGAGAGATGAAGAAAGATAGAGATGTGGTCGGAACCACACAGTGGTCCTGGAGACAAGAAATTATGGAGATAATTACTGGCTCTGTTGGAGAAGACAAGGTCAGGTCTGCCTTTTCCTCCTGGGCCAGTGAAGACGGTGTGGAGGTAAGGACCTAGGAAGTTAAGACGTTTGTAAGAGTATAAAGCGAATAAGTCATCACCATAAGAATTGTTTCTGCTGTGGTGGAAGGTTCTGTGTTGGGCGTTGAGGTCAGCTAGAAGGTAGACTGGGATATGTGTGTAATTGAATACTGTGTAGAGATCATGGAGTGGAATGGTAGTGTTGGGTCGAGAGTATGTAGTGCAGAAGATAATGAAGCCATGTATTGTGTTTATCTTAACTGCTAGAAAGTGTTCGTATTGCCATGAGATGGCGAGGTATTCGTGTTCGATGGTGTTGCGTATGAGAATGGCGACTCCCTCGTGTCTACTGTCTGGAGACTGTCGTGATGTATACCCGTAATGTTTAATTTTGTATCCGTTGGTGATACATGTGATGTTAAGTATCACAACATCGGGTTTTTTCTCTTCGAGGAGAGTGGCAATCAGATGACGGCCATTGTGATAGCTGCGCACGTTAAATTGTAAGATTTTTAGCATTTTACGACTTATGGAAGTTTATTGGCCTTCTGTGTCTGTTGTTGATGAAGGCCGTTGACTAATCGTTTGAGTGTTTCACGTGTATCATGTTTCCAGTCTTGGGTCGGGATATATCTGGTGAGGGGTCAGGAGAGGGGAGAAGGAAGGGGAGAGGGTCACTGTCGACAATTTGAAGGTTGAGGTTGACCGTAAGTGGGTTGTCTGGTGTGTCAGCAAGGTCAGGTGCGGGCTTGGAGCTGCAACCTCGAGGATCCTATATTAAGTGATAATTTTTTTTTTCACTGTCGATATTTATTTTTATGATATTGTCTTCTACTTGTTATATTAGATAATCATCATGACATAGATGTTAAGCCCAAAGCAATAATACTGTGTACGTACAGCTAAAAAGCTGAAACAATATCAATTTGAATACTAACGTAATATATTGTCGGCAACAATAGCATCAACCAATGACGTGTCCCTGTCACCTAGCCAGCCTGGGGGAAGTGGAGTCGGCCGGTTATGTTAGCAGTGTTGCCAACATGACTGCGGTATAGCTAAAGGTAATGATGGACTTTACGTTTGTCTTGCACAACAACACAGAACCAGGCGGGTAGCAGAGTAGGTGTTTACCTTTCAAAGGTTTCTGGGAATCGAGACTAAATACTGGAGAGTGAGTTTGTATCCCTCGTAGATAAGTATTAAAGGATCCGTGATGCTGTCTTCAGGTCTTGTATATAAATAGAGACAGAGACTTATGGTGTATGATTAGAATAACCATACAGGACGACCAGGAACATTAGTTTATAGCAGTAACATGACAGATCAACCTTAATTACATTTAATGTGACCTTCATCCCCCAGCCACGGCCATCGACAAACTGGTGAATCCTTGTGGCAACACAATGGACGAAGTTTGTGCATAAAGAGAAGAATGACACAACAATACCAGGCATTAGAAGCCTGCCATATGTAGGATAACCAGACTTACATTCCCTCGAAGGCCACACAATGAGGGCTCATGTGATACAGGTTTAGAAAAGCAGGTTTGTTGATTGATACAGACCAGACCTTAGATTTTAGCCTGAAAACAATGAACCTTTATTAGCATGAATTTTCATATGACGAGTAACAAACAGAGAAAGAAAGATCAATATCTGGCCATAGATGTGTCTCAAGATATCTTGCTATATATAAAGACTGTAAAGAGAATCAGAGATAAAACAGAAGTAATGAAAAGTAGATTCCTTGTGTTGATGGTAAGGACAAGTAGGGACTTCATGACAACATGATGAAGGTACTGTAACAACCAGTGTTTTCTAATATTTCTATGAACAAATAAAACTAATATGTCTGTTGGGAATGATTCATAAATCTAGCAAAATTATGTCAGAGTTAACCAAACCTCTGCTGGACCATTGTGGTACGTAGGAAGTAATTTCTTTCCTTCACGCCATGTGCTCAGTATAATTCATTATTAATTTTAATCTTTGCACAAATATTTACAATCAATTCTGATTATTTCATTTTGCGTAGGTCATGAAAAATCCATGTTCCCACCACATTGTTCAGATATGACTGTTGCTGTGCTGTTATAAGAACTGCCTCACATATGTGAGAGTGGATGATTCCTGGACGTCACAGAGAATTTGAGGATAATACACACGACTATTCTTCCAGCATCTTCATCTGAAGTTTGACACTGAAGCCAAGTCCTTTGTGGGAAACACATTAAGACGGACAATCTTTTATTTGTTTATCTTCTTTCCTTCTCTTTCCCTTTCCACCTTCCTTTGTGTCTTTTCTGACCCCTGATACGTTTCCATTAATCACAGATTTCCTCTCTCTCTCTCTCTCTCTCTCTCTCTCTCTCTCTCTCTCTCTCTCTCTCTCTCTCTCTCTCTCTCTCTCTCTCTCTCTCTCTCTCCACTTCTCACATAACATGACAAGACGTAACTCACGCATTAGTTCTTCATAACTGGATTTTCCAGCAGTGATCGCTAGCTACGCGTTATCTCTGCTTCATTCTGGTCAAATCTTGCCAACACTCGTAAGCCTCAAGACAAAACACGATTAAACCTTTATTAATCATCGTTAAAGGAAGTGAAAATTCGACCTAGACTTGGGAAAATCACTGACTGATATTCCTTTTATCAAACCTCAGCTGCCATATCCAGGTGTGTCAGCTGCTGCCTCAGTTGCCATATCCAGGTGTGTCAACTGCTGCCTCAGTTGCCATACCCAGGTGTGTCACTGCTGCCTCAGTTGCCATATCCAGGTGTGTCAGCTGCTGCCTCAGTTGGCAGGTGTTCTCAGCAGATGAGATCACGCCGAAGACTGAGCCAAGACAATTTAGGAATGTTGTGTTTACTACAAAGCAACATGAAGCACTTCTGTAGAACTCAAGCTAGCAATTCTATTCATCATCAATATTTGCCTTACTGATGAATGTAATTGTACATTTTTTACAAAACTTTTATGGATGTTTGATTACATTTTCACGCCACATGTCTAAGTGTTACGTAACAGGTGACTGTCATTAATCCTACAATTGAATAATAACTGTTTATGACGTAACAGAAATATAAGGCAATAAACATACAAATCTAACATACACTCTATATTTTTGGATGAGTGTGTTATTGTCATTTCCAATTTGATATGCAATCATTTCGTCCGGTATATACAACCTGGGGTTATGTTCTCCAGCAGTCATGCACGGACGGTGGTGTGATGTGTGGCTTCACGTGTGTGTCTGGCTGCTGCACACACAACATGACCACTCCTTCTGCATGTCTTCTGCTGGTATTTGTATATCTATTAAGACAGTCTTAATGGGGCTGGACTTAGGCGTAATAATCATAGCTAGGCTCCCGTTAGTATATGTATTCCTTTTCACTTTCATTCGCTTTCAAAAATGAAATAAACAAAATAAGCAATAAAAAAGAATGTTCCTGACCTGTGTTGGGAGGAGACCATATACTGTTCACCAGCCTTACGTATACAAGAGGTGTGGGAGTGGGTCGTCAACACAGCTGAGGATGATACCAACAGTGGCAGTTAGTTGTCTGAAACGTTTCAAGTGAGCAGTTAGAAGGTGAGGCAATGGTGGTCAGGAAGGCTGTTCCTTGTAGCTCGCTAGTTAGCCCAGAGTTGAACGAGGCGGAGCTCAGTAGTGTACCTTCGTCGTGTGTAATGACTGGATCATCTCTGCCACGTGAAGCAATCTACTAATCAACAGTTATGGAGTCAGGATTCATATATGACAACAAATAGTTAGATAGATTGTTGTTGTTAGATTGGGTAGGTGTCCGCCTGACATGGGCCCTTGTCTTACGACAGCCCGTTCTTAGAAGTCTGTTTACTGTACAGTTATGTTATTGTTAGAGTCACCAGCAGGTCTCCTCGTAGCAGTTATCTACTGTCGTTGTCACACTAGTGAGGTCTTCACCTACCTGTTGTTTGTTGTCGTTGTTAGATTTTCTAGGTTTACGTCCTACATCTAGAGTGTGGACGGCCCCTTCTCTGATCTAGTTTAACAGGTCATTTCTTGTTTACAGATTCGTCAGGTCCTTGCCTGGCTCGGGCCCTTATCATACGGCCTCTGTAACACGTAAGTATGTTTTATTATCTCTGAATTTACAGCTGTCAACAAGTAAAGTTCGTTAAACCAGAATCTCTACCATTCGGTAAAACATACAAATCACGATATTTGCAACATGATAACATGTTTGACCATCAGCAGGTAAGGTCATCAAGCCGCACCATACATACGTCAGACAGTAACATCAGTTGTATAACAGGATGTATATATGTTGTTGGATTTAAGGGCTATCACCTAAAGGTCATGAAGCCAGAATGTGAACCATAACCACTTACGAGTGGAGTCCGGTAACACCTTTCATAGCATTATGTCTCAAACAGAATACAGTAGTCAGTTTCATATAAGTATTCTGCACTTCAACTGATTAATGCTATGATAAGGATGAAGAGAATTACAAACCATGAATACTCATTGTAAGGATCACATCAAGGATGAAACATATATAACTAGAAGTGTTGAGGAAACAAAGATGGTGAAATACCTTGACCCGCCCGGGATCAGTAGCACCTGTGGCAATGGACACACCTTTGTAATGCTTGATCACTTACAACTGATCAACTTTAATACGAAAGTCTTAGGTATCGTCCCTCAGAAGAATGTTTTACAAATATCTATAGAAGACGTATCTGTGTTAGATAGACGCCATTTCTAGGAAATATCTTTACCCGGGACGTGTAACACTTGTGTGGATGGACACAACTTTGTAATGCATGATCCATTACACGAAATGAACTTCACTAACGAAGACTCATACAACGCCTCGCTGGAGGACATTCAACAAATCTCTATACCGAATTTTTATTATAGATACAAGACATTTGTTGAAAGTGAACATAAGATTTATGATAGAAAAGGGACGTAATAGTATATAGTTTGTTACGAAAATGAAATACTCCTGCCTTAAACTAGTTCTCTTGTGTTGTTTTTCTTTTAAATCCCCAGAGGAGAAAATATTCTGTTGTTTATGATAATATAGATTTATGTTTTTATCACTTTTTTAAATTTCTTATAATCTTTACTGATTCTGGCTGAAAGGCATTGGTTTAAACAACCATTAAAGTTCAACACAATACATAGTCCTTATAAAAAATTAATCTATCAGAACAACACTATGTTTCATTACATTCCTTAAGTCTTCTGTAACATTTTGAAGTACATAACATATTCACCAGTCTCATCTAGTGCGCCACTCTCTTCACCCCAACATTCTTCTGAAAACATCTACAAATCTTCACCTTTGCCTCCATAAGATAATTTCATTATACTTAGTCGCTGTCTCCCGCGTTAGCGAGGTAGCGTAAGGAAACAGACGAAGGAGTGGCCGAACCCACCCATATACGCATGTATATATATAAACGCCCGCACATGAACAAATACATACCTATACATTTCAACGTATACATACAAACACACACACAAACATATACGTATATACCCATGTACATATCCATACCTGCTGCCTTTATCTATTCCCATCGCAACCCCAGCATATATGAAAATGACCCCCCCTACCCCCAGCACGCGCGAGGTAGCTCTAGGAAAAGACAACAAAGTCCACATTCATTCACACTCAGTCTCTAACTGTCATGTGTAATGCACCGAAACCACAGCTCCCTTTCCACATCCAGGCCCCACAGAGTTCCCATGGTTTACCCCAGACGCTTCACATGCCCTGGTTCAATCCATTGACAGCACGTCGACCCCGGTATACCAGATTGTTCCGATTCACTCTATTCCTAGTAAACCTTTCGTCCTCCTGTATGTTCAGGCCTCAATCGCTCAAAATCTTTTTTCACTCCATCCTTCCATCTCCAATTTGGTCTCCCACTTCTCCTCATTCCCTCCACCTCTGACACATATATCCTCTTTGTCAATCTTTCCTCACTCATTCTCTCCATGTGACCAAACCATTTCAAAACAGCTTCTTCTGCTCTCTCAACCACACTCTTTTTATTACCACTCATCTCTCTTACTCTTTCATTACTTAATCAATCAAACCTCCTCACACCACATATTGTCCTCAAACATCTCATTTCCTACACATCCACCCTTCTCCACAAAACCCTATCTATAGCCTACATCTCGCAACCATAGAACATCGTTAGAACCACTATTCCTAAACATACCCATTTTTCCTCTTCGAGATAATATTCTTTCCCTCCAACATACACATTCTTCAACGCTCCCAGAACCTTCGCTCTCTCCCCCAACCTATGACTCGCTTCCGCTTCCATCGTTCCATCTGCTGTGAAGTACACTCCCAGATATCTACAGCACTTCACTTTCTTCATTTTTCTCCATTCAAACTTACCTCCAAATTGACTTGTCCCTCAACCCTACTGAACCTAATAACCTTGCTCTTATTCACATTTACTCTCAGCTTTCTTCTTTTACACACTTTACCAAACTCAGTCACCAGCTTCTGCATCCGAATCAGCCACCAGCGCTGTATCATCAGCAAACAACAACTGACTCACTTGCCAAGCCCTCTCATCCGCAACAGACTGCATACTTGCCCTTCTCTCCAAAACTCTTGCATTCACCTCCCTAACTACCCCATCCATAAACAAATTTAACTACCATGGAGATCCCACGCACCCCTGATGCAAACAGACATTCACTAGGAACCAATCACTTTCCTCTCTTCCTACTTGTGCACATGCCTTACATCCTTTGTAAAAACTTTTCACTGCTTCTAGCAACTTGCCTTCCACAGAGGATCTGTATCCACCCTATCCTATTCCTTCTCCAGATCCTTAAAGGCTACATACAAGTCCATCTGTATTTCTAAGTGTTTCTCACATACATTCTTCAAAGCAAGAATAATAGTAATATTGATAATAATAATGATATTTGTAATGACAATAATAATAATAATGATAATAATATAATGATAATAGTAATAACAATAATAATGATAATAATAATAATAATAATAATAATAATAATAATAATAATAATA
>NC_092293.1:1260361-1262861 GCF_036320965.1 Panulirus ornatus
GGGAGTTTGATGAGTAGGGACACAAAAATAGTCCTTCTCAGGAGGAGGGTAACAGGTCCTGAGGCTCAGCCCAGGTGATGGTGTGAACAGTATTATTATCATTACCACACATCACCAGCACACCTTTGATGGCGCTCCTACACCTTCGTGGCTGCTGCACTCCACACAGGAGCAGGGGATGATGGCACATATCTATGAAGTAAAAAGGTTTTTGATGAGACTGTGCTATTTCTTCCCTTCCCTGGTCGATGATACAACCTTTCCCCAAGGTTACTTGTCATTCCCAGTGTAACGACTTACGGGTTGAGTCCGGTAACACCTTCTGAGTAATAGTATGTAATAGAGTGGAGTGACCAGGATGAAAAGCGTGTTCTGCACCTCAACTGACTGATTATGTGATAAGAATAAAGAGAATTACACACCATAAATGTCACTTGCAAGGATCAAGCCAGAGATGAAGCATAGATAACTAGAAGGGTTAAGGAAACAAAAATTGTAAAATACCTTTACCCGGGATCAGTAGCACCTGTGGCAATGGACACACCTTCGTAATGCTTGATCACTTACAAGCGACAAACTATGATACGTAAACCTTAGGTACTGTTCGTCAGGAGAACAATTTACAAATATTCATAAAAGACATATATATGTTAGATATATCTTTATCCGAGACGTGTAACACTTGTGTGGATAGACACAGCTTTGTAATGCATGATCCATTACACTAAATTATATCTTCGCTACACCCTCTTCTTCACTATACAGTTACTTCTACGATACCATCATCATTGTACTCTCTGTTCACTAAGGATAGTTCTTATCTTCACTACATAATCATTTTGAATAAACCTTACTCCTAGATAACCCTTATCTCTACTACATTCGTACCTTCACTACATTCTTTCCTTCAGTACAACCTATCTTGACAATATCCTTATCACCACTATACTCTTCCTCACTACACTCTCATCTTAACATCATCCTTCTGTTTACCGAACTTAGTTCAAAGTCTGACTTGAACGTAGCTTTGGAAAGTTTGTGTTCCTCACCCTCATCTTCACTACACTCTCATTATCATTACTTCTTGATGTTCAATACAAAATCTCAACATATATATTTATCTTCACTACAGAATAATTTTCATTGCACCTTAATCTTCATTACTCCTTCTTTCAGCTAATTCCGTATCTTCCATTCATTCTTATATCTTATATTAGTTACATCTTTACAATATCTTTATGTCTTCTCTGTTCCGTCTTTTGGAAAATTGAAAATGAGAGTAAAGGATTTCCGGCCTTCTGCTCCCTACCCTTTTAATCGCCTTGTACGACACACAGGGAATACGAGGCAAGTATACTTTCTTCCCTATCCCCAGGGATAACAGCATCTGGTGTTCCCAGACGGTCACCCATCCAAGTACTAACCAGACCCAACGTTGCTTAACTTCTCTGATCGGACGATATATATATATATATATACATATATATATATATATATATATATATATATATATATATATATATATATATATATATATATATATATATATATATATATATATATATATATATATATATATACATATATATATATACAAGACTCAAAACAATGAATTTCCCAAGTAAAAAATGGAGGCGCCGGGGTTTGAACCCGGGTCCTCTCGCATGCCAAGCGAGTGCTCTACCACTGAGCTACGCCCCCAAGAACATATTTTGTGACATAGTATTATATGAAGCACTGAGATAACCACGGCAAAATACTGTTTGACCGACCGTTGCCGACTAGCCGGCAAAATAACCACAGGGTAAATCTCCATGTTGCTGTCGTGTTTTCCTCTCAATTTTCCACAAAGAAATGAGTTTTACTTTTTTATTTTCGTTGCAATAGACTTGAACTAAGCAATAGACTGGAACTAACCTGACCTGGTATGAGGTCAGAGCCCTCATTATCATCCCTGCTAACTACCAGAAGCAGATTAAGTCGTTCCACAACCGATGTCCGGCCCATGTTAACTCTGATGTGCCCAGCAGTTGGAGGAGGATCGCCAGAAGCTTCTGGAAGATTTCAAGGACGTCTTGGTGGACCTGATCCTTTCAGATAAGGTCGAAAACCCCAATTTATTGTGAAGATCTTCACTATAACGTTGGACGAACATACTGAATGTTGCACACATGTGATGCGGACAAAATGAAAAAAGATAAAGACAAAAATTATGTCTGGTGTGGGTCTCGAACCCACGACATTGAGTGTGTCAGACTCACGCTCTACCACTGAGCTAACCAGACAATAGAATATACGTCTGTTTCTTCAATTTGAATTAATGAAAATCTTTGCGAGGCAGCGTTTAGAAAAGAGAGATGTCTTTGACGAAATCTATATTGCTTGGCTCTTTCTTCTGTTCCTCATTATCGAAAGTAAACATAAAGAAGGATATATGAGTGAGTGAGGAGAGATTGACCAAGAGGATATATGTGTCGGAGGTGGAGGGAACGAGGAGAAG
>NC_092293.1:1267861-1314452 GCF_036320965.1 Panulirus ornatus
CTTATCTATCTATATACCTATCTAAATATCGCTCTATCAATCTATCAATCTAACTATGTATCTATCTATCTATCTTTATCTGAAAGTCAACAATAATGAAATCATTGATATATGAAGTATAACAACGTCCTCTCAATGGCAATTATCTCACCAGAATCTTCTAGAACCTTCCAGAAAACTATGAACTCTGCAGGCAAGGAGGGAGGAATGGTCTCCGGCTATTGATAAAACCATATTATTCCATATATATGTTTATATATACATATTTATGTATATATATGAATGTATATATAACGTACAGAATAATGCGGCCATTATCAGTATCGAAGAAAACTGAAAAGATGAGGTCCCACCGAGATTCGAACTCGGATTGCTGGATCCAAAGTCCAGAGTGCTAACCCTTACACCATGGGACCTGATAAGAAAAGATGTGATTTCATCTAAATGTTTTACATATAATCAACCAGAGGCCATTCCTCCCTCCCTGCCTGCAGGGTTCAAGGTTTTCTAGAAGGTTCTCGAAGATTCTGGTAAGATCATTACCTTTGAGAGGTCGTCGTTAGATGACAGTCAGGTTCACTCTATGGTTGGTGTTTGTAGTTGGTTGTCCGAGGATGTTGTTATACTTGATCAATTTTGTAATTGTTGACTTTCAGGTAGGAAGTACTCATTTACGATGCATCCTTGTACTCACAACAACCTTATGAGTCACTTCAAGATTTATCTTCACTACAACTTTATCTTCACTACACTATTAAGGTTGAAGTCAATGGTCACATTCACTACAATCTCAACACGACTTGTCTTATACCTAACCCATATTATCACTACATCCATGTACAAGTATTTCTTGCAGAATAACGCAGATATCAATGATTTCTGTGAAAGTTGATATATACAGCCTTACGTATCTATCAATCTATCTAATATCTGTTTTTTACCTATCTATCTATCTATCTATCTATCTATCTACCTTTCTAAATCAGAAAGTCAACAACAATATCATTAATGATACGTATAACTACGTCCTCTCAATGGCAGTTCCTACCCAGAATCTTCGAGAACCTTCTAGAAAACCTTGAACCCTGCAGGCAGGGAGGGAGGAATGGCCTCTGGTTGATTATATGTAAAACATTTAGATGAAATCACATCTTTTCTTATCAGGTCCCATGGTGTAAGGGTTAGCACTCTGGACTTTGGATCCAGCAATCCGAGTTCGAATCTCGGTGGGACCTCATCTTTTCAGTTTTCTTCGATACTGATGATGGCGACATTATTCTGTACGTTATATATACATTCATATATATACATAAATATGTATATATAAACATATATATGGAATAATATGGTTTTATCAATAGCCGGAGACCATTCCTCCCTCCTTGCCTGCAGAGTTCATAGTTTTCTGGAAGGTTCTAGAAGATTCTGGTGAGATAATTGCCATTGAGAGGACATTGTTATACTTCATATATCAATGATTCTATTATTGTTGATTTTCAGATAAATATAGATATATAGATAGATACATAGTTAGATTGATAGATTGATAGAGCGATATTTAGATAGGTATATAGATAGATAAGCTTCATCAATATTGTAACTTACGCCATCTCCTGTTGCTGGTCATATGTTCAACCAGCATTGGGAAAACCTCCAGTAGACCTTAATGTAAAGCAAGATAATAACAAAACCTGCAATAAAAGAATACGATCAACTCCCCAGTGCAGAAATATTGTGACCAGAAAGTCTTCTAGCAAGATATCAGACGCTTCCACGGGAATCACAAACATAACATGAAATATCTGAACATCAACAATAACAAAACTAATGATCATAATCAAACTATAACAAGAAAAATGATAAACATATGGAAAATAGTGCTCTAGATTATGTTTCTAGAAAACAAACTTTAACGAAAACTGTGAAAAGAAATACCCATCTGGCTGATACGACACAGTAAAAGGACCATCCCACAACCAACTCTAAACTGAACCTGACTGTCCCCTAACAACGTCCTCTCAATGGTATTTATCTTACCAGAATCTCGTAGAACTTTCCAGAAAATCAAGAACTCTGCAGGCAAGGAGGGAGGAATGGCCTCTGGCTGCTGATGATAACCACATTATTTTATATATATACTTTTGCCTACAACCGAAGGTTGACCGGCCAGCCCAAGTGGCTACAGAGGCTGTATCCATGAAAGAAACGGACCCACCAGCAGACGAATTCGGTTGGCAGGTTGTATCGAAGAAGAGGAAAAAGAAAGTTGCCCAACCAGCCCAACCAGAAGGGTGTAGCAAAGAAACGAAAGAAGGCTGCCCAACCAACCTGGGTGGTAGTAAGGATGGCTGCTCCACAACCCCAGGTCGTTAGGCAGACTGTAGCCATGGAAGAAAGGAAGGCTGCTCGTCCACCAGCCCAGGTATCGAGTGAGCGTGTAGCTATGCTGGCTGACCCACCAGCCCAGGTAGACAGGTACGCCCAGATGGCTATGTCGGGTGCAGCAAAGAAGCAAACCCCACAACTACTCCACGAGGTTTGAAAGCCTGCACCCAAAAAGATGAAGACGAAGGTTGCCACACTACCCAATGCACCACCACATGTCTAGAAAGGGAAAAGGTGGACAGAATGGCTGGAGCTCCCACTCCAACAACAAAATCACCTTAGGAGCCAAGTTCCATCCGTTATTGAATATATATATATATATATATATATATATATATATATATCTATATATATATATATATCTATATATATATATATATATATATATATATATATATATATATATATATATATATATATATATATATATATATATATATATATATATATATATGTATATATATATATATATATATATATATATATATATATATATATATATATATATATATATATATATATATATACACACAAACTACATTGCAACTTACATATGAATAGAATCATCAAGCTTCACTATATTAACTTTACTATATTTGAATATAAACAAGGTCTAACCGAGGTTACTTGGTTGAGCAAGACGTGAGAATATCATCAATTGGCCCTCCAGCCCTGGGTTCAAATTGTCGTTCTGACGTATTTCTAGTTTAGTGCTGATACAGGACCATTGATTATAGGACTATCTTGTTAGTCTGTGTAACTTCGCCTGACCCAATCCACGTCTTCAATGGCTTTCTGTTACTACAAACGGGATTACAAAGGAAAGGCTTCCTTTGTTAGTTTCATGAATACCTTCGTTCAAATGAAGGGAAAGACTATTACTATGAAGCGGTACCTTATCAGCAGGAAAGAGCTGCAGCAACGGTATGAAAGTTACTGCAAGATACATAACGAGCCCGTGGCTTCCAACGTAAACATCGGCCGCCATTTGGGTTCACTCGGCATCATGTGTGACACCAAGATTGGACCCGTTGGCAAACAGGAACGATACTATTCTGGTATCATGTGGCTCGATGGCGCAGGATCACCAACTGAAATGCAAAGAAAATGGAGAAAGCCGCCCAAACGTATCATGAAGGCCGTACAGGAGAAGATCGAGAAGGATCGGTTGAGAGACGATATCGCTCACAGTATATCAAAATTTATGCCCAAGACTTCCCCTGATCTCCAGACACAGCCAGTCACAGAGACCAGCAGCCCCGCTTCCCGGACACAGCAAGTCACACAGACCACCAGCCCCGCTTCCCAGACACAGCAAGTCACAGAGACCAACAGCCCCGCTTCCCAGACACAGCAAGTCACAGAGACCACCAGCCCCGCTCCCCAGACACAGCCAGACACACAGCCCACCAGCCCCGTCCCCCACACAGAGCCACAAGATCCTGATATTGAGGAAGCAAATGAATTTCTCGATGATTTTTTGCTTTCACTGGAGAAGAACTGATGAGTTCCTTATAGACAAGACAAAATGTTCAAAAAGGAATCTATATAAGTTCACTTATGGAGTGAGATCTTTGACGGTGTTGTGCTGCCTATAGCACAGCCTACCAAAGGGTGATCTTTGCTGTCGTGCAGTAACCTCATGAGGGCGGAGTCCGGCTACACTTTCTTTACCGAGGAAAAGATCTCTGCACTAATAGACAACTGTCCTAGCAACACTTATATGAGATGAATAGATGGATGCTCTAATGATCGAAAATATACAAGTGTTAGAAGGACTGACAACTATATACATTTGGTTAGCCAATCTTCATATGGCTGGGGCTATTGTTCCCTCTGATTGATTCATTTTTCAAGATTAAGGAACGTTATAATAGAAATATTGTATTGAGTTTCTCCGTTGGCGTCAGGGTAAACACCCATCCCCCCCGAAGCTTGGTTACCTTTCCGTGGTGGGGGGGACTTCATGGATTGGGCAGTAGCAACCATCGTTGGTTGCTTCTGTTCAATCCATGAACGAAAAACCAAGCATCTTGAGCGTAATTGTCGTATAAATTCACTTGATGTCAAAACTGACGCGAAAGCGGTTGTCTCAATTTTGTCAGAAATGTTTGTGCGTTTCGGCCTGATGGCGGGAGTCGGTTTGGCGCTGTGGTCATGAGGGAATACGAGGAAGATTGGCAACCGTCCCAGAAGTAGCTACAGTGAGGCCCAGCAGCTGTCCCTAATACTGTGGAAGGCACTCATGTAAGGTGTGCAGTGAGGCGCAGCAGTAACAAGGGAAACGGACAACCAAAACAGCAATCTTGATCATCAGGAGGCTATCCAATGCTCAGAGTAGATAAGGACGATTATTGTATGGCTTCGCTCAGAGGATGAAAATCTTAGCCGTGAAAATCAACAAGTAAAATAACTGTTAGTTAGTGGTAGTGAAGTGGAATTACCGCATTTCTGTGGTCTTAATAGTAAAACGAAACTTTTCGTTTTCTCCATCAATCTACAGGTGTTGTAGACCACCATCCTTAAGGTTGTAAGGTAATGGTAAGTACAAGATTATGACCTCGGCAAATTTGTGATGGAAAGTGCAGGAAATGTGGTAATTTATATAATATAAATTATATAGTTGTTTACTGAATGTGTAATAAAATTTTGTCTTCTCTGTTCCCGTTCATTAATTCAAATACAGGTAAGTTTTGTCTCTAACGAGGTGGGTTAAGCTACGTGCACTCGGCTTGTAAATGTGGTGACTTTCCCTTCATTACCACAATGGTGTGCTGAACTGAAGATGTAGAATTCCGTAGACGAAACTAAGATAGGAAATCAATCTACATCAAAAATTAAAGGCGACGCTCTGTGTGTGTGTGTGTGTGTGTGGACTACTTTACTCATTATCACGTGAGTCTTTTGAGGAAGGATTTGTACACTCGTATTGCTCCGTCTTTTAACCTTGTAAATGTAAAATATGTTTTCACTCCTGTGTGTGCGCTCACACACACACACACACACACACACACACACACACACACACACACACACACACACACACACATAACCTATAATATTACCTAGTATTTTCTTCAGACGGATATCTTACACCTTGATTATAAAAGCCAAGGAAAAATTTATAAAAACATATACATATATTTACACACGTGTAGATATATGTTATGTATTGAAATGTGGCGGAGAAATTCCTTATATATTAACAAACGTGATTGAGGACTTAAAGAATCTGGTACAAACATAATGGTTATTGTGATAAATGATTTATTTATGGTAAATATGTATTGTGTTGCATTATAATGGTTGTTCAGAACCAAGGTTTTTAAACCTGAATCAGTGAAATACTATCAGAAGTAGAAAACCTGTTAAACATGAACATTTATATTGATTAACCACAGAATATATTTTCCTCTGGGTATGTAAAATAAAATACAGTACAGGGAGCTAGTTTGAGGAAGAGTATTTCATATTTTAACAAAATATTTACCTGTAATAGCGTCCCTTATCTTTCGTCATCATTTCTTATGTTTACTATCAAGAAATGTCTTTTATCTAACACAAAAACTCTGTCTAGGTATTTGATTAATGTTGTCCAAGGATGAGCTACATGCCACACGTGGTCAGGTCACATTGGTGGTGGTCAGGTCAGTGGGCATTGTGCGTGTGCGTGTGTGTGTGTGTGTGTGTGTGTGTGTGTGTGTGTGTGTGTAGCCCCTGGGTTCATGTTGGCCACAGCCACCCACCGGCCGGTGGTCAAGTCAATGGGCGGTGTGTGTGTGTGTGTGTGTGTGTGTGTGTGTGTAGCCCCTGGGTTCACGTTGGCCAATGCCACCCACTGGCCGGTGGTCAGGTCAGTGGGCGGTGTGTGTGTGTGTGTGTGTGTGTGTGTGTGTGTAGCCCCTGGGTTCATGTTGGCCACAGCCACCCACCGGCCAGCCGGGCGGTAGTTTATAACTAAGACTGTTAGTTTCACATGCCACTTGGAGTGTCCCTCACTACAGAACTTGAGCAGCTCTTATCCTGAGGTGGAGCAGTTGATCCTCTCCACCAGGCTGGTACACTTGGTCTGCACCAGGTGGCTCCCTCCTGGTCATCCTGAGTGGTTGGTTGCTGTGTTGGATTTAATGACCATTGACTTGTGAAGGTCATTAGACCAGCCATCATTTGATCATCTGATAAAACATGAAGCAACGCCAAATATTACATGATCCACCTAAACTATTGAGAATGATGAAGTCTGATATTGTTACGTTACGTCATCCAATCTTGCCACTCACATGTTACGGTAATCACGACTACATACATAGTGTTGTTACGACTGATATTACTGTATGTACTGTAGTAAAGTACTGTGTTTATGTGGATAACATGTGGACGTCAGAGGAGGCAAGAGCATCATCAGAGACAAATTCTCTATTCTATGTTGTATTCTCAATTTTGTCTGCGGTGATCAACACACTTTATCCACCAAGATATTATCTTGCTCTTTCTTTCCATCATTCTTTAGTATTAAAGATTTTGTTCTCTCAAGCAAGATAGAATTTATCAATAATTTTTAATGTCATCTTGGGTCCAGGTAATGTTAGGTAGCGGTCATACAAGTTGTCCATGACCTTCATCATGTGGGTTGGGAAGGAGTCAGGAGGTGTGGCGTTGTACTCGGTGTACCATTTGCCAAGTTGGTCAGTGTGTATACCATGGAAGTTGCAGGGGAATCATCAGTCTGTATGTTAACAATTAGGTTGAGCAAATAACACTTGGCCTCAGTGAAGGTAGAATGTTTTCCCACCAGACTGCATCCATTAATACGACTTAGATCAGAAGATCTAGCCTTAGGTAATTTGTTAGATCGAGATTATCAAAGCCTTTCATCATTTTTAATCTTTGTACTTCGTTACCATCTCTGTTTTAAGTTGTTACGTTGACGTATGATGAATCTAATATGGAGAACAAATTTAGGAGGAAACCTGGCAAAGCTACATATGAGTGATTTTACCGTTTGCAAGTAAACTACGATTTTGTAAAAACGAATAGCATCTATGTTGTGTATAGAAAACGTAACTCCTTAGCTGCATTCTCTATGAATGTCATCAAAAGTAAAACATAGACAAGGGAAGGAATGAGGCTTGACGATACGAAATATCACTCAATCGTGTCCTGCCTGCCCAGACCCTACCTCGCCACACCACTGGCCATAACTTCATCAACACATTGCTTACTACGTCAAGGTCATCCACACATTTTGCCTGGCTTGAACAACCGCTTGGCATTCATGAACTGCTGAATGTTTACACTTTCTGATTATCTGTAGTAGCTGATGCAGTTGCAAGATAGACTATTAAACCATTTTCTTACAATACTCGCTGGTAAGGAGACAATTCTCACAAAACACAGGTAACACTGCCTAAGAAACGGGCTTAAGAACTATTGTACGAACATAGGGTCACATTGGTACATCCACAAGGCACCAGTGGTCTGGGTGGCCTGAAATAGATTTGGGACCAAGAAGGATGATGGGTGTAGGGAGTAAACCTACCACAGACCATCATTAATTATGAAGAGTTGACAATGGTTACCTCCAGCCATAATCTATAAATCAATAGACAAATGTTTATGCAAACAAAACAAGAATTAAACAAGCAGGAAACACAATCCAATGTACCATTTTACGATAGTTATGTCAATTTGTCGCATCTGTTGACTACCTGACGTGGTCTTACGTCTCACCTTTAGTAACGTCTGCAAATTTCGTTGTAGTGAAACTCATGCGA
Source organism: Panulirus ornatus (assembly GCF_036320965.1). Lineage (NCBI taxonomy): Eukaryota > Metazoa > Arthropoda > Malacostraca > Decapoda > Palinuridae > Panulirus > Panulirus ornatus. Next base: position 1,276,021 of record NC_092293.1, read on the forward strand.
CCCGAGAGTCAATGTTAGTGATACACAAGAGGAAGAAATACAACTCCGAAGGTATAAAACAGTTGTGGACACACCAAACGCTTGACAAATATTCCTTAGTGGATGACAGAAAACACAAAGAGATCGTCCTTGTAAACTTATGATGAGGTTTGCTTGAAGAGTCTCCCTTCGTCATCGTCGTCCACAGTGTCCAGGTGCAGCCAGGGTCGTCATCATGTTGGACGTCCTCAGTGTCCAGGTGCAGCCAGGGTCGTCATCATGTTGGACGTCCACAGTGTCCAGGTGCAGCCAGGGTCGTCATCATGCTGGACGTCCCCAGTGTCCAGGTGCAGCCAGGGTCGTCATCATGTTGGACGTCCCCAGTGTCCAGGTGCAGCCAGGGTCGTCATCATGTTGGACGTCCTCAGTGTCCAGGTGCAGCCAGGGTCGTCATCATGATGCCCGTCTCTGCATCGCCTGATCCGTGGTGCACCGGTGGGTCGGTGGCTGTCGTGACATGGTAATGTTACCGTCATATTCCGCGTCTCATCTCACGTCTGTCCAGGTGGGCTAAGCTCGTCTGGTCTGAATGAACCATATACAAGTAAGGCGTATCGCTGTTGTGAGTCTCAGAGTACATATGGAGGCAATAGGGTTTGTGCGGGTCTCTCTTCTCTCTCTTTTCTCTCTTCTCTCTCTCTCTTCTCTTCTCTCTCCTCTCTCTCTCTCTTCTCTCTCTTTCGAGAGAGAGGAGGAGACGAGAGAGAGGAGAGGAGGAGAGAGCGTGGGGAAGAGAGAGAGAGAGAGAGAGAGAGAGAGGGGAGAGGGAGAGAGAGGGGAGTTAAAGGGTATATGCATCGCATTTTGATGATTTAACAATCATATGTAATACAAAATATATGCTTCTTCAAAAAATTTCCTGGAAATTGGTTGAGGTAGAGCGGAGGTATCGTGGCAAAGTTGTGTGTCACACAAGAACGAGTTTTCTAATTGGTTGAGGTAGAGCGGAGGTATCGTGGCAAAGTTGTGTGTCACACAAGAACGAGTTTTCTAATCGCCTGGTTTTACTGGCGGCCTCGTTGTGACGTCACTACATCAACACCGACATTTTGATTTAAAAATTAATTGCAAGATGACTTTGCTCCGCTGTGTGTGTGTTTTCAATACTTTTCGTGTTTGTACTGTTATTTCGTTTGTATTCTATAGTTAATAACTTTGTAGTGAGTTTAGTTTCGTTGCTGTAGTTGTAGTATAGTGATTTATAACTTGTATTTGAACTAAATCAGATGAGCAGTGTTGAGGATGACCCTGGGCCATTTTCATGTGGTAATGCAGAAGGGAGTGACCACAGGCAGGCAGTAGTGGTGTTTACCAAGCCATTCCCAACACCATCGTACTGGCTACCTCTGTGTAATGTACCACATTCCTCTGTTGAAAAAGAAATAGAGAATTTCACTGAATTGCAGACTGGGCTGTTAATGTGCATCTTTCTAAATTGTTTTATTTTGTCTTCGTTAAGAATTTCTTCTTGTGTTTGATGTGCATTGTTTTGAGAATTCTTTGTTATATAACAAAACATGTTCTGTATCTACTGTTTCCTGTCTTTATTTAGATAAGTATTTTTGTTATTGATTTTATGACTATGTTGTTTTGCTGTAACATTTATAGACTTTTTTTGGTATTTGATAATGTTTTTCTTCTTGTTATTCTATACTAATGTGTACAATTCTATTACGTAGCAATGTTTTTCTTGTTATTTTATACAAATGTGCACAATTTTGTTCTGTTAAAGATTTTTGGACGCATTGATTTGTTTTACTGTTGTCTTTGTTGTTGTTGTTGTTGTTGTTGTATTACTTTAGTTAATTAAGTGATTCCTGGTATGTGCCACTATCTAGCTGGGGGCGAATGTTGAGTTGCTTTCGGCCCTAGATGATGGACCGCATCTTAGATGTTGCCTTAAATGTTCCCTTTAGCAACAATAATACTATACACAATATCTTAATCAGGAATTCACCAGAAAATTCTCTTGGTTGCATCTATAAAGTGCCATGTGGAAATTGTGATGAATTTTATGTTAGGCAGACTGGTAAGGATCTTTCTATTAGACTTAAGCAACATAAATATAGCATAAGAACGGGACAAGAATCAAATGCCTTGTTTAATCACGTTAAAAACTATGATCATTGTATTGACTGGAGCAATGCCATCTCAGTTATTAACTCTGACTCTATTACCACGAGAAATATCATTGAATCTTCTTTTATTAAATACACAAAGAATTATAATCTTAATATTAGTGATGGTCTATACAAATTAGATAACTTTTTTGTTGATAGAATTTGCAAAATGATAAGTTTATGATACACTCGTTGTCTGTCTTGGACAATCACATGTTTACCATATGGCGTCCTAGCTACGTCTCTTCGATGTATATCAAATGACTGTTATATTTCTCTCTTGTGTCTCCCCTGATGATGTGATTATTACACGAAAGTGCACTTGGGTATCTTATCGTGTTTCATTTTCCATGTGGACTCATAGGAATATATATACACATGTACATATTCTCACCTTGCTTGCCTTTATCCATTCTCGGCGCTACTCCGTGTGTGTGTGTGTGTGTGTGTGTGTGTGTGTGTGTGTGGGTGTGTGTGTGTGTGTGTGTGTGTCTGTCTGTCTGTCTATTTGTCTGCATACGTATCTTCTGCATATCGTGGAAGGCGACTGAGGGTTGGGAACTGGGAGGGTTGGAAATCTTCCCCTTCTGTATTACTTTTCAAATGAAGGAATAGAGGAAGGAGCCCAACTAAGTTTCCCTCTAGGATTCATTCACTTATTCCTGACGCTACCTTGTTCTTGCAGGAAATGGCAAACAAATATGAAAAATAAAGTATGAAAGAAAAAAGACAGTGGACAAGTGTAATGTGTTCTGTGTCCTTGATAACCATTTGATGTGACTCATTCAGATAAGGTCCAAAACGCCAGTAGTGAAGATGTACAAAGGATAATAGAACAGTGTACGTACGTACGTAGTGTGAGTATCTTGACTGATAGAAAGTATTGAAAGCGGCAGGAAGTAGTGAGATATTGTATTGTGCTTCGTACAAGACTGGCGGGCGACTCCGTCCTTCGTGCTGTGCCACACACAGTCTGGTGATTGTCGGGATGTGTAGCCATAATGTTTGATCTTATGACCATTAGTGATGCGTCATGTGATGTTTACTATCACAACATCGGCTTCTTCCTCCTCCTCCAGGAGAGTGGCAATCAGGTGGCGGTTATTGTGGTAGCCCGGCACCTGCAATTGTAAGATTTCAAGCAATATTGAGAAAATGGGACGCATTATAAAGACTTCCATTCTTTCCCCAATTCATGTGGACCTGCAACACTGAAAATGTTGAAATATCGCTGGTGTAGAGGGAGGGAGAGGGAGGCCTGGGATGAGAGTGAGGCTTTGTAGGAGAGAAAGGCTCGGGATGAGAGAGGTTGAACACAAGATGTTTGGCCGGAGAGTGAGACTTTGAAGGAGAGAGAGGCTTAGGATGAGAGAGGTTGGGAATGAGAGAGGCTGGGCATGAGAGAGGCTTGGCAGGAGAGTGAGGCTTTGAAGGAGAGAGAGGCTTGGGATGAGGGTTGGGTTGTGCCAGAGAGAGAGGCTTGGGATGAGGGAGTCTGAACATGAGATAGGTTTCTGAGGAAAGTGAGGATTTGGAAGAGAGAGACTTTATGTGAAAAAGGAAGGACAGGCGGAGGAGGCTTGGGACGAGAGTCAGGCAGGTCAGGAGAGAGAGGCTTGGGACGAGAGTCAGGCAGGACAGGAGAGAGAGGCTTGGGACGAGAGTCAGGCAGGACAGGAGAGAGAGGCTTGGGACGAGAGTCAGGCAGGACAGGAGAGAGAGGCTTGGGACGAGAGTCAGGTAGGACAGGAGAGAGAGGCTTGGGACGAGAGTCAGGCAGGACAGGAGAGAGAGGCTTGGGACGAGAGTCAGGCAGGACAGGAGAGAGAGGCTTGGGACGAGAGTCAGGCAGGACAGGAGAGAGAGGCTTGGGACGAGAGTCAGGCAGGACAGGAGAGAGAGGCTTGGGACGAGAGTAGAGAAGTGAACCTTCATAATTTATCCTTCAATAAAAAAGGGTTGTCTTGCTCCACTCAGTTGGAATGGGAAAGTAGTTGAAAATAACAAGTTGATGAATTTAATGTTTTAGTGTGGCAAAACCTGAACTGATTTTAAGGTCAGACATGAAAGAAGATTAACATTTCAGAAGGTTGAAGGAAGATGAATATAAATGTCATCATTGATAGACTATTAGATTCATTAGAAGCCTCGATAGATGAATGTTCTTGTTATTTTTATTAAGAATGAGGATAGATTAGTAATTAAGGCACACAGCGCTAATATCTTTGGTTACTGAGCCATTATGTTTTGCACTGGTGTTATATTAAAGAACTAGAGTATGAGTGAGGGAGTGAGATGTGGAGATTATATATCATTGTGAGTTATTACATAAAGTCATCGTGATGAACGTTACGAAGATCAGGCAAACTATGAGGCTCATTATTCCTACATCAAATATAATAATGTCAATCATTCCAGTAATCTTACCATAATTGACCTCTTCCATCTAGGCAGCCTCCCTCCCTCCCTGCCTCCCTCTTATCTTCTCCAGAACAAACCTGGTTCATTCTTGTGAGAGACGATAGTGTTTACTAAACTCTTCCTGTGACCAACATGTAAATGGTGTGACTGACCACCACACCTTACCTCACCTACTTCCTCCACCTGATCAATCTGCATCACTCCTTCCATTGCTCACTTCCATAATAGAATTAACGTTTCTACTACAAATGACAAGATTCACTTGGCCATGTTTGTTAACATCAGAGCAATAATCTTGAAGACCGACCATTCCTCACTATTGACCTTTAAGGCAGGAATCATTATTTTCCTCAAACTATCAATTGCTATTTATGTGAGGTCGGTCGACTGTGGCTCCGGAGGGGTAAGCGACAACACAAACTCTGGTGGAGTTCCAGTAATGATGTTACTGAGTCAGTCGGGCACACACCACTGTGGTACACCTGGTGATATTTTGTTTGTCTTAACTAAGTCGATAAGTGGAAAACTGAGCAGCAGTTTACTTGCTTAGCTTGTGTACTTGTTGCTGGATTGTTGATGACGTTCACAATAACAGGTATAGGACTGGTCTTATATCTCTGTGTTCCAGCTGTGATTGGTACAAGTCGAGTGTACTGACGAACGGCGGTGTGGGGGGATGAGGAGAGAGAGAGAGAGAGAGAGAGAGAGAGAGAGAGAGAGAGAGAGAGAGAGAGAGAGAGAGAGAGAGAGAGAGAGAGAGAGAGAGAGAGAGAGAGAGAGAGAGAGAGAGAGGTCATTGTGCCGGGGGTGTGGGGCAGGGGGTTAGCTGGTGGTGGGGTGGACGTGGTCAGCCAGATGAGCACATCTTGGTAGGTGGTGTGAGATGGACCCAGGAGGATTGTGTGTGTTGTGTTCTGTATTGTGTCCAGCTGGTGCCTGTGTGTGTGTGTGTGTGGCTCTAGTTAGTCAGGAGGACCTGGCTGGGGCGCGGCTCAGGTACAATAAATATGGTATAGACATTCCTGAGTTTGAACAGTGATGTCAGTCGGCGGTGAAGGTAGAGACAGTATGAGGAAGATTTGATGATAGAGTGAATGTGTTGAAAATGAAATGTCTGAGATCAACATGTGGTGTGACGCGGGTTGATCCAGTAAGTAATGATAGGGTAAGAGAGATGTGTGATGATAAATAGAGCATGGTTGACAGAGCTGAAGAAGGTGTACTGAAATGGTTTAGACATTTGGAGAGAGTGAGTGAGGGGAGGTTAAAGGAGGATACATGTGTCAGAAGTGTAGGGGACAAGAATAGGGCGACCATATTGGAGATGAATGGAGGAAGTGAACAAGATTTTGAGTGATCAGGGCCTGAATATGCTCAAGGTCACGTGAGAGGCGTGTATAGGATAAAGTGAACTGGGGTGATGTGATTTACAGAGGACGACCTGCTATCAGTGAACTGAAGCAGGACATATGAATCAAATGGGGTAAACCACGGACAGGGTTGTAGGGCCTGGTTGTGGACTGTGGGCTGTGTTTTCGTTGCATTACATATGACAGGTAAGGAATGTATGTGAGGGTATGAAGCATTATCTTATGTTCCTGGTGCTATCTCGATACTGTGGACAACGGTGAACAGAACATCGTAGACACAGAGTTTAAAAGGCCATATTATGAATGGTAGCCAGGGAATGAATGGCCCAGCTAAATGGAAGGATTTAAAAGTTCGCGTTAAGTGATGGACTTCAATAGAATGTACAAACTTCCTTTCCAGTAACTGAACTAAAGCTTATGTTTATTTCCAGAGACGGAGTTTGATGGTTCATTATATAAAGACAGACTTCAAAGGATATCGTTGAATTAAGTGACTATAATTTTTATCAATTAAATGAGACATTTCCTAAAACAGCTGCAATTTGACGGAGTTTAAAAGTTCGCAGTTGTTTGAGAGAATTTTAAAGTTATTGACGGGATCAAAAGTTTGAGTTTCAATGACGCTTTGCACAAATTTTCGTTTAAATGACATACTTTCAAGGTTTGTCTTTATATAATGTAGTTTAAAAGTCTCTGATCAAATAACGCAGCTGAAATGATAACGCTCGAATACTAAATGTTCCTGAATAAATGACGGAGTTGAATGAATGGATTTTAAGTTCGCGTTTGTGGGAGTAATTTTGAAACCGTGTTTAAATGTCACAGTTTAAATGATCATATGTACCAGGTTGACCAGATGGCGGTAGTGTGTAGACACAGCCATACCAGGTCGTATTTATCATCATTAAAGTCACCTTCCTTACTTACTTATGGCGGCGATGAAATTCACTGGTTCTTGATTGTGCACCAATTAACCTATCAGATAATGGTACAATGTTTGCCTGGTGTTGCATATATCACGTCTGTTGTTGAAACACAAGAATGCCAGGTGACTTTGGGAGTGGATGATAATGTAAAGATCAATATAAATGTGGGAAATCTTGAACCGCCATCACCAGACACAACACATGTTTGGATCTGGCGGGGGGAGGGACTTGCCTGTGACGTCACGATACCCCGCCTCCAGCCTGGCGCCGCTCTGTGTGTGTGTGTGTGTGTGTGTGTGTTTGTGTGTGGGGGGGGGGGGGTAATGTTTGCGTATTACGGGAGAGCGATATACACTCGTGATGTCTCGTCTTTTGACCTTGTAATCATATACTGTCTTTACTTCTATGAGCTCTCACACACACACATACACATACACAGACACACACATGCATACACACACATACACATAGACACACTCCTACAGACACACACACACACACACACACACACACACACAAACACACACACACACACACACACACACACACACACACATAACCTTGTACTTTGATTAAAAAAGATAAGGAAAAATCTATAAAACATATATTTCCACACGTGTAGATATATGTTATGTATTGAAATGTGGCGGAAAAATGCCTTATATATTAACAAACGTGATTGAGGACTTAAAGAATCTGGTACAAACATAATGGTTATTGTGATAAATGATTTATCTATGATAAATATGTATTGTGTTGCATTATAATGGTTGTTCAGAACCAAGGTCTTTAAGCCTGAAATCGTAAGATGTTAGAAGAAATAAAAAGATGTTAAATTTGAACATTTATAAATATAAACCACAGAAAATCCAATAAAAGGGGCTAGTTTGAGGCAGGAGTATTTCATCACTTAATAAAATATCTACATCTACGTCCTTTTCTTTCATCATTTCTTATGTTCACTTGTAATTAATGCCTCTTATCTAACATAAAAATTCAGTATAGGTATTTGATTAATGTTCTCCAACGACGCGTTGTATAACTCTTCGTTAGTGAAGTTCATTTCGTGTAATGGATCATGCATTACAAAGTTGTGTCTATCCACACAAGTGTTACACGTCCCAGGTAAAGATATATTCTAGAGATAGTGTATATCTAACATATATATGTGTTTTATAAATATTTATAAAAAGTTTTCCTGAGGGACAATACCTAAGACTTTCGTATTAAAGTTGATCAGTTGTAAGTGATCAAGCATTACAAAGGTGTGTCCATTACCACAGGTGCTACTGATCCTGGGTAAAGGTATTTCATCATCTTTGTATCTTTAACCTTTCTAGTTATAGATGTTTCATCCCTGATTCCATCCTCACAATGGATGTATGTGGTTTGTGTTGTCTTAACATATCATTAGTCAGTTGAAGTGGAGAACATGCTTCTGAGCCTAGCCACTCTACTCTGTCTTCCACATGCCATTCAAGAGGTGTTACCGGATTCTGCCTATAAGTGTTTACGTCATGAGAGGGCTTCTTTTTTATAACTTTTGATGATTTATATTATTTGGGTTATGTATTTGGTTTTGTGATGTTAATAAAATTGTTGTAATTCATATATCATATTCTTTATTTGTCATTTAATGAACTTTGGTTTATCAAACTTGATTGTTTGTTGTTTCTGATAACAATAAACATTTTCTCTCAAAATACTTTAGCTTAATTCATATAGAATATTTCTAAGTAACACGTAGATAATTTTTTCATTAGTGTTCATCACAGTGAAATAAATACGTCTAATTTTCAATGTGTACTTAATGGATCTTACTAAAATTTTGAAGAATATAAACTCATAACTTTTTTAAGACCTTCTAAACCTTGTGCTGATAATAACTACATTACTTTTCTGTAGGCAATATCGTTTTAATGCGTAAAATCCAGATAAAAAGCTTGTAATATAGAGTTTCATGTTATCATGTTTAGGTTGTTGAAGATATTAATGATTTCTACATGTAAAACATTTATGCTATCTGCAAAATAGAAATCTTAATGTTAGATATGTTAATTCTACCGGTTTCACCTTACATACATTACTGTACCCTGTGCTACAGAAAAGTTATGGGATTTTATTCATTATCTTATAAAATAATTTACTAAAACAATGTCCCACGTACTTTCCATAGAAATCTGGTAGGAATATATATTTTGCATCTGGATTTTATAACAATCAATGATAGGTTCTCAGGCTCAGTTAAGATGTAATTATTTTTCTTTTATTGAGTTAAGATTTCATCCATCACAAAATATCGTAATGCTGTCTAAGGTTCACTCTTGGGTCTACATTGCTGAACAACGTCACTGTACAATGGCCAGTGATATTCACCGTAGACATATGCAACATGTTTACACTGTGTACACATAGCAGGCAAACTACAGTATCATCTTAAGATGTGGAAATAAAACTATCAAGGCAGGAGAAGGATTTAGGTGTCATCATTAGTAGAGATGTAAAGCCAAGACAACAGTGTATTAATGTACGTAATAAGACTAACAGGCAACTTGGTGTCATGTGTTAGTAGCAAGAATGAACAGGTAATATTACAGCTATAGTTAGTCACACACCACTTACATTATGACGTACAATATTGATCACTGTATTACAGTATGCATTTCATTTCCTTGATACCAGGCATTAGAATCCTTCCAAATGAACACATTAAGATCATGAGAGTTTCTTTCTCTCACAGGTGGCAGGCAGGGTTAGTTATGTAAGAGGTATGTTTACTGATGTAATCTGTACCTTTAGCTGTAATATCATCAACTTCTCAGACCGTTACTGTAATACGTATAAACGTAGGACAGTACAGCATATTGCCAAAGAAGAACACCATTAGTCATGAGAAGTGCAACTCTTATCTCCTCATCTGAAATTTAGTTACTACCAATTATTGTATCAGATGGGCAATGCCTGGAAGACAACAGCCGATGTGCTTTCAGAATATATTTTTACAGAAACTACATAGTAAAAATAATTTTGTAGTTATAGCTTTAGAATAATTTAAAAAAGACAAAGTTACATGAAGCATAAAAACGGCCTTAGAAAAGGAGAGTTGCAAGTGTAGCAGCAGCAGGTGTTGGTCAAGATGTTATAACCGGCAGGTCATGATGCGGCCCATCATCTACAAGTGGTACACACACCATCCCTAGACCACACTTACACTACACTTGACCCAGCCTTGTGGCACCCGCGCCAGCCAGGTACTCACTGGCAGTCAACATTATATCATGACAACAAACTTGGACCTACAACTAAACACAACTTATAAATAATAACCCAGCTGGCTAGATTGACAACCATCATGGCGGTCCGCCAGTCATCTGCATATCTCAATCTTTCCTTCATTTATTCTCCAACTTTTTCATGTCATATCCCAACTCCTCTGTTCATCAACATCTTTACGTCATCTCATAGAAAGGGATATTTACACAGTAAGAGTGTATGTGGCACTCAATCTCTCTTGGTATTTCTTCACACAAGTCTCTTTTCCAAGTTCACTTCCTCTCGCCACCTCTTCTCCCCGACATTGTTTCCTCATTCGAAAACCTCTTCAGATCTTCACTGTCGTCTACACTGTCGCCTCCAACAGCCCCTTTCAGTACATTTACACCCAAAAGTCTTTCTTTTACACGTCTTTCAATTAACATGTAATCCAGTCATGCCCACTGGCCATCTCTCCTACTCACATACGTATATTTATGTATATCACATTTTAAAAACCAGGTATTCCCAATCACCAGTCCTTTACACACACACAACACAAGTTGTTCACCATTTCCATGCACCTCAGATATACTCTCCACTGACACATTACTTACCTTCGCATTTAAATCACCATCACTAATACCTGGTCTCTTACATCATAACTGCTGACACACTCACTCACTTGCTCCCAAAATACTTGCCTCTGTTCTTGACTCTAACTCGCTACCTCGCTAAGTGCCATTTGACCTGACCTAATGGGGCAGGACAAGGGTCATTATCTTCAGTACTCACTGGACACCACTGGTTCTTGGCCTCAGCCACCACAATCTCCACTTCAATACTATCTCACTAAACTCTTAAAATCACTGATCTTTGACCCAACGCTTTCAGATAATGTCAAAATCCTAATTTATCGTCAAGATCTTCACTATAACGTTGGATGAACATACTGAATGTTGGAGACTCGAACCCATGACCTTGATCTTTGAGACTCAGGCTCGGTGATAATGCACACCATACCTGCCAGTGAATTCCAATACTTAGTCACCTAAATCGTAAGACCACACATGTACATACCGAACTCTAGATAAAAAAAATTGTCAACGGAAGATATTTCATGTATCTGGTTTTAAAACTGAGAAGAGCAGGAAATAAGATTTAATCATTATCATTATCGGACGATTATAATGCCCAACAACACACGTTAGGTACACAATATATTTCCTACTAACCTACATGTGAAATGACAATCCATACCATATCTAACTTCCCACTTGATAACCAGCATACCGTATCCTTCAGTACCAGATATCATATTATACTTAATGATTATAGTAATCATAATGACCATAATAATGATATTAATGATAGTAACAATTATCATAATAGTGATAATGATAATTATGATGATGATAATAATGATACATGATGATATTGATGATAATGATAATGATAATAACAATAATAATAATATGGTTGCGAGGCGTGGGCTAGAGTTGTGCGGAGGAGGGTGGATGTGCTGGAAATGAGATGTTTGAGGACAATATGTGGTGTGTGGTGGTTTGATCGAGTAAGTCATGTGAGGGTAAGAGAAATGTGTGGTAATAAGAATAGTGTGGTTGAGAGAGCAGAAGAGGGTGTTTTGAAATGGTTTGGTCACATGGAGAGAATGAGTGAGGAAAGATTGACAAAGAGAACATATGTGTTAGAAGTGGAGGGAACGAGAAGTGGGAGACCAAATTGGAGGTGGAAAGATGGAGTGAAAAACATTTTGAGCGATCGGGGCCTGAACATGCAGAAGAGTAAAAGGCGTGCAAGGATTAGAATAAATTGGAACGAAGTGGTATCCCGGGGTCGACGTATTGTCAATGGATTGAACCAGGGCATTTGAAGCGTCTAGGATTAACCATAGAAAGTTTTCTAGAGCCTGGATGTGGAAAGGGAGCAGTGGTTTCGGTGTATTATACATGACATCTAGAGTCTGAGTGTGAAGGAATGTATATGTCTGTGTATATATATATATATATATATATATATATATATATATATATATATATATATATATATATATATATATATATATATATATATATATATATATATATATGCGTGTGTAGACGTGTATGTATATACATGTGTATGTGGGTGGGTTGGGCCATTCTTTCGTCTGTTTCCTTGGCCTACCTTGCTAACGCGGGAGACAGCGACGAAGTATGATAAATAATGAATAGATAAGTCATGATGATATGTGATAATGATAAGATTGATGATAATAATGATAATAATGATTACAATAATAATAATAATAATAATAATAATAATGATAATAATAATAATAATAATAATGATAATGATGATAATAATAGTAATAATAATGATAATAATGATGATATTGAAAATGATAGTAATAATAATCATAATGATAATAATAGCAATGACAAAACAAAAATAAAGATATAAATAATAACAATAATGATGATAATGATAATGATAATGAATAATGATAATAAAAATGATAATAATAATAATAATAATAATATTAAATAATAATAATAATAATAATAATAATAATAATAATAATAATAATAATAATAATAATAATGATAATAATAATAATAATAATAATGATAATAATAATAATAATAATAATAATAATAATAATAATAATAATAATAATAATAATAATAATGATAATAATAATAATAGTAACAATAATAATGAAAACAATAATGATAGTAATAATAAATGATGCAATTATGATAAATAGAACTGTACTATTATAATAATGAAATGATAAAATTGATGATGATAATAATAGTAATACGAATGATGTAATTATAATAAATAGTACTGTACTTTAATAATGATGAAATAATGAAATTGATGATAATGATAATAGTAATGATAATGATGTAATTATAATAAATAGTACTGTACTATAATGATAATGAAATAATAAAATTGATGATAATAATAACAATGATAATAATGATGTAATTATAATAAATAGTACTGTACTAAAATAATAATGAAATAATAAAATTGATGATAATGATAATAGCAATAACAATGACGTAATCATGATAAATAGTACTGTACTATAATAATAATGAAATAATAAAATTGATATTATCATCAATTTCATTATTTCATTATTATTATAGTGCAGCACTATTTATTATAATTACATCATTATCATTACTATCATTATTATCATCAATTTTATTATTTCATTATCATTATAGTACAGTACTATTTATCATAATTACATCATTATTATTACAATTATTATCATCAATTTTATTATCTCATTATTATTATCATAGCACAGTACTATTTATCATAATTACATTATTGTTATTAGTATTAGTATTATTAGCGAAGATATGTGTCATCGTCGCTTAACGAAACAGTACAGTCTCACGAAAACATTTTATCTTCAAAGGCGTCCATCATGTCCCTGCTACTGAGTGCAAAGCAACCTTGAAGCTGCAGGAACCCTTAGATAAGGGGTCCAAATGTCGTATGAAAACGGTAGTGGTAATACATATATTCCTTTTGGTGTGGAGGAATGGATAGACGTATTTACCACTACCACAAGTTCCAAATAAACATATGCTTATCTCTTTATAAAGAGTTCAAAGTAACATCAAGACAAAGACGATATGAATCCATCAACGTTGTGATGCCAGACACAGAGAGAGTGGTCAGCTCCTGATAAGGTTGGAGACCTGGTGAGTGCTGGCATATTGACCATGACGTAACTGGGAACTGTAGTGGACACTCAGGGTGGCGGAGGCTCCTCCCTGGCGTTTGATGTCCATTATACTCTAACTCAAGTATACCTAATAGTAGTTACATGTTTGATATTGAATTGATTATCATCTCACCTGAATGCCAAGTACACACTTGAGTTCCGTAACAACTTAAGAGCATGATATATATTGCATAAAACTATCAAAAGTCCAATCACTGAGCAAACAGGGAAGACATCAGAGTGATATATGAAATTATTAAAACAACATTTGCCGTCCTACACTTCCATACCCCACAACACTAGGGCTACACTGGCCGACCAGGGTCACCTCCCCCGTGTCAACACACACTGAAGGTACACTGGCCGTACAGTGTCCACACAAGGACACCTGAACGCCGCCCAGTAGTCGATCAAGAGCAAGTTTAGGTGGATATATAAATTTACCCACTAAAGTAAAGAAATTTGCAAATAACGTGAAACGTGAGTCCACGTTTGTTTAAAACGCATTGACCGATTTACCACATACAAGGAACTGACACACATCAACAGTGTCTCAACTGAGTGATGAGAAAAATCAACGTATTATAACCTGAATCAGCAGCAGGAAAAAATCATCATCACATTCTCACTGATCCATCAGTGAGTTAATGAGTCACTAACACCCAGAACACATCTTACTCATGCTGGATATATCTCCATATATATCAAGTCCAGGTTCTAAGACATTATGGGGTGTTGTACCGCCAGATGTTTATTATAAACTTATGATAGACTACTCCGTTGTGCCATACTGGAACCATTCTTTGGTTTTCGTTATCATTTTAACAGAAGTCTGCTGTGTGATTACTTATTGTTCTTCCTTACGTTGTTTATAAGGCTGCACCATCACCCAATACTATATTTTGCTTATCTTCCTATACTTCCCCGCATCCTTCATGCGCCCTTCTTCATTTAACTTCCATTCGCTATCACGTGGTCTTAATCACAACTACATCATGTATGTAAATACCTCCAAGTATCATTCAGTCGTCTTGGTCACTGGGTCCTCTCCCATCCCTTGAGCAAACCCAATGTAAGAATACTTTTGTTCATAAGGAAACGACATATTTCATTTGCCACCAAGAAAAGAGGCGGCGGCTTGAATGGAGCAATTATCAGCAACGTAATTGTTGTGCCTGGCATATTTACCAGACCATGTTTGGTCCACATCAACAATATCACATATTACAGAAACACTTATGTCGTGATAACTGTTGTGCACTGAGCGATTACCTTACCCAGAGGGCGGGGCCATTGTACTTCATATGTGTATCTGAAATGTTTGGTATACACTGTCTTGATGGCCTGTAGAGTATTGTCATTGAAAGGGAATATATGAAAGTATTGCCTAATAATTTTTACATGATTCCAAGTAGAAGGACCTGGTTAATGGACATTTTAATGGTTGCAGTGACAGTTCATTGATTATATGTTAAAATAAACGTTTAAGTTTCTACAGACAGTGCTTTTAGTGGCCGGCTAGATTAACAGATACTATACGTAGAGAGAGAGAGAGAGAGAGAGAGAGAGAGAGAGAGAGAGAGAGAGAGAGAGAGAGAGAGAGAGGAGAGAGAGAGAGAGAGAGAGAGAGAGAGAGAGAGAGATGAGAGAGAGAGAGAGAGAGAGAGAGAGAGAGAGAGAGAGAGAGAGAGAGGAACCATGCAACATTAAGGAATATCATAGAGACCAACAGATACAGACCACATACCGTCAGCATGTGTGGAGGCAGCCACCAAGCCTTGCGAGGGAACATAACACAAGGCACGTCCACAGTTGACGATGCCATCGCTCTTTTAAGGAGGAAACTCCATTCCAACTTAAGAAGTTGTCGTAAACTATTGTGAAGATGGCTTGGCTATATTTGACTAGGATATCCAAGTAAAGGAAACACTGTCGTATGCAAACAGCAGCCATGTGAACTTCCACAGATGTTGTTTGTGGAATGATGCTTGTGAATATCTATAGTGACACATACATCACACATATCTATGATCATATATTGTTACATTTTGCATGGCTCTTTATGCTAACACATTATGAAGCCTTTAGAGTTGGAGAGTATCATTCCAGTAAGCACTGCTCTTTATCCTGTATTAACAATGAACCTCGAAGCTGGCAGTCGTTCACAGAATCATCATAAATTCATTAAATCATATATAATCCTCTGATAATATCTTAATTGTTACATATCATCCCATTCTACTTTCCTCTTCTTTTCTCCTCCACATCAGACACATATATCCTCTTTGTCAACCTCTCCTCTCTCATTCTCTCGGTATGTTCAGATCACCTCTGCGCACCCATCTTCAGCTCCGTCAACCATACCTCTCTTATTGCCACAGATGACAGAAGAGGGTGAATGTGTTGGAAGTAGAATATTGGGGACAATATGTAGTGTGAGGAGGGTTATTCAAACAAGAAATTTTAGGGTAAGAGAGAGGTGAGGTAGTAAGAGGAGTATGTATGAGAGCTGAGGGATGTATGCTAAAATGGTGAGGACATAAGGAGAGGATGACAATATGGGTATACATTTCTGAAGGAAACATAACTTGAAAAACAGGTAAACCAAGTAGATGGAAGGATGGGGTGAAAGGGGCTTTGGGTGTACTGGGCCCGAACATGCAGGTGGGTGAGAGGCGTGCAAAGGAGAGAGCGATTTGGAGTGATGTCGAAGGGCCAAATCAGGGCGTATGAAGTGGTCGAGGGAAACCACGTAAGGGTATATAGGGCGAGGTCGCACTTAGAGGGTTATGGTTTTGGTGCATTATACTTGGCAGGTAGATAGTAGATGCGAGTGAATGAGGCCATTTCCTTCGTTTGTTTCCGGTGCTGCCTTGTCAATACACAATTAAACAGCTATAGTGACATCATACACCTCTACCGCAGACCCACCTTCAGCTGAAATCACTCACCCTTCCTTCTTCCTACTTGCACTCACGCATTTCATAAATCTTCCTTGGTTCTATCAGCTTTCTACAGAATATCTCTTTCAACCCTATCATATGCTTTCTCTAGATCTATAAACGCCACATACAAATCCTTCTGTTTCTTTAAGTATTTCTCGTACACATTCGTGAAAGCAGCACTCAATCCAGACATTCTCTATTTCTCCTGGAGCCACATTTTCCCTTCCCAGTCTGAAGCTCTAAGCATGCCACCATCCTCTCTGTATATACTCGCTGATAGAACTTGCAGGTACGCGCAGCAAGCTTGTACCTCTGCAATTCAAATATTCACTTTTGTTCCCCTTGCCTTAATACAGTAACACTAGATAGGATTCTGACAATCCTCATGTGCTGCTACAGCGTGAGCCGTATATACATTAAGCCTCCTAACCAATGAACAATCCCGTCTCCTTTGTTGAAAACTCAACCGCAGTATCATCCACTACGGCCGCCTTGGAACAGTCTTGCGTAAGGCTTTCACTACCTCTTCCCTCTTCGCCAAGCCAATTGTCATGACTCTCTCTTCTCATATTCCTCCAAAGGAAGGAAAGAAAAGGAAGGAAGGAAAAATCTGCCATCCTGTCATCAAACACATTCAGCACTTCCTTAGATAAGTAACTCCGCCTCCTCTTCACCTCATCACTACCTGTTACCCAGTTTGCCCCTTCACCGATGTTCCCATTAGTTATACTAGTAATTTCCTTTTCCCTGAAGTTTGCTGATACCTGCTCACACTAACACTTATTTTCTCTTTTTCTCAGCACTGCATATTCCTCCTGACGTCTTGCCCTTTCTCTTTACATCAAACAATCACTTTCACTCCTCTCCTTAGATAACGCCCATACAACTCTCTCTTTTCTTTAATAAGCAACTTTACTTCATCACAGCACTCCATACCGTTTCTCACCTGCCCACCTCCCACCTTTTGTATGCCACATATTTTGCACATGCCAGAACTGTTTCCCTGAATACATACCTCCCGTTCCTTATCCACTCCCCTAGCTTCGTTTACTCTCACATTTTGCTATTCTGCACTCAGTCTCTCCGGGCGTGTCTTCGTACGTCTCTTGTCCAAGCTCACTTACTTTCATCACCCTATTCTCACTCATATCATTTCCTCTTTTCCGAAAGCCTCTACACATCTTCACCCTTACCTCGACCACTTAATGATCAGACATCCCACCAGCTGCCTCTCTCAGCACATCCACATCCATTTTTACACTACATTTCAGGATGAGTCTAATAGCCAGCCAGGAAGTTGAAGAGAAAGAAAAATGTTATGCCTTATGATACGGGTTCTTACTTAATGATCAGCTGTTTATAGTCGCCAAGTCGAAGTATACTTATATGAGTATATATACTTACTCCTTTACTTATCTACATCTTACATACATACATACATACATACAAATCTCCAACAACCAGGATCGAACCCGGCGCCCTTGTGTAAGAGGAGGGAATGCTACCACTAGGCTATGGGCCTGGTAAAATAGGAAATAACGTTATTCGAATACTATGTACTCGAATACCCTTCGTCTCACTTTGGTGAGCAACGGGGTCTACACCGGTCATTTCCCAATAGGCGCACATAGCCAGCAGATCGCATTTTACCGAACCTAATTATAGATTGAGAGGTTTATTATTTTCTTAAGCGAAAAGTCCTTGTTTCCAAGTTCTGGAGAAATTAAAGTACATTTCAATGTAAACATGAAGTAAAAAGTATAGAAATTTAACGTTTTCCCCGACGCCGTCTCCAATCAGTACTGTTTACTATCTGCTTGGGACTCCGCGATGACCTTCAAGTCTCGAACCAGGCGGGGGCGTGGGTACTGGTCAATGAAGTAAAGAGTATAGAAATTCAACGTTTTCCCCGATGTCGCCTCTCCACTCTGCTATCTGTTTGGGACTTCGCGATGACCTTCAAGTGTTGGATCAAAGAAAGCAGACTGGGGCGCTGGAATTGGTCAATATCAGTGGCGAGATGGACAAGCTGGCACAGGCGGTGTCGGACTCCGTCGTCCTTCTGATCCTCAGCCAATTGGGCAATGAGTTACCCGAAGGAGTAGACGTCGTTAGCGGGAGCAACTGGCTCTCCCTCAATGATTTCGGGGGCTATCCAGGGACATTGCGCTGGGTCACCTGTTATAGGAGGCACGTCACCAGCGTAACTGCTCAGACCGTAGTCGATGATATGGAAGACTGGGCCATGGTGGCGGGTCTGGGTTACGGTAACATTATTCATCTTGAAGTCAAGATGAATGACCCCCTTATCATGAATTTCTTGAAGTCTCTTCCCAATGGAGATGAGAGACTCAATAACCTCCTGGCCGCTGCAGTTTTCTAAGTAGCTGACGTAGTTTTGACCAGTGTAGGACATCAGGAGTCTTGCTGGATGGAAAGCCAGACCCTTGACCAATGGGGCCCCTCCAGCGCCGGACAGGTAGATCTGAATGTCAGCTTCGCGAAGGAGAGCGCACCTCGCGTCGTTTTTCTTCATGGTTTTAAGGACACTATATTCATAATTGAAGCGAACGAGCTGAACTGATCCATTGCCGCCCTCGCCAATATCGGAAACGATTCGAATCCACCTTAACTGGTCCTCGCTGAGGATGTAGTCCTGAAGGTCTGCCTCCAAGCTGAGATCGGCCACGTCTAGGGAAGGGTAGGCAGTTGGTGAGCTGGTGGGTTGGGCCGCGACTGGAGGGAGGGATTCAGTTGATGGATGTGTGGGTTGTGCCACGAGTGGAGGGAGGGATGCAATTGGTGGGTTTGTGGGTTGGGCCACGACTGGAAGGGGGGATGTAGTTGGTGGGGGTGTGGGTTGGGCCACGAGTGGAGGGGGGGATGCAGTTGGTGGGTGGATGAGTTGGGCCTCGACTGCAGTTGCTGGTGGGGTGGGTTGTTGCACGGTGTTGGGGGAGTCTACAACGTCCCCACAGGTGACTAGTATTTGTATCCCGCGAGCTGCAAGTCTCTCCCGCAGAGCGGCAGCATTGCGGGCAGCAACAAGGCGGTTCACTCTCGCCTGCCGCTCGTCCACCACATGCTCCTGACGAGTGCGACGGCGTTCCCGACGAACGGTGTGCCGGCCACGCCACGCAATAGCCTGTTGACGCTCCCAGTGGCTCGCTCTTCTTCGGGTTTCGACGATTCGAGTAACTCGGTCCATAGGAGGGGTATATGTTATTGTCCTTTGATGAGATTTGACTAGACCCATCAATTTCATATACGTGTTGAGCCAAAAATATGGTGATATTTAGTAAATATAGAAACAGTTAACATATATAGTGGTGTTATGTAGTTAAGATAGAAACAGTTAACATACTCTGGCTAAGATAGAAACCTAAGGACATAAGGAACACAAAGGTGTTGCGAACATGTCTGGAATTTGAGATGAACATAAGCGTAGTGGACATTCAATGATAAAGGTGAGGATGGACTTAACTTATGGTGAAGAAAACGGTGCATTAAACAAATAATGAACATTAGGTAGTAATGAACATGTCATGTCACGTAAATGTGTGGTGAACATATGATGAACGAAAGGGTGTAGTGAACATGTATTGAACATAAGTGGGTAAAGAGCGTATGATTAACGTTATAGTGTGGTGAATATTAAGTCATGAACATGATGTAGGGCTTAGCAGATGATGAACATAAGGGTTTAGTGAACAGATGATGAACATAAAGGGTGCAGTGATCATATAAATGAATAAATAGATAGAATTGTAGATTGAGAGATTTATTATTTTCTTAGGCGAAAGGTCCTTGTTTCCAAGTTTTGGAGAAACTGAAGTACCTTTCAATGGAAACATGAAGTAAAAAGTATAGAAATTTAACGTTTTCCCCGGTATCGCCTCTCCAGTCTGCTATCTGCTTGTGACTTCGCGATGACCTGCATGTGTCGGAATGATATAAGGAAGAAATAGCAAGGAATGATTAAACAGGAAAGCGATGGAAACGAAGAACATTTGCTCCCAGGATCGTGGTGGTGGAGGTGTTGGCCAGGGTGGTGGCTGGAGTTGTCTGTCGGTCCGTCAGGTGTGATGATGGCGACACATCTACAAGGGACGGGTGGCGGGCGGATGATGGACATCTTCCCTTTACTTCCCTACGAATGATATTCATTATTTCTATTTCTCAAGCGCTAAACTTTAAATACTGCAGACTTGCCAGCCATGTCACAGCCGGTTGGAAGGTATGTAAACCACAGACACACTTAGAGAGGGCGTTAGTGTGAAGATAGATTTATAAACCCGCCATATTTCGCGAGTAATATGCAGCAATATGATCCTTCCCCCTGCAACACTAGTACAGCCAGCCATGGTCATCACTGCAGAAGGAGACACCCTTCAACGCATCTTCACTACACCTTGAACCATACGTCACCTTCAACCCTCAACAAATGCACAGCGGAACTACAACCCTGTTGTAGGGTTTGACCTGAGGCCAACCTCACTACATGCTTATCTTCACTACAACCGAAAGACAAACAGACAGACAGACAGTCAGACAGAGGGCGTGAGAGAGAGAGAGAGAGAGAGAGAGAGAGAGAGAGAGAGAGAGAGAGAGAGAGAGAGAGAGAGAGAGAGAGAGAGAGAGAGAGAGACCGACTGATATCAATATAAAGAGGGAGAGAGAAGAAAGAGAGAGAGAAGAAAGAGAGAGAGAGAGAGAGAGAGAGAGAGAGAGAGAGAGAGAGAGAGAGAGAGAGAGAGAGAGAGAGAGAGAGAGAGAGAGAGAGAGAGAGAGAGAGAGAGAGGAGATAAAAGAATTGATATCGATTGAGATAGGGATAGAAAGGGAGAGAGAAGAAAGAAAGTGAGGACAGAGAGAGAGAGAGAGAGAGAGAGAGAGAGAGAGAGAGAGAGAGAGAGAGAGAGAGAGAGAGAGAGAGAGAGAGAGAGAGAGAGAGAGAGAGGAAAGCCACTGATATTGAAAGAGATAGAGAGGGAGGGAGAAGAAAGAAAGCGATATATATATATATATATATATATATATATATATATATATATATATATATATATATATATATATATATATATATATATATTTGATGGAAGAACAATGCGGGTGTTACCGGACTAACCCTTCGGTGCAGCTGTATGATATCATCAGTCGACAAGTGGGAGAGTACAGTCTCGTCGAAGAAGCCCTCACTCCATCACCTACCCTGCTTCTGATTGTGGCGCAACCTTAATTGCTCACGAGAGTCAGTGGGTTATGAATGTGTAAAAGTTAAAGGCATGAAAAACACAATTCTTCCTCTCTCACAATAAAGCTTACTGGAAAGCTAGGAAGACATTTTATGCTTCTGGTAACAAATATGTGACAAATAAGGGTAAATCGAAAGGTTTAGTGTTGTCCTATTCTCCCAACTTAGCTCATCTAAGACATGTTCTTAACAAACAGTTCTTGTAATGTTGCTTTCCAGTACAAATACACCATCAGCAAGGGCGTCCTGCTGTCAATGGATTGAACTAGGGTATGTGAAATGCCTGTGGTAAACCATGGAAAGGTCTGTGGGGCATGGATGTGGATAGGGAGCTGTGGTTTCGCTGCATTACACATGACAGCTAAGAGACTGAGTGCGAACGAATGTGGTGGCCTTTTTTGTCAGTTTTCCGGGCGCTACCTCGCCATTACTATTATCATAAATATCATCACTGATATCATAATCATTATCTATTATCATTATTATCAATTGTTATCATTTTTATTACCATCATTCCTGATATTATTGATATTATTATTATTATTATTAATACTATTATTATCATCATTCACCATATATACATATATATCAATATGTTATTGATATCATTAGTCTTTTCATTATCATTATTGATATTATTATCATTAATATCAATATCATAATTATCATTATTACTATCATGACCTCTTGTGGGGCCACCATCCCCCACTGGGGCCCCGACACTACACCCTGACCATGTCATCCTCCCTCGCCACTGACAAAGGCATTTTACCATGGATGACTGACTGTCCATGGTGGATATAGCCATGGATGACTGTTCATGGTGGGATATAGCCATGGATGACTGTCCATGGTGGATATAGCCATGGATGACTGTTCATGGTGGGATATAGCCATGGATGACTGTCCATGGTGGGATATAGCCATGGATGACTGTCCATGGTGGATATAGCCATGGATGACTGTCCATGGTGGATATAGCCATGGATGACTGTCCATGGTGGGATATAGCCATGGATGACTGTTCATGGTGGGATATAGCCATGGATGACTGACTGTCCATGGTGGATATAGCCATGGATGACTGTTCATGGTGGGATATAGCCATAGATGACTGTCCATGGTGGGATATAGCCAGGGATGATTTGGATAACTGAATGAAATAGTTATTTACAATTGATCTTGATATCTCGTTATATAGAAATATGCAGTAATAATATGGCACATCCCCACACATTCCCGGAGACAGTTGGGTCACCAGACTCCACAGCCTTCATTGGGCTATCAGTCAAGACGCCAGAACCCCTCGCTATCTTCCGCCAACTCATCACCAGACACTACAGCTTCAGACTTCACCTTGTGGGCCACATCATCAGTCACAACTTCAGACTTCACCTCTTCGGCTACTCCATCAGTCACAACTTCAGACTTCACCTCTTCGGCTACATCGTCTGTCACAACTTCAGACTTCACCTCTTCGGCTACATCATCTGTCACAACTTCAGACTTCACCTCTTCGGCTACATCATCTGTCACAACTTCAGACTTCACCTCTTCGGCTACATCATCAGTCACAACTTCAGACTTCACCTCTTCGGCTACATCATCTATCACAACTTCAGACTTCACCTATTCGGCTACATCACCAGACACAACTTCAGACTTCACCTCTTCGGCTACATCATCAGTCACAACTTCAGACTTCACCTCTTCGGCTACATCACCAGACACAACTTCAGACTTCACCTCTTCGGCTACATCACCAGACACAACTTCAGACTTCACCTCTTCGGCTACATCATCAGTCACAACTTCAGACTTCACCTCTTCGGCTACATCATCAGTCACAACTTCAGACTTCACCTCTTCCGCTACTCCATCAGTCACAACTTCAGACTTCGCCTCTTCGGCTACATCATCTGTCACAACTTCAGACTTCATCTCTTCGGCTACATCAACTGTCACAACTTCAGACTTCACCTCTTCGGCTACTCCATCAGTCACAACTTCAAACTTCACCTCTTCGGCTACATCACCAGACACAGCTGTCAGACTCACGCACACTATCATTAATTTTTCATTAGGTATTTGTTATTATCATTTTACTGTGAGTTACATATAGTTAGATGCATGTTGCCACGGGCTCACTGTTCCCACGGGCTACTGTTAATCAGGATGTTTGAACACGTAAGAGCTGATCTGTTATTTGAACACGTTGTTGAATGGGTGTTGACGGACTCCCATATAACCCCTGCCAGTGTGACCTGAGGGGACACACTGGCCAGCATCGTCACACTGTTCACTAGAGTGTGTCGTAGTGTGTCATAAGACTATAGCCCAGAGTACTACAGATGGACGTACACGTTTTGTTGTAATAAATCTACAAAGGCCGCCTGATCTTCATTGAGTACCACAGACGAAGAAGACTTGATTTCCTTCCTCTCAACTCAACCTTACAAATGGTGGCACTGACGTAAGAACCCACGTGACCACACACGACCGTCACATCTACTTCATATTTCTACGTCTGGTGTTGCCAGCAGTCATACAAGCCTACCTGACACAGTCCTGGTGCTCCCTCCTGTGGACGTTAAGGGCGGAACCCACGGCCGGCTACGTGCTCCATCACCCGTACCTCAATGCATTGAAGATACGCCTTTATTGCATTGCTGACACTGTGTCGCTTGCAAGGGCATCAAGACAGCGCCACCGCCGTGCAGTGTTGTCATCACATCCAGACGTGTCAAGCAAGGTCAGCCATCCTGCCAACACCAACGTGGAGGTCATCTTGTCAACCGCTCCAGAGACGCGTCATCATCAGCCGTGGCGACATCCTAGACGTCAGCATCGCGTGGTCCAGCCCTTGTCGCTCACTCAACTTTCCTGCTAGCGAGCCACTACTCTGCACACTTCTTCACCTCGCTACACCCAGCGAGCCGCTACTCTGCACACATCTTCACCTCGCTACACCCAGCAAGCCGCTACTCTGCACACATCTTCACCTCGATACACCCAGCGAGCCGCTACTCTGCACACGTCTCCACCTCCATACACCCAGCGAGCCGCTACTCTGCACACGTCTCCACCTCGCTACACCCAGCGAGCCGCTACTCTGCACACGTCTCCACCTAGATACACCCAGCCAGCCGCTAGTCTGCACACGTCTTCATCTCGCTACACCCATCCAGCCGCTAGTCTGCACACGTCTTCACCTCGCTACACCCAGCGAGCCGCTACTCTGCACACGTCTCCGCCTCACTACACCCAGCGAGCCGCTACTCTGCACACGTCTCCACCTCGATACACCCAGCGAGCCGCTACTCTGCACACGTCTCCACCTCCCTACACCCAGCGAGCCGCTACTCTGCACACGTCTTCACCTCGCTACACCCAGCAAGCCGCTACTCTGCACACATCTTCACCTCGATACACCCAGCGAGCCGCTAGTCTGCACACGTCTCCACCTCCCTACACCCAGCGAGCCGCTACTCTGCACACGTCTCCACCTCGCTACACCCAGCGAGCCGCTACTCTGCACACGTCTCCACCTAGATACACCCAGCCAGCCGCTAGTCTGCACACGTCTTCATCTCGCTACACCCATCCAGCCGCTAGTCTGCACACGTCTTCACCTCGCTACACCCAGCGAGCCGCTACTCTGCACACGTCTCCGCCTCACTACACCCAGCGAGCCGCTACTCTGCACACGTCTCCACCTCGCTACACTCAGCCAGCCGCTACTCTGCACACGTCTCCACCTCGCTACACCCAGCGAGCCGCTACTCTGCACACGTCTCCGCCTCACTACACCCAGCCAGCCGCTACTCTGCACACGTCTCCACCTCGCTACACTCAGCCAGCCGCTACTCTGCACACGTCTCCACCTCGCTACACCCAAGACGCCTTCGTAAGCGAATCTCCCATTCAGATAAGAAATGTGTCAAAATGGTTCACTCTGTGAGGTATGATCCTTTTGTGTGTTACTAGTTCCTAGTCTATAAATATAGACATATATATACTTTTGGGTAATATGATTATTCATCTATGTAGTTTAGCAAATTAATATAAGTTTTCAGTTATTCTTGCATATATTCTTTCTCATGTTTTCATACATTGGTACTATTGTTTTTAGTGATGATTACTTTCATATATAGAGTCCATTACTGATATGTTATACTATTATGTTCACCTTTCATATACAGAGTCTTATATCGATATGTTATACTGTTATGCCAACCTTTTTATTGCCTTTATTTCATTACAATATTTTTAAATAATATTCATGTTATGTATTTTGGATTAGGACAATAGTGTTCATTGTATTTTCAATTTTTGTGGGGATTATTACTTACACACTTTAAGTAAGGTTGTATTACATGTCCGAAGATATTCCACGCGGTAATCGTAAAGGTTCATATGTACTTAGGAATTTACCTAGAATCCCTTATTATAAACGGAACCAGCCTTCTAAAATGGTGACGTCACACAAAGTTGTTTTGACAGATTCTGGTGACACAGATGACCCACAGAAACCTTCTCACACGTTACCACACCCACACCCACCTCTCCCGCCACCTCACAAAAACTCCTTCACTAAAAACCGTTGTAACACTAAAACAAGCTAGGGAACCACACGAGTTATTTGATGGTAAACTGTCAAATTTTGATCGGTGGATTAGAAATGCAGAGGACATTGTTGAACATAATGGTGATTCAGGAGACAGAGCGCTTATATCGGCTGCTAAAAATCTCATTGATTTCCACCAGCCTAACAATTAAGCTAGGGTTGTCTATGACTCAGATGACATTGGAAACTGTACATCTTGGGAGGAATTTAAAACGTTGTTTACATCAGGTTGTGAGGAATCATTCTCAGATAGTTTACTACACGTCCTTTTACGTGCTCTTAACACAACATACTTGGATGATACGTCAGTCCCTGATCACTGGAGTACCTTACATGGAAGAATGAGATTAGTTAGGCAGGCTTATGAATCCTTACCCTGGATATCAGCCATGATGAATCCTGAAACTCATGTGCAAACACTCATGCGATTATTACACATAACCTTCATTCTCAAGGACCTGACCTCCAGACGTAACTCTGCGGTTACTTAATGAAGACATCGATCCATCATGGTCAGTAACGAAAGTATTGAGTTACACTCAAAAGAAATGTGGTTATTCCAACACCAAGACACTGGGGAGAGTGTCGGCTTCCCAAAGTGTGACGTAACATTCTAGTGATCAACACAATCATTCTTCTCATGGTCAAATACAGCGATTCAGTGATGACAAACTCTCACATAAAGTGACGTGCTTCCGGTGTGGCCAACCAGGACATAAAGCGAATGTGTGTCCTTACACATGGGACTCATTCTCACGTGAGCCTCGACCAGAACAACAAACGCAGTCAACGACCCATGTCATCACAGCCTCGGTCGTCACAATTCTGCCGACCTAGTCATGATTTCCTCCAGTCAGACATCAGGCTGACCTTCACCCGCTCGCGCCCAACACCACCAAGCAGGTGTTCATATCATAGCAACGCTAGACACACTTCAGCGGAATGTCGAGCATTAGCTAGACAGACGTCATCTAACACAGGTTCATCATGTCATTATCAACAATGACAATCTCTCGCTCATGACAAGACTCCATCACATAAGGAACTCTTAAGACATTTTCATTCTTCGCCATTTTCTCACATTACAAGTTTCGATTTAGTGGGTTCTTTCCAGGATAAGCCAATCACAATCTTTCTAGACAGCGGCGCGGAAGCAGATGTCATTCATTATGATTTTATTCAACCATTAATGGGGCGCACTCAACTAGGTCAATGCTCGGACTTTTACCCATCCCTTCAAAGTATCTCAAATGAAAATCTCGACGTAAGGGGCACTATTAAAATGAACATTCGCATAGGCGACTTGGTCATGACCGTCACCCCTTACATTGTTCGTGGTGTAACTTTTCCTGCTAACTTGTTACTAGGACGCCACTCTATGTGTGGCACAACATAAGATCTGTCCTATTTATCATGTGGTTTGTGTTGATAATACGTTCCTGCCATTGTCAGAGAAGAGTTTTCACTCAGTCAGAGTCATTAATACATCTGCTCCCACGTCCTGCTTCATGGTAGACAATACGCATCCTTTTTACTTTTCTACTCATCATTGTCCTGGTAAACTGAGAACCAACATGACTCTGCATAGTAACACATTAACGAAGGTTCCTCTCTCACTTTCTCGAACATGGATGAATGATCATGGACTTAGACATAGTCAGGGTGATCTCGCACTAAGAGTAGTTGCTGAACCTTCCTCACTAACTGTCACACAACTATCCATGATGGACGCCTCTATTCATGAGACCCCAGATGGAGAGGTCACCATATACATTGCCAATACGGGACCCCACTCCTGTCCGTCTCCGTAGTGGGACCAAGCTTGTGGAATTCTCCGTTTTGAAGTCCGGAATTCAAGACAAGGAGTTGCATGAGTTTAATATCCGTCTAGTCTCACATTCCATTAACCCACCACCACCTACTCCTCCTACCCCTGACTCAGCAGTGCACGGCTTGAGTCAGCTCCCCACCATCACCCCTGACATGATATCCAAGGTAGGATTAACCAAACATGTTGACCAGTTAACAGACTTACTTAACCAGTATAGGTCTACTATTGCCTTATCAGGAGAACCACTCGGTAGAACTCATTTGGATGTTCACATTATTAACTTAGAGAAAAACACACGGTCCATTGACGTCCCAGCCTACCGACTGCCACACGCGCACAGAGACATAGCAAACAAACTTGTTCAGGACATGTTGAAAGATAAGGTTATAGAGGAATCACGATCACCATGGAATTTACCACTTCTGATCGTTCCGAAAAAGGACGGAACTTTTAGACCAGTCATAGATTTTAGAAAACTCAACAACAAGGTCACTTTGAAAGATGGTTTCCCATTACCAGTGGTATCAGAGCTTCTTCATAGCCTCGGTAACAATAAGGTATTTTCAACTTTGGATTTATTGAGCGGATTTTGGCAGATTCCCTTGTCAGAGGAAAGCCGCCCCCTGACTGTGTTCAGTACGCGAGATGGTCATTGGCAGTTCATATGCATCATGACCTTCGGTCTTCCTTCCTCACCGGTGATCACCTTCCCACGGTTAATGACTAACATTTGTCGTCACATGTTGGGCAAAGAAGTATTGGTTTATCTTAATGATATAATTGTCATGTCTCCAGATATTGCTTTTCATTTCAAAAGTCTTGAGAGAGTATTCTTACGACTTAAAGATGCGAACATAAAAGTCAAGTTATCCAAATGTTCCTTTCTACAAACAAGAATTAATTACTTAGTTCACACCGTTGATGAAAACGGTATTCAACCTAATGCAGATAAAGTAAACACAATTGTAGAATGGCCAGTCCCTTCCACAACATACAAGGTCAAATCCTTCCTTGGTTTAGCAGGATATTATTGAAGATTTATCGCTAATTTCGCGAAGATCACAAACTCTCTCACTTCATTTCTGAAACAGGAACTTACATTCCAGTGGACTACAGCGCAAGACAATGTGTTCAACTTATACTCAGTAACTGAGTTAGAAGGTCTTGCAGTAGTTTGGGCACTGAACATCTTAGAGAATATATATATGGTTACCCCATTACAGTTTATACAGATCACTGGGCACTGTTAGGTATTTTTCAGCGACAGGATCCTACAGGAAAGTTTCAGAGATGGTTTTTAACTATACAAGCATTTGACCCAGATTTTCGTTTTGTTTCTGGCTCATCCAATGTAGTTGCAGACGCGCTTTCCCGCACAGTGGGTGCAGTCACTATAAATAATAGCCTCGTATATTTTGATATAGAGAGGTTGAGACAGCACCAACGGGATGACCCAGTCTGGGGTCCTGTCATAGTATACCTAGAGGGTATAAGATCTTCCTTGGATGCTAAAACAGTTGTCCCAGTCAGAGAATTGTATTTAGCACAGTGAGGGAGTCTTGTGCAGGGACGCGAAATTAGGAGTGCTCGCCAGTGTTGTTAGCCAATCATTCCAACAGCATTAGTACGGGATTTCTTGAAGTTAGCACATTATTCACCCCAGGCCGCACACCCAGGCCGCACACCCAGGCTGCACACCCAGGCCGCACACCCAGGCTGCACACCCAGGCCACACACCAAGGCTGCACATCCAGGCCGCACACCCAGGCTGCACACCCAGGCCACACACCCAGGCTGCACATCCAGGCCGCACACCAAGGCTGCACATCCAGGCCGCACACCCAGGCTGCACATCCAGGCCGCACACCCAGGCTGCACACCCAGGCCACACACCCAGGCTGCACATCCAGGCCGCACACCCAGGCTGCACATCCAGGCCGCACACCCAGGCTGCACACCCAGGCCACACACCCAGGCCACACACCCAGGCCGCACACCCAGGCTGCACATCCAGGCCGCACACCAAGGCTGCACACCAAGGCTGCACATCCAGGCCGCACACCAAGGCTGCACATCCAGGCCACACACCCAGGCTGCACATCCAGGCCGCACACCCAGGTTGCACACCCAGGCTGCACACCCAGGCCGCACACCCAGGCCGCACACCAAAGCTGCACACCCAGGCTGCACACCCAGGCCGCACGCCCAGGCCGCACACCAAAGCTGCACACCCAGGCTGCACATCCAGGCCACACACCCAGGCTGCACACCCAGGCCGCACACAAAAGCTGCACACCGAGGATGCACACCCAGGCCGCACACCCAGGCCGCACACCCAGGCCGCACACCCAGGATGCACACCCAGGCTGCACACCCAGGCCGTACACCCAGGCCACACACCCAGGCTGCACACCCAGGCCGTACACCCAGGCCGCACACCAAGGCTGCACATCCAGGCCGCACACCCAGGCCGCACACCCAGGCCGCACACCAAAGCTGCACACCCAGGCCGCACACCCAGGCCGCACACCCAGGCTGCACACCGAGGATGCACACCCAGGCCGCACACCCAGGCCGCACACCCAGGCCGCACACCCAGGCCGCACACCCAGGCCGCACACCCAGGATGCACACCCAGGCGTCCCCAGTCCGTACACCCAAGCGACCCCAGGCCGCACACCCAGGCGACCCCAGACCGCACACCCAGGCCGCACACCCAGGCGACCCCAAGCCGCACACAGAGGCAGCACACCCAGGCCGCACACCCAGGCCGCACACCCAGGCTGCACACCCAGGCCGCACACCCAAGCCGCACACAGAGGCAGCACACCCAGGCCGCACACCCAGGCCGCACACCCAGGCCGCACACCCAGGCCGCACACCCAAGTTGCACACCCAGGCTGCACACCCAGGCGACCCCAGGCCGCACACCCAGGCGACCCCAGACCGCACACCCAGGCCGCAAACCCAGGCGACCCCATGCCGCACACCCAGGCGACCCCATGCCGCATACACAGGCCGCACACCCAGGCAACCCCAGGCAGTACACCCAGGCCACACACCCAGGGTGCACACCCAGACGACCCGAGGCCGCATACCCAGGCCGCACACCCAGGCAACCCCAGGCAGTACACCCAGGCCACACACCCAGGGTGCACACCCAGACGACCCCAGGCCGCATACCCAGGCCGCACACCCAGGCCGCACACCTAGGCGACCCCAGGCAGTACACCCAGGCCGCACACCCAGGCTGCACACCCAGGCCGCACACCCAGGCCGCACACCCAGGCGACCCCAGGCCGCACACCCAGGCCGCACACCCAGGCCGCACACCCAGGCGACCCCAGGCCGCACACCCAGGCCGCACACCTAGGCGACCCCAGGCAGTACACCCAGGCCGCACACCCAGGCCGCACACCCAGGCCGCACACCCAGGCGACCCCATGCCGCATACACAGGCCGCACACCCAGGCAACCCCAGGCAGTACACCCAGGCCACACACCCAGGGTGCACACCCAGACGACCCGAGGCCGCATACCCAGGCCGCACACCCAGGCAACCCCAGGCAGTACACCCAGGCCACACACCCAGGGTGCACACCCAGACGACCCCAGGCCGCATACCCAGGCCGCACACCCAGGCCGCACACCTAGGCGACCCCAGGCAGTACACCCAGGCCGCACACCCAGGCCGCACACCCAGGCCGCACACCCAGGCCGCACACCCAGGCGACCCCAGGCCGCACACCCTGGTGACCCCAGGCCGCATACCCAGGCCGCACACCCAGGCGACCCCAGGCCGTACACTCAGGCGACCCCAGGCCGCACACAGAGGACGCACACCCAGGCTGCACACCCAGGCCGCTCACCCAGGCCGCACACCCAGGCCGCACACCCAGGCCGCACACCCAGGCCGCACACCCAGGCAGCACACCCAGGCTGCACACCCAGGCCGCACACCCAGGCCGCACACCCAGGCCGCACACCCAGGCCGCACACCCAGGCTGCACACCCAGGCCGTACACCCAGGCGACCCCAGGCCGCACACCCAGGCGACCCCAGGCCGCACACTCAGGCGACCCCAGGCCGTACACCCAGGCGACCCCAGGCCGTACACCCAGGCCACACACCCAGGCTGCACACCAAGGCTGCACCCCCAGGCCGCACACCCAGGCGACCCCAGGCCGCACACCCAGGCGACCCCATGCCGCACACAGGCCGCACACCCAGGCGACCCCAGGCAGTACACCCAGGCGACCCCAGGCCGCACACCCTGGTGACCCCAGGCCGCATACCCAGGCCGCACACCCAGGCGACCCCAGGCCGCACACCCCGGTGACCCCAGGCCGCATACCCAGGCCGCACACCCAAGTCGCACACCCAAGCGACCCCAGGCTGCACACACAGGCCGCACACCCAGGCGACCCCAGGCCGCACACCCAGGCGACCCCAGGCTGCACACCCAGGCTGCACACTCAGGCGAACCTAGCCCGCATACCCAGGCCGCTCACCCAGGCCGCACACCCAGGCGACCCCAGGCCGCACACCCAGGCCGCACACCCAGGCGACCCCAGGCCGCACACAGAGGACGCACACCCAGGCTGCACACCCAGGCCGCTCACCCAGGCCGCACACCCAGGCGACCCCAGGCCGCTCACCCAGGCCGCACACCCAGGCGACCCCAGGCCGCACACAGAGGACGCACACCCAGGCTGCACACCCAGGCCGCACACCCAGGCCGCACACCCAGGCTGCACACCCAGGCCGCACACCCAGGCGACCCCAGGCCGCACACCCAGGCGACCCCAGGCCGCACACTCAGGCGACCCCAGGCCGTACACCCAGGCGACCCCAGGCCGTACACCCAGGCCACACACCCAGGCTGCACACC
The DNA here is from genome assembly GCF_036320965.1 of Panulirus ornatus. Lineage (NCBI taxonomy): Eukaryota > Metazoa > Arthropoda > Malacostraca > Decapoda > Palinuridae > Panulirus > Panulirus ornatus. Next base: position 1,309,457 of record NC_092293.1, read on the forward strand.
AAGGCTGCACCCCCAGGCCGCACACCCAGGCGACCCCAGGCCGCACACCCAGGCGACCCCATGCCGCACACACAGGCCGCACACCCAGGCGACCCCAGGCCGTACACCCAGGCGACCCCAGGCCGCACACCCAGACGACCCCAGGCCGTACACCCTGGCCGCACACCCAGGTCGCACACCCAGGCGACCCCAGGCCGCACACCCAGGCGACCCCAGGCCGCACACCCAGACGACCCCAGGCCGCATACCCAGGCCGCACACCCAGGTCGCACACCCAGGCGACCCAAGGCCGCACACCCAGGCCGCACACCCAGGCGACCCCAGGCCGCATACAGAGACCGCACACCCAGGCCGCAAACCCAGGCGACCCCAGGCCGCACACCCAGGCCACACACCAAGGCCGCAAACCCAGGCGACCCCAGGCCGCACACCCAGGCCACACACCCAGGCCGCAAACCCAGGCGACCCCAGGCCGCACACCCAGGCGACCCCAGGCCGCACACCCAGGCCGCACACAGAGACCACACACCCAGGCCGCAAACACAGGCGACCCCAGGCCGCACACCCAGGCGACCCCAGGCCGCACACCCAGGCCGCACACCCAGGCTGCACACCAAGGCGACCCCAGGCCGCACACCCATGCTGCACGCCCAGGCGACCCCAGGCCGCAAAACCAGGCTGCACACCCAGGCCGCACCCACAGGCCGCACACCCAGGCGACCCCAGGCCGCACACCCAGGCGACACCAGGCCGCACACTCAGGCTGCACGCCCAGGCGACCCCAGGCCGCAAACCCAGGCATCCCAGGCCGCACACCCAGGCCGCACACCCAGGCTGCACACCCAGGCGACCCCAGGCCGCACACCCAGGCGACCCCAGGCCGCACAGGTGCAGATACATGCTATAAGCAGACTCGTTTGAGGTATTTTAGGCCAAGATGTAGAGAAACTTTGCAGATCATATTTTGAGGTGCCAAACCTGTAACACACACAAGGGAAGTCCCACTACCCCGCAGACTGTGTTGAAATATCCTTTACCTTCATACCCATGGGAAAGAGTTCATATGGACATATTAGGAGGTTTTCCTAGGTCCATGGCAGGTTATAGATACATTTTAGTAATTACTGATGCCTTCACGAGATATTGTGAATTAGTTCCAGTTCAAAATAAAGACGCAGCCACCTTTCGCTAAGGTGTTCAAGCAACATAGACATAATGCGCCGAAGATTTTAGTCAGATAATGGTGGGGAATTTAATAACTCATTATTAGAAGAACTCTGTAAATTGTATAACATAAGTAAATGTAATATAATGGCACATCACCCAGCCTCGAATGGCCTGGTAGAAAGGTTGAACCGTAAGATCCTCCAGTGTCTTCCCACCAACATTAATTTTGATCATGATGAATGGGATGAATACCTGTCTGATGTCCAATGTTCATTAAACTCTGGATATCATAAGTCAATTGGAGACACACCCTTCCACGACTTACACGGTTTTGATAAAGTGCTGCCGTATGACATAATAGCGTCCCCTCCTTCATGTCCAGCGGTCCAGAGATCAGTTGTTGCGGAAAAATATCGCACGACTCAATTGATTCATCAAAGGATCAAGGAAAATCTAGATGAAGCCACTACAACCTTCACGAACCAGGCTGATAAATCCACGAAACCATCAAAGGTACGTAGCTCCTGGACTCTTGGTAATGGTGCAAGAATTTAACACTAGAAGTGATGTTCCTAAACTTGACCCAAAATTTTCTGGCCCCTATAGAGACTTAGCTCATTAAAGGGACATAAGTTTAGGGTTCGACATCTAAATACAGGTGACATTCGTGAAGAACATAAACACCACTTGAAAGTTTTACAGTATTGTGAACATGATCATCCCGGTACCACAACAGACAACACTCCTCAAACCCCAAACAATGTCACCCAACCAACTTCTACCACTGTTCAGACTGTCCCCACACCAGAACCGACCACCCTCACAACACCACCACACACACATCAGTATTCATTAAGACCTCACCTTTAAGAAGTTGCTAAATCTATCATTTTTCAGGTTCTTCCTTCTCATGTCCTTATGGTGTCTTCCTGTATATGACACCATGGCAGTACCAGGCGCCCTTCTCACGACTCCCCGCCAGGTCCGCCTCGTGAGGGACACAGTCTCGGTTAAGTTGGGCTTGGAGGGTCTGCCCTACACTCACGATAATCTAGTGAAACTAATGGAGACCGTACCTCGCTTACGGTCTACCTTACTCAAGTTTTACAACAGTGCGTCCATCAGAAACTCTAGTGTTGCTCCTCCTCCAACTTTGTTAAACCAGTGGACCTGGAAATTGAATAGTACCTGTGTGATTCTGTATGACATAATACAAGACATTGAATCTCCAGTAAATACTAATACCAGGATGAACACAGAAAAGCAGAGGAGAAGCAAGAGAGGTCTGCTTAATTTTGTAGGGTCCCTCCAATCATATTTGTTTGGTACTGCTACTCAGGAAGAACTTAATTCAGTTAGGAATCAGATTGCATCTTTACAATTTCAACAACTTCTTAACAACAGATTTATTAAAGCTAAAGCTAAGATCTTAAAACATCATTCTAAATATTTGAATGACATGATGTTAACTGTTAATAGCTTGACACAACATGGAGCACTACTGTCAAAGTCTCTTAATCCCATATATGCTATAGTGACTATTTCCACATATGTTGATAGTTTATATACCCAAATCACTTATTATGCACATTATTTCACTGACTTATTGGAAGATGTTAATAATCTGGTAAACCAAGTTATCACACCATCATTTTTCCCTTCTCGGAACTCACACTTATCATTAAACAAGCAATGACGAAATTCGGTTGCACCCCAGCTCTCCCTCTGCATCACGTGACCAGTTATTACTCCTTACTAACGGTTGACGTGATCCTCGAAGTGGTCATTATCCACATACCATTCACTGACTCCAATACTTACAGCCTTGTGAACGTAATACCATTCTCTTTTAATTATACAAAAGAGTTGCAAAAAACTATCATCCTTGCTGATAACATGAACTTTCTCTTATATAATATTAATTCCTCGTTGATTGCACATCTCTCCTTGGATTATTTAGCATTGTGCCATAAACCATAGTTTGACAACTTGATTTGCCCCCCCAATACCTTGGTTTTTCATGATTTACAAACAAACTCATGTGAGTACCAACTACTTTTAGGGCATCAACAAAATGTTCTTCATTCCTGTTCCTTTAAGGAAATTACTGTTACTGAACCTTGGATTGAAAGTATGGACAAATATCACGTCCTGTTTTTTCCAGAACCACAAAATGTTCTTATTCATTGCCCACCTAATCATCCCAAATCTTATTTGTTTCTGGGACACATTCAGTTAGGACAACAATGTACTGTTATCAGTTCAAGTTTCAAATTGTTCGGCACTCATGATCATTTTTTGGGCCAGATTGATAGAGGTATCCCAAGTATAGAACGAATCCCCCATAACATCAACTTATCCATCATTAATGAAGTAAATATCCAACACCTTCCATCTATGGTTCAAGAAGATTTAGATTCTGCAATAGATGTTTTGGCTTTTGTACCTTTTAAGTACACTTCTCATATTTCTGGATTTTCAATTATTTCGTTGTCTATTGCACTCATATTATTATTCATAGTATTCATCTTATATTGTCGTCTACGACATAGGGTGTCTAATATAGAATTCCCTACAGCCACATTGGATGTTCAGAAGGTAGTCGCAGCAGCACTTCCTTATTTAAGGAGGAATCTAACTCCAGAATAATATGTATTGAATGAGTTGCTTGAATTTTTTTTTGCATACTGATTTTGTTTATAACATATATATATATATATATATATATATATATATATATATATATATATATATATATATATATATATATATATATATATATATATATATATATATATATATATATATATATGTATATATATATATATATATATATATATATATATATATATATATATATATATATATATATATATATATATATATATATATATATATATATATATATATCTTTATAATCCTCTAACAATTGTAGAGTGTGTTATCTATGTTATCAAGAATACTAGTTGATATAGGAGTAACTCTTGTTAATAACTATAATTTGCTTATTTCTGTACTCAGTATTATTTCATAAATAACCATAACTTTTCATGGCTCGCAGGAGCTTGAGCCAGGTTGTGGCCGAGCAAAATGTAAGACTCACGCACACTACCATTAATTTTTCATTAACTATTTGTCATTATCATTTTACTGTGAGTTACATAGAGTTAGATGCATGTTGCCACGGGCTCACTGTTCCCACGGGCTACTGTTAATCAGGATGTTTGAACACGTAAGAGCTGATCTGTTATTTGAACACGTTGTTGAATGGGTGTTGACGGACTCCCATATAACCCCTGCCAGTGTGACCTGAGGGGACACACTGGCCAGCATCGTCACACTGTTCACTAGAGTGTGTCGTAGTGTGTCATAAGACTATACCCCAGAGTACTACAGATGGACGTACATGTTTTGTTGTAATAAATCTACAAAGGCCGCCTGATCGTCATTGACTACCATCCACGAAGAAGACCTGTATTCATTCTTGTCGACGCAACCTTACAATCATGTGACAGAGTGGAGTAACTATGTTGAAAAATGGTCTGCACTTCCATTGATTATATTGATGTGATCAGGATAAACAGAATTACACACCATAAATATCGAGTGTTGGGATGGAATCAGATACCAAACATAAGTAACTAGAAGGCATAAGGAATCGTAGATTGTGAAATACCTTGACTTAGGATCAGTATCGCCTCCTGTGGAAATACAAAGGAATTCCAACATCAGCAGATGACTGGGTCCTTCCCAGGCTGTTTATGAAGACATCAGTAAGTGACACATTAGTGTGGTGGTCAACGTTACAAGACATACAGATAATTACAAG
>NC_092293.1:1314552-1434428 GCF_036320965.1 Panulirus ornatus
CTAACAACTTGCCTCCCACACCATATATTGTTAAAACCTTCCACAGAGCATCTCTATCAACTCTATCATATGCCTTCTCCAGATCCATAAATGCTACATACAAATCCATTTGCTTTTCTAAGTATTTCTCACATACATTCTTCAAAGCAAACACCTGATCCACACATCCTTTACCACTTCTGAAACCACACTGCTCTTCCCCAATCTGATGCTCTGTACACGCCTTCAACCTCTCAATTAATACCCTTCCATATAATTTACCAGGAATACTCAACAAACATATACCTCTGTAATTTGAGCACTCACTCTTATTCCCTTTGCCTTTGTACAATGGCACTATGCAAGCATTCCGCCAATCCTCAGGCACCTAACCATGAATTAAATAACATACATTAAATAACCTTACCAACCAGTCAACAATACAGTCACCCCCTTTTTTAATAAATTCCACTGCAATACCATCCAAACCTGCTGCTTTGCCGGCTTTCATCTTACGTAAAGCTTTTACTACCTATTCTCTATTTACCAAATCATTTTCCCTAACCCTCTCACTTTGTACACCACCTCGACCAAAACACCCTATATCTGCCACTCTATCATCAAACACATTCAACAAATCTTCAAAATACACACTCCATATCCTTCTCACATCACCACTACTTGTTATCACCTCCCCATTAGCCCCCTTCACTGAAGTTCCCATTTGCTCTCTTGTCTTACGCACTTTATTTACCTCCTTCCAAAACATCTTTTTATTCTCCCTGAAATTTAATGATACTCTCTCACCCCAACTCTCATTTGCCCTCTTTTTCACCTCTTGAACCTTTCTCTTGACCTCCTGCCTCTTTCTTTTATACCTCTCCCACTCATTTGCATTTTTTCCCTGCAAAAAATCGTTCAAATGCCTCTCTCTTCTCTTTCACTAATAATCTTACTTCTTCATCCCACCACTCACTGCCTTTTCTAATCAACCCACCTCCCACGCTTCTCATGCCACAAGCATCTTTTGCGCAAGCCATCACTGCTTCCCTAAATACATCCCATTCCTCCCCCACTCCCCTTACCTCCTTTGTTCTCACCTTTTTCCATTCTGTTCTCAGTCTCTCCTGGTACTTCCTCACACAAGTCTCCTTCCCAAGCTCACTTACTCTCACCACTCTCTTCACCCCAACATTCTCTCTTCTTTTCTGAAAACCCCACAAATCATCACCTTCGCCTCCACAAGATAATGATCAGACATCCCTCCAGTTGCACCTCTCAGCACATTAACATCCAAAATTCTCTCTTTCGTGCGTCTATCATTTAACACGTAATCCAATAACGCTCTCTGGCCGTCTCTCCTACTTACATACGTATACTTATGTATATCTCGCTCTTTAAACCAGGTATTCCCAATCACCAGTCCTTTTTCAGCACATAAATCTACAAGCTCTTCACCATTTCCATTTACAACACTGAACACTCCATGTATACCAATTATTCCCTCAACTGCCACATTGGTCACCTTTGCATTCAAATCACCCATCACTATAACCCGGTCTCGTGCATCAAAACCACTAACACACTCATTCAGCTGCTCCCAAAACACTTGCCTCTCATGATCTTTCTTCTCATGCCCAGGTACATATGCACCAATAATCACCCATCTCTCTCCATCAACTTTCAGTTTTACCCATATCAATCTAGAATTTACTTTCTTACACTCTATCACATACTCCCAAAATTCCTGATTCAGGAGTAGTGCTACTCCTTCCCTTGCTCTTGTCCTCACACTAACCCCTGACTTTACTCCCAGGACATTGCCAGACTACTCTTCCCTTTTACCCTTTAGCTTCGTTTCACTCAGAGCCAGAACATCCAGGTTCCTTTCCTCAAACATACTACCTGTCTCTCCTTTTTTCTCATCTTGGTTACATCCACACACATTTAGACACCCCAGTCTGAGCCTTCGAGCCTTCATCTGATTCCCCTTTTAGAAAGTTAAAATACAAGGAGGGGAGGGTCTCTAGCCCCGCGCTCCCGTCCCCTTTAGTCGCCTTCTACGACACGTGAGGAATGCGTAGGAAGTATTCTTTCTCCCCTATCCCCAGGGATATATATATATATATATATATATATATATATATATATATATATATATATATATATGTATATATATATATATATATATATATATTGCTTTGTCGCTGTCTCCCGCGTTTGCGAGGTAGCGCAAGGAAACAGACTAAAAAAATGGCCCAACCCACCCCCATACACATGTATATACATACACGTCCACACGTGTATGTATATATATGTACATGTATATATGTATATATATCTTTCTTTCTTTTCTTTCTTTCATACTATTCGCCATTTCCCGTTAGCGAGGTAGGGTTAAGAACAGCGGACTGGGTCTTTGAGGGAATATCCTCACCTGGCCCTCTTCTCTGTTCCTTCTTTTGGAAATTAAAAACAAAAAACGAGAGGTGAGGATTTCCAGCCACCCGCTCCCTCCCCTTTTAGTGGCCTTCTACGACACGCAGGGAATACGTGGAAAGAATTCTTTCTCCCCTATCCCTAGGGATAAGTAATCATCTATTCACCCATATATCCATAGCACCTTATATAACACATTTCTGCACAAGTAATTAAATATTAAGTAATCAATCCATCATATAACCTCTTTGTCGTATACCCTCCCTATTATCTATAATAAAATAATAAAATCCTAAATACCTGTAAATAAAAGGGAACACTTGAGCTTTCACCTTGACTTTCTATTGCTCTGATAATTTTCGTCCCACAAAGGGGCCCCTGAAACCAAAATATGCCTATCTCCATAAGAAAAATGTACAACATTCTTTTTTTTTTTTTACAAAATCCAGGATCATTACTTTTTTCCATTACTTTGTAATTAGCTTCAAAATACTTCCTCCCATTAAAGACAAACTGTAAATGACCAACAGCTTATATGCTGCCAAGAGGCACAAAAAATATTTTGCTCAGGGATAAAATACTATCACTTTAAACTCATTTCCTAAATTCCACTGATCAAACCAAAGGAAGAGCTGCTTGAGGATAAAAAAACACTTCACTTAGGGATAAAACACGATCACTTTAAACTTATTTCCAAACTTTCATTGATTAAACCAAAGCAAGAGACTGCTTGAAGATGGTAAACACATTGTGGACAGTAGTTTGATTTACCATTTTTTGGTGGTCTAACTGTCTTGTTTGGGCCTGGTTGAAAAGCATGTCTTTGAAGCTTTAGCGAGTTAAGCATAAAGCTGAAGTATAGTTCACAGACATTTATTTCTTAAAAGGAGTACAGCTTAGATATTCCCATCTAATTCTGTGCCGGCTTTCAAAAATGTATCAGAGAAAAGGTATGTGTTGCTTTGTAAACAGTTCAGAACATACATCACCTATGTACATGACCACAACTGCAACTTGGCACAGATATATTCTCACTCACATAGAGTATGATGGTTGTCTCAACCTCTTCCCCCATCCTCCCCCAGAATCTCTTCTCTCCAAGGAGGTGGGGGGGGGGGGGTTGGGTGGTGGCTGGAGGATAGAAACATCAGTGCAGGTCATGCCTCATGGGAGGGCCAGGTTTCCGCAGTAGGCTGGACGAGGAGTGGGTGTGCTTGAGAGAATCATTATGAGTTTTATATTCCATAACTGTATTGAGAGGAAGGTTAAGAACTCGCTTCAAAGTGTCACGGATTCGTCCTGTTGTTACTGTGTCCTGTGCACTTCGATTCCAAATAGAGATAATGTTCTCCAGAAATCTCACTGATATGACAGCACCACAGATCTCATCTCCAACCATGAACTGTTCACCTAGCATTGCCAATATCATGTTCTCTCAACACCGTGAAGCCAGTCCTTGGCGTAAACGAACAATCCATTTCCCCCCATTCTTATTCCCAACATCTTCTCACATGGGCTTTATTCCATCTTTAAAAATATGTATATCCGAGTGTGAAGTTAGGTCAACAGGAAGGACTAAACGACTATCGTAACCCCAAAACTGTTCCACTGATGCAAATCTTCCAAGTAACCTGAGGTTCTGGTCATAATTTTGTGTTGTAGTCTGCTTTCCTGGTGCTCGACGACTGAACCATATACAATAAGTATACTGCACTCTATGCTTCCCACACTTAACTTCAACTGGTGGCAATGGGTTTTCTGTCTCCTTTGAGTCGCGATTTCCACCCTCTTCTTCACCCGAGTCATCATTAGATTTACGAGCATCGTATTTGTTAACCATGGTGGACATGATATAAGAGTTGTCAACTACACAGTACGCTGTCTCCCGCGTTAGCGAGGTGGCGCAAAGAAACAGACGAAAGAAATGGCCCAAACCCACCCACATACACATGTATATACAAACGCGTCCACACACGCACATATACATGCCTACACATCTCAACGTATACATACATATACACAAACAGACATATACATATATACACAAGTACATAATTCATACTGTCTGCCCTTATTCATTCCTGTCGCCACCTCGCCACATATGAATTTGACAACCCCCTCCCCCCGCATGTGTGCGAATTGGCACTAGGAAAAGACAACAAGGGCCACATTCGTTAACACTCAGTCTTTAGCTGTCAGATATAATGCAAGGAAACCACAGCTCCCTTTCCACATCCAGGCCCCACAGAACTTTCCATGGTTTACCCCAGACGCTTCACAAACCCTGGTTCAATCCATTGACTGTAAGTCGACCCCGGTATACCATATCGTTCCAATTCACTCAATTCCTTGTACACCTTTCACCCTCCTGTATGTTCAGGCCCCGATCACTCAAAATCTTTTCACTCCGTCTTTCCACCTCCAATTTGGTTTCCCACTTCTAGTCGTTCCCTCCACCTCTGACACATATATCCTCTTTGCCAATCTTTCCTCACTCATTCTCTCCACGTGACCAAACCATTTCAAAACACCCTCTACTGCTCTCTCAACTACACTCTTTTTACTACCACACATCTCTCTTACCCTTTCATTACTTACTCGATCAAACCACCTAACACACATAATGTCCTGAAACATCTCATTTCCAACAAATCCACCCTCTTCCGCACAACTCTATCTATAGCCCACGCCTCGCAACCATATAGCATTGTTGCAACCACTATTCCTTCAAACATACCCATTTTTGCTTTCCGAAATAACGTTCTCACCTTCCACACATTTTTAATGCTCCCAGAACTTTAGCCCCCTCCAGCACCCTATGACTCACATCCGCTTCCAAGGTTCCATCCGTTGCCGAATCAACTCCCAGATATCTAAAACACTTCACTTCCTCCAGTTTTTCTCCATTCAAATGTACCTCCCAACTGACTTTTCCCTCAACCCTACTGTACCTAATAACCTTGCTCTTATTCACATTTACTCCCAGCTTTCTTCTTTCACACATTTTACCAAACTCATTCACCAGTTTCTGCAGTTTCTCACCCGAATCAGCCACCAGCGCTGTATCATCAGCGAACAACAACTAACTCACTTCCCAAGCTCTCTCATCCACAACAGACTTCATACTTGCCTCTCTCTCCAAAACTCTTGCATTCACCTCCCTAACAACCCCGCAGACCGACCTTCATTGACAACCAATCACTTTCCTCTTTTCCTGCTCGAAGACATGCCTTACATCCTCGATGAAAACTTTCGCCTCTTCTAACAACTTGCCTCCCACACCATATATTCTTAATACCTTCCACAGACCATCACTATCAGCTCTATCATATGCCGTCTCCTGATCCATAAATGCCACATACAAATCCATTTGCTTTTCTGAGTATTTCTCACATACATTTTTCAAAGCAAACACCTGATCCACACATCGTCTACCACTTCTGAAACCACACTGCTCTTTCCCAATCTGATGCTCTGTACATGCCTTCACCCTCTCAATCAATACTCTCCCATATAATCTCCATGAATACTCAACAGACTTATACCTCTGTAATTTGAGCACTCACTCTTATCCCCTTTGCCTTTGTACAATTGCACTATGCACGCATTCCACCAATCCTCAGACACCTCACCATGAGTCATACATACATTAAATAACCTTACCAACCAGTCAGGCAGGACAGGAGAGAGAAGCTTGGTACAAGAGTCAGGCAGGAGAGGAGATAGAGGCTTAGGACATGAGTCAAGCAGGACAAGAGAGAGAGTTTTGTGACGGGATTCAGGCTGGACAGGAGAGAGACTTGACGCGAGAGTCAGGCTTGACAGGAGAGAGAGGCTTGAGAAGAGAGTCAGGCAGGACAGGAGAGAGAGGCTTGGGACGAGAGTCAGGCAGGACAGGAGAGAGAGGCTTGGGACGAGAGTCAGGCAGGACAGGAGAGAGAGGCTTGGGACGAGAGTCAGGCAGGACAGGAGAGAGGGGCTTGGGACGAGAGTCAGGCAGGACAGGAGAGAGAGGCTTGGGACGAGAGTCAGGCAGGACAGGAGAGAGAGGCTTGGGACGAGAGTCAGGCAGGACAGGAGAGAGAGGCTGGGGGTGAGAGTCAGCAGGAGAGGAGAGGCACCACGTCAGTCTCTCGTCCCCTTACACAAGTCATCAAGTCTAGTCTCTCCTTTGCCACTCCAAACCTCCAGCCTGACCCAACAACACTGTTGTCTGCATGATGGAAGCACACATGAAATATTTACAAGAATTTCCTTTTCTACACTTGCCTCCAGAACTTTCTATCATGCTTGTAGGTCCAAAAGTTGACTCCAGGCCTTAGCACAGACACCATTGAGATCACCAGCCGGTCAAATGTATACTGTAAACACATAATGACAAAGGAAAACATACTTACGGTTACGTACATACATGCACGTATAACCTTGATGGTCAGGTCAAAGGTCAGGCCATCATAATACCTGAAGGTCGCACCGTCATGTTCAGCCACACAGATCTTTCAGAGCTTCATGCCTGAGTACGATACCACATTACCAGCTTCCAATATTATACTACCTTTCCCGCCACACCACACAACAGCCTCACCTTAATGTCATGTAACATCAACATTTATATTTGATCTCTGACGACAACCCCGCCACCACCAGCAGACCCATGCAGGCCCCCATGTCACCTACGTCACTACAGTTTCCAGGCACCACGTGGCATTTTAGTGGCTGTTAATTACCACTCCTCTGACTCAGGCAGCTTTCTTACCTTCCTGTCTCACCCAGACGTTGTCTACTGGCTCTCACTCCACAAACATACAACCTCTCCTTCCCAGACATAACACATCACAACACCTTACTCCCACCACTTTGATCTTTTTCTTCGTGACAATATATTTTTCTGCGGAGAGCGCTACGCGCTTGCCCTGCCTTTGGCAAAATCTCGTTAGATGAACTCTTAAGCCAGAACTCCTCTCTCTCTCTCTCTCTCTCTCTCTCTCTCTCTCTCTCTCTCTCTCTCTCTCTCTCTCTCTCTCTCTCTCTCTCTCTCTCTCCCCAGCCAGCCACTATGAATGTAGATTGCGTGACTGAGTGAGAGCGATGAAGTTCTTGCCATATGACGGCGAGCCACTCTGCACCCCACCGACCAGCCCACCCACCCACCCAGCACATATCAACTTACCTGTCGGCTGATAAAGAGAGAGTTAGAGAGAGAGAGAGAGAGGGAGTTAGAGAGAGAGAGAGAGAGAGAGAGAGAGAGAGAGAGAGAGAGAGAGAGAGAGAGAGAGAGAGACTACCTACGAGTATTTACGACCATAAAAAAAATACTGAAAACGAAGGCCCCGCCAGGAATCGAACCCGGACCAACTGTTTACAATACAGATGTGCTAACCGCTACACCACAGAGCCACTTGTCAGTGGCAGACAAATTTCTTATATACTAACAAACGTGACTGAAGACTTAAAGAATCTCGTACAAACATAATGGTTATTGTGATAGATGATTTTTTTATGATAAATATGTATTGTGTTGCATTATAATGGTTGTTCAGAACCAAGATCTTTAAGTCAGATTCATAAAAGATTAGATATCGAAAAAGTTGTGAAAAACAGAAATATATATATATATATATATATATATATATATATATATATATATATATATATATATATATATATATATATATATATATATATATTTATATTTATTATTTTTTTTTTATTTTGCTTTGTCGCTGTCTCCCGCGTTTGCGAGGTAGCGCAAGGAAACAGACGAAAGAAATGGCCAAACCCACTCCTATAAACATGTATATACATACACGTCCACACACGCAAATATACATACCTATACATCTCAATGTACACATATATATACACACACAGACACATATATATATACCCATGCACACAATTCACACTGTCTGCCTTTATTCATTCCCATCGCCACCTCGCCACACATGGAATACCATCACCCTCCCCCCTCATGTGTGCGAGGTAGCGCTAGGAAAAGAACAAAGGCCCCATTCGTTCACACTCAGTCTCTAGCTGTCATGCAATAATGCCCGAAACCACAGCTCCCTTTCCACATCCAGGCCCCACAGAACTTTCCATGGTTTACCCCAGACGCTTCACATGCCCTATATATGTATATATATATATATATATATATATATATATATATATATATATATATATATATATATATATATATATATATTTTTATTTTTTTCTTATTTGCTTTGTCGCTGTCTCCCGCGTTTGCGAGGTAGCGCAAGGAAACAGACGAAAGAAATGGCCCAACCCACCCCCATACACATGTATATACATACACGTCCACACACGCAAATATACATATCTACACAGCATTCCATGGTTTACCCCAGACGCTTCACATGCCCTGAATCAATCCACTGACAGCACGTCAACCCCGGTATACCACATCGATCCAATTCACTCTATTCCTTGCCCTCCTTTCACCCTCCTGCATGTTCAGGCCCCGATCACACAAAATCTTTTTCACTCCATCTTTCCACCTCCAATTTGGTCTCCCACTTCTCCTCGTTCCCTCCACCTCTGACACATATATCCTCTTGGTCAATCTTTCCTCACTCATTCTCTCCATGTGCCCAAACCATTTCAAAACACCCTCTTCTGCTCTCTCAACCACTCTCTTTTTATTTCCACACATCTCTCTTACCCTTACGTTACTTACTCGATCAAACCACCTCACACCACACATTGTCCTCAAACATCTCATTTCCAGCACATCCACCCTCCTGCGCACAACTCTATCCATAGGCCAAGCCTCGCAACAATACAATATTGTTGGAACCACTATTCCTTCAAACATACTCATTTTTGCTTTCCGAGATAATGTTCTCGACTTCCACACATTCTTCAAGGCTCCCAGGATTTTCGCCCCTTCCCCCACCCTATGATCCACTTCCGCTTCCATGGTTCCATCCGCTGCCAGATCCACTCCCAAATATCTAAAACACTTTACTTCCTCCAGTTTTTCTCCATTCAATTTTACCTCCCACTTGACTTGACCCTCAACCCTACTGTACCTAATAACCTTGCTCTTATTCACATTTACTCTTAACTTTCTTGTTTCACACACTTTATCAAACTCAGTCACCAGCTTCTGCAGTTTCTCACATGAATCAGCCACCAGCGCTGTATCATCAGCGAACAACAACTGACTCACTTCCCAAGCTCTCTCATCCACAACAGACTTCATACTTGCCCCTCTTTCCAAAACTCTTGCATTCACCTCCCTAACAACCCCATCCATAAAGAAATTAAACAACCATGGAGACATCACACACCCCTGCCGCAAACCTACATTCACTGAGAACCAATCACTTTCCTCTCTTCCTACACGTACACATGCCTTACATCCTCGATAAAAACTTTTCACTGACTCTAACAACTTGCCTCCCTCACCATATATTCTTAATACCTTCCACAGTGTATCTCTATCAACTCCATCATATATATATATATATATATATATATATATATATATATATATATATATATATATTTTTTTTTTTTTTTTTTTTTTATACTTTGTCGCTGTCTCCCGCGTTTGCGAGGTAGCGCAAGGAAACAGACGAAAGAAATGGCCCAACCCCCCCCATACACATGTACATACACACGTCCACACACACAAATATACATACCTACACAGCTTTCCATGGTTTACCCCGGACGCTTCACATGCCTTGATTCAATCCACTGACAGCACGTCAACCCCTGTATACCACATCGCTCCAATTCACTCTATTCCTTGCCCTCCTTTCACCCTCCTGCATGTTCAGGCCCCGATCACACAAAATCTTTTTCACTCCATCTTTCCACCTCCAATTTGGTCTCCCTCTTCTCCTCGTTCCCTCCACCTCCGACACATATATCCTCTTGGTCAATCTTTCCTCACTCATTCTCTCCATGTGCCCAAACCATTTTAAAACACCCTCTTCTGCTCTCTCAACCACGCTCTTTTTATTTCCACACATCTCTCTTACCCTTACGTTACTTACTCGATCAAACCACCTCACACCACACATTGTCCTCAAACATCTCATTTCCAGCACATCCATCCTCCTGCGCACAACTCTATCCATAGCCCACGCCTCGCAACCATACAACATTGTTGGAACTACTATTCCTTCAAACATACCCATTTTTGCTTTCCGGGATAATGTTCTCGACTTCCACACATTTTTCAAGGCTCCCAAAATTTTCGCCCCCTCCCCCACCCTATGATCCACTTCCGCTTCCATGGTTCCATCCGCTGACAAATCCACTCCCAGATATCTAAAACACTTCACTTCCTCCAGTTTTTCACCATTCAAACTCACCTCCCAATTGACTTGACCCTCAACCCTACTGTACCTAATAACCTTGCTCTTATTCACATTTACTCTTAACTTTCTTCTTCCACACACTTTACCAAACTCCGTCACCAGCTTCTGCAGTTTCTCACATGAATCCGCCACCAGCGCTGTATCATCAGCGAACAACAACTGACTCACTTCCCAAGCTCTCTCATCCCCAACAGACTTCATACTTGCCCCTCTTTCCAAGACTCTTGCATTTACCTCCCTAACAACCCCATCCATAAACAAATTAAACAACCATGGAGACATCACACACCCCTGCCGCAAACCTACATTCACTGAGAACCAATCACTTTCCTCTCTTCCTACACGTACACATGCCTTACATCCTCGATAAAAACTTTTCACTGCTTCTAACAACTTGCCTCCCACACCATATATTCTTAATACCTTCCACAGAGCATCTCTATCAACTCTATCATATGCCTTCTCCAGATCCATAAATGCTACATACAAATCCATTTGCTTTTCTAAGTATTTCTCACATACATTCTTCAAAGCAAACACCTGATCCACACATCCTCTACCACTTCTGAAACCACACTGCTCTTCCCCAATCTGATGCTCTGTACATGCCTTCACCCTCTCAATCAATACCCTCCCGTATAATTTACCAGGAATACTCAACAAACTTATACCTCTGTAATTTGAGCACTCACTCTTATCCCCTTTGCCTTTGTACAATGGCACTATGCACGCATTCCGCCAATCCTCAGGCACCTCACCATGAGTCATACATACATTAAATAACCTTACCAACCAGTCAACAATACAGTCACCCCCTTTTTTAATAAATTCCACAGCAATACCATCCAAACCTGCTGCCTTGCCGGCTTTCATCTTCCGCAAAGCTTTTACTACCTCTTCTCTGTTTACCAAATCATTTTCCCTAACCCTCTCACTTTGCACACCACCTCGACCCAAACACCCTATATCTGCCACTCTGTCATCAGACACATTCAACAAACCTTCAAAATACTCATTCCATCTCCTTCTCACATCACCACTACTTGTTATCACCTCCCCATTTGCGCCCTTCACTGAAGTTCCCATTTGCTCCCTTGTCTTACGCACCCTATTTACCTCCTTCCAGAACATCTTTTTATTCTCCCTAAAATTTACTGATAGTCTCTCACCCCAACTCTCATTTGCCCTTTTTTTCACCTCTTGCACCTTTCTCTTGACCTCCTGTCTCTTTCTTTTATACTTCTCCCACTCAATTGCATTTTTTCCCTGCAAAAATCGTCCAAATGCCTCTCTCTTCTCTTTCACTAATATATATATATATATATATATATATATATATATATATATATATATATATATATATATATATATTTTTTTTTTTTTTTTTTTTATACTTTGTCGCTGTCTCCCGCGTCTGCGAGGTAGCGCAAGGAAACAGACGAAAGAAATGGCCCAACCCCCCCCCATACACATGTACATACACACGTCCACACACGCAAATATACATACCTACACAGCTTTCCATGGTTTACCCCGGACGCTTCACATGCCTTGGTTCAATCCACTGACAGCACGTCAACCCCTGTATACCACATCACTCCAATTCGCTCTATTTCTTGCCCTCCTTTCACCCTCCTGCATGTTCAGGCCCCGATCACACAAAATCCTTTTCACTCCATCTTTCCACCTCCAATTTGGTCTCCCTCTTCTCCTCGTTCCCTCCACCTCCGACACATATATCCTCTTGGTCAATCTTTCCTCACTCATTCTCTCCATGTGCCGAAACCATTTCAAAACACCCTCTTCTGCTCTCTCAACCACGCTCTTTTTATTTCCACACATCTCTCTTACCCTTACGTTACTTACTCGATCAAACCACCTCACACCACACATTGTCCTCAAACATCTCATTTCCAGCACATCCATCCTCCTGCGCACAACTCTATCCATAGCCCACGCCTCGCAACCATACAACATTGTTGGAACCATTATTCCTTCAAACATACCCATTTTTGCTTTCCGGGATAATGTTCTCGACTTCCACACATTTTTCAAGGCTCCCAAAATTTTCGCCCCCTCCCCCACCCTATGATCCACTTCCGCTTCCATGGTTCCATCCGCTGACAGATCCACTCCCAGATATCTAAAACACTTCACTTCCTCCAGTTTTTCTCCATTCAAACTCACCTCCCAATTGACTTGACCCTCAACCCTACTGTACCTAATAACCTTGCTCTTATTCACATTTACTCTTAACTTTCTTCTTCCACACACTTTACCAAACTCCGTCACCAGCTTCTGCAGTTTCTCACATGAATCCGCCACCAGCGCTGTATCATCAGCGAACAACAACTGACTCACTTCCCAAGCTCTCTCATCCCCAAGAGACTTCATACTTGCCCCTCTTTCCAAAACTCTTGCATTTACCTCCCTAACAACCCCATCCATAAACAAATTAAACAACCATGGAGACATCACACACCCCTGCCGCAAACCTACATATATATATATATATATATATATATATATATATATATATATATATATATATATATATATATATATATATATATATATATATATATACACATATATATATATATATATATATATATATATATATATATATATATATATATATATATATATATATATATATATATATATATATAAATAAACCAGAAAATATATTTTCCTCTGGGTATCTAAAAAAATTACAGTACATAGAGATAGCTTAAGGCAGGAGTATTTCATCTTTTAACAAAGTATTTACCTCTACGTCCTTTATCTTTCGTCATCATTTCTTATGTTTACTATCAAGACTGTCTTTTATCTAACATAAAAATTTTGTATAGTTATTTGATTAATGTTATCCAACGACGCGTTGTATATAACTTCGTTAGTGAAGTTCATTTCGTGTAATGGATCATGCATTACAAAGTTGTGTCTATCCACACAAGTGTTACACGTCCCATGTAAAGATATATTCTAGAGATAGTGTATATCTAACATATATATGTGTTTTATAAATATTTATAAAAAGTTTTCCTGAGGGACAATACCCAAGACTTTCGTATTAAAGTTGATCAGTTGTAAGTGATCAAGCATTACAAAGGTGTGTCCATTACCACAGGTGCTACTGATCCCGGGTAAAGGTATTTTACCATCTTTGTATCTTTAACCTTTCTAGTTATAGATGTTTCATCCCTGATTCCATCCTCACAATGGATGTATGTGGTTTGTGTTGTCTTAACATATCATTAGTCAGTTGAAGTGGAGAACATGCTTCTGAGCCTAGCCACTCGACTCTGTCTTCCACAAGTTACCTCCGGACTGCTTCATCTCTTATTACTTTTGATGATTTGAAAAATTGGCGTATGCCATATGTGGTTTTATAATATCAATAGTATTGCTGAAATTCACATATCATATTCTTTATTTGTCATTTAATGAACGTTAGTTTATCAAACTGCATTTTTGTGTCTTGTGGATATATATATATATATATATATATATATATATATATATATATATATATATATATATATATATATATATATATACATATACATATGTTTTCTCTAAAAAGTTCTTTAATTCATGAAATATATCTTAAAGGAAAACGTAAATAATTTTTCATTAGTGTTCTTCACACCAAAATAAACAAGTCTATTTTTCAAAGTATACTTAATAGATCTTACTAAAGTTTTGAAGAATATAAACTCATAACTTGTTTAAGACCTTCTAAACCTTGTGCTGATAATAACTACATTTCTTTTCTGTAGACAATATCGTTTTAATGCGTAAAACCCGGATAAGAAACTTGTAATATAAAATTTGATGGTATTATGTTTAGGTTGTTGAAGATATTACTGATTTCTACATGTAAAACATTTATGTTATCTGCAAAATAGAAATCTTTATGTTAGATATGTTAATTCTACCGGTTTCACGTTATATACATTTCGGTACCCTGTGCTACAGAAAAGTTATGGGATTTTATTCGTTATCGTATAAGATAATCTGTATAGATATAATGTCTCACGTATTTTCAGTAGAAATCCACAGGGAAAATAAACTTTTGCCATCTGTATTCTATGGTAATCTAAGGCTCACCCTAGCTGGGGTTTACATTGTTGAACAACGTAATGCTTTTTGGTCGGTTTAGGTTTCTTAATTGTTGACTACAGGGACGAGTTTATAAGGAAGTGAGGAATTTGGGAAGGGTTTATTGATGGGTGCCGGGAGTGTGGTGATGATGATGAAGGATCAGAGAAAATATATTATGTCGGACGGAAGTCAATAGATCCTGGTGCTCGACCCAGAACCTTGACTAATCGTCTATAAGAAAGTGGTTGTTTATGTTTGGCCAAGTCCCAGCTTGGCAGGGGCTCTGGTCTTATGACACACTGTTAGCTGGCTTTATTTGTCATGTTTTTTTTTTCTTGGACTGAACTGATAAGAACATTAAGAGTTAGAAATCTATCTAAACACACTTTGCCATCATATGAATTTTATGCTTTGAATTTGTAAATGATTCCTAAAATGTACATATGTCGACGTAACACTAGACTTGACATATCTTTCAAGAAATTTATCACTTCATTTTTGTCAAATTAATGAATAATGGCTAGGGTCAGTGTGTCTGTCCTTCAGTATAGCAAGTCAAGCATTACTCCACCGTACAACAACTACAAGGTCACAAATGAGGGGACAAATAACATATAGGTTGGGTCACGGAAAATGCCTAATGAGCTGAGGAAAAGGAAGGACATTACATACACTGGCTTTATCAGTGAATCATTTTGTGATGGTTGTGAAATATTGGTCATGTGTAGAAGATGGTCCTTGTACATGAATGAGGACAAATATTAGTTTCATAATATGTTATAATGGTATATCTAGCTGGTGAACTGATATGTGATATGATAAATGTGATCTTGTTCTGAACTCTTTAGAAATATCACCTTTGAAATCTATATCTATTTCTCTCACGACTTAAAACTATATTTTCTAGTTTGATGCGGCTCCTGGCGCTCAACTTTCAAGTTTAACAATTACCACCGTATGTCACCTCTTCTTTGGGATCAGGTAAACGATCTATCTTTCCAATTCCTGCAAAAGAATCTTTTGTTGATGAAATTCTTCGTCGTCTGCTTCACCAGACTGGTTTAAGAGGCGTCCGTCTGTGAGTCTAATGTGGACGATTCTATACAAAGGGACTTTCTCCTGTCCTTCCCTTCATATTGACATATATAAACTTCCGTCAGACAGATACGGTCTTTCTCTTCCCACATATAAACTGATGGTTTTTACAACATCACTGACTGAAGCTCTACAGAAAAGGCTTCAAGGAAATATATCACTAATATGTAAGGATTATTAAGCTATTACTCGTGGGATTACATGACAAGAAGCTGTACGGTTTATATCACCGTCATGTTCACTAGAGAGGGAGACACTACGGTATCTCACCGCCATGTTCACTAGAGGGAGAAACCATTATCTCTCAACGTCATGTTCTCTACAGAGAGACACCACTATCTCTCATCTTTATGTTCACTACAGAGGGAGACACCACTATCTTTCACCGTCATGTTCACTACAGAGGGAGACACTACTATCTCTCACCGTCATGTTCGCTGGAGGGAGAAACCACTACCTCTTACCGCCATGTTCATTACAGAGGAAGAAACCACTATCTTTCACCGCCATGTTCACCAGAGGGAGAAACCACTATCTCTCATCTTCATGTTCACTACAGAGGGACACACCACTATCTCTCACCGTCATGTTCACTACAGAAGAAGAGAACATAGTCTCTCACCATCATCTTCCCTACAGAGGGAGACACCAATATCTCTCACCATCATGTTCACTAGAGGGAGAAACCACTCTCTCTCAATGTCATGTTCACTACAGAGAGATATCACTATCTCTCACCTTCATCTTCACTACAGAGGGAGAAACAGCTATCTCTCACCGTCATGTTCACTACAGAGAGATACCGCTGTCTCTCATCTTCATGTTTACTACAGAAGGAGACATCACTATCTCGCCGTCATGTTCACTACATAGGAAGAGAGTATAGTCTCTCACCGTCATGTTCACTACAGAGGGAGAAACCGCTATCTCTCACCGTCATGTTCACTACAGAAGGAGAAAACTATCTCTCACCGTCATGTTCACTACAGAGGGAGACACAACTATCTCTCACCATCATGTTCACTACAGAGGGAAAGACAAATATGTCTCACAGTCATGCTCAAAACAGAGAGACACCACTATTGCCGTCATGTTCAATACAGAGTTAGAAATCACTATCTCTCACCGTCATGTTCACTACAGAGAGATACCACTATCTCTCACCATCATGTTCACTACAGAGAGATACCACTATCTCTCACCATCATGTTCACTACAGAGGGAGACACCATTATCTATCACTGTCATGTTCACTACGGAAGGAGACACCACCAGAAGCACTGTCATCTTCACTACGCGCCTTGTCTTCAATATACCCCTACAGGTCCTATGCATATATTTACCATTCCCTCAACTGGACACGTCATGATCTTTACACCATTATCTTCCCTACATGGTACATATCATCACGTATCTCCACTACGTTCAGGGAAAGCTAGAGTCAAGATCTTCAGATAACTTCACTATATTTAATATAAACAAGTCCATAAAGTTTACCTCAGTGGTCCATCATCTACTGTACAGTTATATCTCAAGAAATATTTTCTTGGATTGCTTCACTGCCTCACCGGCTCTCCAAAAGTTTTTCTTGGATTGTTTCGCTGCCTCACCCGCTAGCTGAACAGGGTCCACATTAAGAGCTACTACACAAAGGGCGCTCACCCTTACAGAAGCGACAGACGGCACACAATGGCACGGCCACACGTGACCAGGGATGGGGTCGTGAGCCTCTACCTGGCCTACCCTCCCGTGGCAAGCACCATGCCTGACCTCTCCGGCCTCCCCTCCGTCATGTGTGACGAAAGGGGCTACATCACTGTCACAGTCAACGGCAAGCAGTGCCAGTTGTTGGTCGACTCAGGGTCCAACCATGCCTACGTTTTCCACGACATGGCCATGGAACTGGGCCTGCTTGGTGATGTGGTCCGCTATGAAGAGTACGAGATCCTCACCTGGAACGGTGTCGTCCCGTGCAACGTCGGCGTCATCCCCAGCGTCCCCATCGTGCTGGAGAACGGCCTGCGGTTCCACTGCGAACTCTGGTACTTGCCGCCCATAATCGAGTACGACTTCATCGTGGACAGAGTCACGTTGAGCCGACTCAGGGCCGTCCAGGTGTTCGAGAAGACGCACTCAGAGTTCTTCTTCAAGGACGAGAGCGTGATGGACCAGCAGCCACCCGAAACCGACCCAGACCAGAAGCTGGCCAACGTGCTCACACTGCACGGCCACCTGACCCCAGACCTGACGGACCCTCCTCTTGTGGTCTACGTGGATACTGGCGCCGACGATTCCTACATCTCCGAGAAACTTGCTCGCTCCCTGGCGCCCCACGGGAGACGTGGGGCCAACGGTATAAGCGCCCTTAAGATTCACATGGAGGGCCGCCACTCCCTCCTCGAGCAAGTCTACACGGGAGACGACAGTGTTGACATCACCATCGGCAAGTCCTTCCTGATCCAGTATAACGGAGTCATCGACTTCGATACCAACACCTTGTACGTTAGATCGGAGGACGGCAGCGTGTATCAGATCCAGACTAGTACCGACCAAGGAAGACCCGAACAACCCGGAGAGACTGCCACTAAGAAGAAGAGGCGGCGGCGTAGGAGGAGGAGGAGGAGAAGGAGGCGGGGACGAAGGAACCACCAGCAGTGATGAGGATAGGAAGGGTCGGGGATACTAGAAGCGAACTCGGGATGATTCATAAATCATTATGCGCCAATCCCCTTGTATGTTTCCCTTCAAACATTTAGTTCTATAAAAGTCTCATACGTAAGACACATTCTACTGTTGTATAGTAGTCTATGATGGAAACAATGATTTAATCATGACTGGGTTTCCTTGATTATATTAAGAAGAAATCTGAGAATAAATCGCTCGTGGCATAGAAAAGTTCCTAACATTTATGAGTCCCATCCATAGGGATGAAAAAAAAAATAAGAAAAATACATCCATTCTGTTGGGTGCCATAAACATGGCACAAATGGACCCTAAGTCGAACTGCTGACCTCCTAGTGGTAGGGTCCGGGCAACTTTGAGGGAACATTAACCTTCAAAGGCTAACAGCAGTCGCACAAAAACAATAAAGATTAATCATTATTAGTCATTTACAATAATCATAGACGATGGTTATAGCCTCGCCCGTTTATCATCTCATTCGCTGTGAACGAAATCATAGGCGACTCTGATTCCACCTACATCTATCAGTTTACCTATTTATTCAACCATCTAACTATCTGTCTATCGTCCTTGTTTGAAGATTTTCTGTATCATGTAAATCTCAGCCATTGAAATGTCCTGAGATCAATGTCGTAGTGAACAAATGAATTCTAGTTTGGACTGAAATAGCCCCGTTTTTGCATCTTCCTTCACCATTTGTCCACCATTTATTCCCGGTAAGGATTTACGAACTAACTTCTGAGTCGTATTACAAACATATGAAACAAGTCACCAACTCACTGTTTTGTTCATATTTTTTGCTATATTACATGTGTCAGTTTGTAACTGTAATCATCGGATGAATATCTTTATATATTTTGCTGCTGTTTCAGTTCCTAATAAACCCGACCTTGTTTTCATCATGTAACATGCAGTTCAAGAAGAAAGGCTATAGATGAGAAAAATCCAGTTACATAAGTTCAATTAATTAGATTACACGCAGAATATTAGGCCTTCTTGACCGACACCATTTTAGACGTAATGGTTGCTCGATCATCGGCCGTTGACATAAAGAAAGAAAAACAAAATAATGTTTAGTAAAACTATATCAGTACAAATCCAATGTATCGTATGTACTGATATGAAAGATAATATATAGTCTGTATTGATATCAAAGACAATATAGGCAGCAAGTATGAATTTTTCCTTTATAAATGGAAGATCATGATTGCCACTGCGATCTCGACCTGCCGTTTTCTTAATGAAATGTACGTCTCCTGAGAACGAGGCGAGGCGACCGACGCTCACGTCTGGCTCGACCCAATTTGAGCATGTATATATATATATATATATATATATATATATATATATTTATATTTATTTATCTATTTTGCTTTGTCGCTGTCTCCCGCGTTTGCGAGGTAGCGCAAGGAAACAGACGAAAGAAATGGCCCAACCCACCCCATACACAATGTATACACACACACGTCCACACACGCAAATATACATACCTATACATCTCAATATACACATATATATACGTACACAGACACATACATATATACCCATGCACACAATTCACACTGTCTGCCCCCATTCACTCCCATCGCCACCTCGCCACACATGGAATACCTTCACCCTCCCCCCTCGTGTGTGCGAGGTAGCACTAGGAAAAGACAACAAAGGCCCCATTCGTTCACACAGTCTCTAGCTGCCACGCAATAATGCCCGAAACCACAGCTCCCTTTCCACATCCAGGCCCCACACAATTTTCCATGGTTTACCCCAGACGCTTCACATGCCCTGATTCAATCCACTGACAGCACCTCAACCCCAGTATACCACATCTATCCAATTCACTCTATTCCTTGCCCTCCTTTCACCCTCCTGCATGTTCAGGCCCCGATCACACAAAATCTTTTTCGCTCCATCTTTCCACCTCCAATTTGGTCTCCCACTTCTCGTTCCCTCCACCTCCGACACATATATCCTCTTGGTCAATCTTTCCTCACTCATTCTCTCCATGTGCCCAAACCATTTCAAAACACCCTCTTCTGCTCTCTCAACCACGCTCTTTTTATTTCCACACATCTCTCTTACCCTTACATTACTTATATATATATACATATATATATATATATATATATATATATATATATATATATATATATATATATATATATATATATATATATATATATATATATATATATATATATATATATATATATATATATCGATATATATATATATATATATATATATATATATATATATATATATATATATATATATATATATATATATATATATATATATATATATATATATATATATATATATATATATATATATATATATATATATATATATATATATATATATATATATATATATATATATATATATATATATATATATATATATATATATATATATATATATATATATATATATATATATATATATATATATATATATATATATATATATATATATATATATATATATATATATATATATATATATATATATATATATATATATATATATATATATATATATATATATATATATATATATATATATATATATATATATATATATATATATATATATATATATATATATATATATATATATATATATATATATATATATATCGAGTGAGTAACGTAAGGGTAAGAGAGATGTGTGGAAATAAAAAGAGCGTGGTTGAGAGAGCAGAAGAGGGTGTTTTGAAGTGGTTTGGGCACATGGAGAGAATGAGTGAGGAAAGATTGACCAAGAGGATATATGTGTCGGAGGTGGAGGGAACGAGGAGAAGAGGGAGACCAAATTGGAGGTGGAAAGATGGAGTGAAAAAGATTTTGTGTGATCGGGGCCTGAACATGCAGGAGGGTGAAAGGAGGGCAGGAATAGAGTGAATTGGAACGATGTGGTATACCGGGGTTGACGTGCTGTCAGTGGATTGAATCAAGGCATATGAAGCGTCTGGGGTAAACCATGGAAAGATGTGTAGGTATGTATATTTGCGTGTGTGGACGTATGTATATACATGTGTATGGGGGTGGGTTGGGCCATTTCTTTCGTCTGTTTCCTTGCGCTACCTCGCAAACGCGGGAGACAGCGACAAAGTATAATAAAAAATATAAAAAAAAATATATATATATATATATATATATATATATATATATATATATATATATATATATATATATATATATATATATAAGTAATGTAAAGTAATGTAATATATATATATATCCTCGGGGATAGGGGAGAAAGAATACTTTCCACGCACTCCTCACGTGTCGCAGAAGGCAACTAAAGGAGACGGGAGCGAGGGGCTGGAAACCCTCCCCTCCTTGTATCATAACTTTTTAAAATGGGAAACAGAAGAAGGAGTCACGCGGGAAGTGCTCATGCTCCTCGAAGGCTCAGACTGAGGTGTCTAAATGTGTGTGGATGTAACCAAGTTGAGAAAAAAGGAGAGATAGGTAATATGTTTGAGGAAAGGAACCTGGATGTTTTGGCTCTGAGTAAAACGAAGCTCAAGGGTAAAGGGGAAGAGTGGTTTGGGAATGTCTTGGGAGTAAAGTCAGGGGGTAGTAAGAGGACAAGAGAAAGGTGAAGGAGTAGCACTACTCCTGAAACAGGAGTGGTGGGAGTATGTGATAGAGTGTAAGAAAGTAAACTCTAGATTGATATGGTTAAAACTGAAAGTGGATGGAGAGAGATGGGTGATTATTGGTGCATATGCGCCTGGGCAACACCACCACCACCATCACCACCATCACCACCATCACCAACACCACCACCACCACCATCACCAACACCACCACCACAACCACCAACACCACCACCATCACCAACACCACCACCACCACCATCACCACCACCATCACCAACACCCCCACCATCACCACCACCACCATCACCAACACCACCACCATCACCATCACCACCACCACCACCATCACCACCACCATCACCACCACCATCACCAACACCCCCACCATCACCACCACCACCATCACCAACACCACCACCATCACCAACACCACCACCATCACCAACACCACCACCACCACCATCACCACCACCATCACCACCACCACCACCACCACCACCACCATCACCATCACCACCACCACCACCATCACCAACACCACCACCATCACCACCACCACCACCATCACCACCACCACCACCATCACCATCACCATCACCACCACCATCACCAACACCACCACCATCACCACCACCACCACCATCACCAACACCACCACCATCACCATCACCATCACCACCACCATCACCAACACCACCACCACCACCATCACCATCACCACCACCACCACCACCACCATCACCACCACCATCACCACCATCACCATCACCACCACCACCACCATCACCATCACCAACACCACCACCACCACCATCACCATCACCAACACCACCACCATCACCAACACCACCACCACCACCATCACCAACACCACCACCACCACCATCACCAACACCACCACCACCACCACCACCATCACCACCACCATCACCACCACCATCACCATCACCACCACCACCACCATCACCATCACCACCACCATCACCATCACCACCACCATCACCAACACCACCACCACCACCATCACCACCACCATCACCAACACCACCACCACCACCACCACCATCACCACCACCATCACCACCACCACCACCATCACCACCACCACCACCACCACCATCACCATCACCACCACCACCACCACCACCATCACCACACCACCACCACCACCATCACCACCACCATCACCACCACCACCACCACCACCATCACCAACACCACCACCATCACCACACCACCACCACACCACCACCAACACCATCACCACACCACCACCACCACCAAACCACCACCACCATCACCACCACACCACCACCATCCACCACCATCACCAACACCACCACCACCACAACACCACCACCATCACCCATCACCACCACCATCACCATCACCACCACCACCACCCCACACCACCATCACCACACCACCACCACCACCATCACCACCACCATCACCACCACCACCACCATCCACCACCATCACCACCACCATCACATCACCACCCACCACCAACACCATCACCAACCCACATCACCACCACCATCACCACCACCATCACCACCACCATCACCACAACCACCACCACCACCATCACACCACCTACCACCACCCATCACAACACCACCACCATCACCCACCACACCACAACACCACCAACACCACCCCAACACCACCAACCCACCACCACCATCACCAACACCACCACCCATCACCACCACCACCACCATCACCTACACCCCCAACCACCACCACCACCACCACCACCATCACCACCACCACCATCACCACCACCACCACCATCACCACCACCACCACCACCACCACCATCACCACCACCATCACCAACACCACCACCATCACCACCACCATCACCAACACCACCACCATCACCACCACCACCACCATCACCAACACCCCAACCACCACCATCACCACCACCATCACCACCACCACCACCATCACCAACACCACCACCATCACCATCACCACCACCACCATCACCACCACCACCACCATCACCAACACCCCCAACCACCACCACAAAAAAAATCAAAACATTTATGAACTTCGCAACCAGGTGCGTGCAGAAGTCTTTTTAACTGGCTCTTCCCTTTCTTCAAGAACCTCATTCGTTCCTTGTTACTTATGTAAACATTCTGTTTAACATTATATCATAGGGAAACAGAAAGTAGAACCAAGAAAGGTATCCTAAATATATCTTTCTCTTACGCCTCTGAGACTATTTTCATCTTATTATCAAATCTCTTGCAGATATCGTGTCCACAGATACTTATCATAACAATCACAACAGATACTAATGGTACGTTGAACGTAGTGACCCCGTCCAATATATGGTGGTAATGGTCACGCCCGTTCATGCTTCAGATCAAAAACATTGGCCACCCTAAGTGTGGGAGCCAACCTGACTACACGGCTCCCTTTTCTAATGCCCGCAGGAGCAGACCTATGGGGAAAATAAGCATTGTATCAAGAGTGAATGAGAAGACAAGAACTACTTCTCAGAATTGAGGACCTATGAATTTATGGACATTTTGCTGCTATTGTGGGTTGCTTGCCAAGTACACAAACTTTTCTTGTGTTTAAAGTGGGTTTGAGAGCCTCTAGTGATACACACATTCTATTGTACTACTGAAGTATGGGTTGGTACGTCTGTAGTCTTCCTGCTTATCAAATTTATGTAAATATCTCCTTTTGTCACGTAAAACTGCAGGCTCCCAAACCCCTACACTTTCCATGTTAGTGAAACGTACACTGGAAAGCCCACAGACATTTATATTACCGCGAAAGGCAGGCAGGCAACTTAAAAAGCTGGCAGACAAGTGACACAGCAGGCAAGCAGGCAAGCAGGCAAAAAGGAAAGTTGACAAAAGGGCAGGCAGGCAGGCACGCAGAAAAAAGGCAGGAAGGCAAGCAATCAGGTGGACAAACGCATGCAAGCAGGCAATGAAAAAACAGGGACGCAGGCAATCAAGCAAAAAGGCAGGTAGACAAGAAAGAAAATAAACAAAAACGCAGGCAAGCAGATACGCAAGAAAAGAAAATAAAAAACAAGCAAGCATACAATGGTGTCTTAGCAACATCTCTTCTTTATATATCAACTGATTGTTGTATGTTATCTATCTCGTTCTTGTATCTCCCCTGACGACGTGATCATTACACAAAAGTGTACTTGGGAAATTTTATTCATATATATATTTATTGGACAGGCTCACAATTTTGCGCGTGATCAAGTATATTCATAAGAATCCACGGGAAAAATGCACTCTTAGGAATTATATATATATATATGTATATATATATATATATATATATATATATATATATATATATATATATATATATATATATATATATATATATATATATATATATATATATATATTGGAAAGGATCACAATTTTGTGCGTAATCAAGATATTCCTATGAGTCCACGGGGAAAATGAAACACGATAAGTTCCCAGGTGTACTCTCGTGTTATAATCACATCATCAGGGGAGACACAAGAGAGAGAGGAATAGAACAGTCAGTTGATATACAACGAAGAAACGTAGCTAGGACGCTATTTGGTAAACATGTGATTGTCCAAGACAGACTTATGTTTCATGATAGGGTGTTTTGAAGTGGTTTGGGCACATGGAGAGGATGAGTGAGGAAAGATTGACCAAGAGGATATATGTGTCGGAGGTGGAGGGAGCAAGGAGAAGAGGGAGACCAAATTGGAGGTGGAAAGATGGAGTGAAAAAGATTTTGTGTGATCGGGGCCTGAACATGCAGGAGGGTGAAAGGAGGGCAAGGAATAGAGTGAATTGGAGCGATGTGGTATACCGGGGTTGACGTGCTGTCAGTGAATTGAATCAAGGCATGTGAAGCGTCTGGGGTAAACCATGGAAAGCTGTGTAGGTATGTATATTTGCGTGTGTGGACGTATGTATATACATGTGTATGGGGGTGGGTTTGGCCATTTCTTTCGTCTGTTTCCTTGCGCTACCTCGCAAACGCGGGAGACAGCGACAAAGTATAAAAAAAAAAAAAATATATATATATATATATATATATATATATATATATATATATATATATATATATATATATATATATATATATATATATATATATATATATACATATATATATATATATATATATATATATATATATATATATATATATATGTATATATATATATTTTTTTTTTTTTTTTTTTTTTTTTTTTTTTTTTTGTCGCTGTCTCCCGCGTCTGCGAGGTAGCGCAAGGAAACAGACGAAAGAAATGGCCCAACCCCCCCCCCCATACACATGTACATACACACGTCCACACACGCAAATATACATACCTACACAGCTTTCCATGGTTTACCCCAGACGCTTCACATGCCTTGCTTCAATCCACTGACAGCACGTCAACCCCTGTATACCACATGACTCCAATTCACTCTATTTCTTGTCCTCCTTTCACCCTCCTGCATGTTCAGGCCCCGATCACACAAAATCTTTTTCACTCCATCTTTCCACCTCCAATTTGGTCTCCCTCTTCTCCTCGTTCCCTCCACCTCCGACACATATATCCTCTTGGTCAATCTCTCCTCACTCATTCTCTCCATGTGCCCAAACCATTTCAAAACACCCTCTTCTGCTCTCTCAACCACGCTCTTTTTATTTCCACACATCTCTCTTACCCTTACGTTACTTACTCGATCAAACCACCTCACACCACACATTGTCCTCAAACATCTCATTTCCAGCACATCCATCCTCCTGCGCACATCTCTATCCATAGCCCACGCCTCGCAACCATACAACATTGTTGGAACCACTATTCCCTCAAACATACCCATTTTTGCTTTCCGAGATAATGTTCTCGACTTCCACACATTTTTCAAGGCTCCCAAAATTTTCGCCCCCTCCCCCACCCTATGATCCACTTCCGCTTCCATGGTTCCATCCGCTGACAGATCCACTCCCAGATATCTAAAACACTTCACTTCCTCCAGTTTTTCTCCATTCAAACTCACCTCCCAATTGACTTGACCCTCACCCCTACTGTACCTAATAACCTTGCTCTTATTCACATTTACTCTCAACTTTCTTCTTCCACACACTTTACCAAACTCAGTCACCAGCTTCTGCAGTTTCTCACATGAATCAGCCACCAGCGCTGTATCATCAGCGAACAACAACTGACTCACTTCCCAAGCTCTCTCATCCCCAACATCCCTGGGGATAGGGGAGAAAGAACACTTCCAACGCATTCCTCATGTGTCGTAGAAGGCGACTGAAGGGGGCGGGAGCGGGGGGCTGGAAACCCTCCATTCCTTGTATTCTAACTTTCTAAAAGTACCTCAGAATAGATCTACTAAACATTTCGCTTCAAATCCACGAGTGACGTTATTTTCTCCTCCTTAGTTACATACACAGTGTACAGGTTATTCTCTGTGAAACATGTGCAAGTCTGTCTCCTACTCCGCTGATCTATGACCTCCTGATCTCTGCTACCATTACAAACAGCCTCGTTAGGTCACAGTTGTCTGCTGATGTTGGAATTCCTCTGTGCAATTCCTTGTATTTTAAGATTTGACTTTTAGTTGATAAGAATTTGGAGAGGAGTCTACCTAACGGTAACAATGATTCAGAAATATACTATGTAAATATACCGAACCTCTTGTATATGTTTTAGCTTCTTTAATCGGAGGAAAAAAAATTGCTATTAATTCCCGTCAAGACACATTGTAAACACGTGTGATAATGAATGTCAGGGAAATAAGAACCATGACAAAGGCAATGACTCAGATTAATGGCCTTGATGATAAAGACAAAAATGAATCATATGACGACGTGGGACAAACACAAGTTCCTTTGATATGATTAAAGCAGCTGGTGATTACTTCAAATGATGTTGAGGGAAAACAAAGAGAAAACTATGAGAATAACCTTTATTTTAGTGAGCTATCAAGAATTAATCTTGAATATGATAAACTAATGTCGGAGTTTAGTGAAGCTTGGGATGAATCTATGATATTTTGTTTGGAAAACGCAGCTGATGGATTCTTCTCTGTTCCTGAAACAATAGGTAAATCATCTTGTCCCAAATGGTGCCGAACAACCCTGTATGAGTAACGACCCTATATGAGTGGCTCATAGAAGACGTCACTGCCTATCCAGCCAAGCCGAGTGGGAGAGCTATAACCAGGAGGCCACACCTGGGAAGGTGTCACCTGGTACGTCCGGCTGGCCGGCGGTGGCAAGATTGGGCTGGAGTCAAGAACAAATACCTAACTAAGGCTGTTTACCCAGGCCACCTGGGGCCCCTGCCTGCCTGCCCGACCACACCTGGGAAACATAAGGAATAAGCGGAGATGCAGAACCTGCACCACGACAGAGGTGAGCTGTCTCCAGTCGCCATGGTAACTTGAGGAGAGAATGTTCGTGACCTGTGTTGGGAGGAGACCATATACTGTTCACCAGCCTTACGTATACAAGAGGTGTGGGGGCGGGTCGTCAACACAGCTCAGTAAACAATCAATAGTGGCGGTTATAGGTAGTTAGCTGAGAGTTCAATTGTAGCACTTAATCACTGTCATAATGGCCTTGTCTCCGCCTGACGGTCACTTGTTGTCACTGTTAGATTCGTGTGGTCCTCGACTAACCATCACTCGCTGTCGTTGTTAGAGTTGCCAGGTTACGGGCCCTTACCTGTAGACAGTCCGCTGTCTGATCTTGTCTTACAGGTCAAATATTGTTTAGAGACTCGTCAAGTAGTTGTCTGGCTCGGTCTCTTATGATAAGTAGTCTGCAATATGTATGCAGGTATGTTTAGCGTTAAACTTTCTGGTTATTGACCGTCCGTTATCAAACCAGAATCTGTACCTTACGGCAAAACATAAGAATCACGATATTTGCAACATGATAACATGTTTGACCATCAGCAGGTAAGGTCATCAAGCCGCACCATACATACGTCAGACAGTAACATCAGTTGTATAACAGGATGTATATATGTTGTTGGATTTAAGGGCTATCACCTAAAGGTCATGAAGCCAGAATGTGAACCATAAGTTCAACATAAAATGATCATCCAGGTCCAGCAGGTAGCTGGAATTCGTGAGGATTTTTGGAGGGTTTTCGTGTTGTTGTGAGGAAGAGAAAGAGAGAAAGAGATGGAGAGGAGGAGGGTAACAAGTGCTGGTGTTCAACCCAGGTGCTCCATTGTCAGTCAAGCCAAATATCCAGAGTAATAGTAAAGTGGGTTAGTTTTGGGGTTTTAGGTTCATCGACCGCCTGAGTCAGTAAGGTCAACAAGTTAGTCATAACCACCAATCAAATATTGTTAAACACCTTCACCTGTTGATGATGGCTGTACGGCCATACACACTCACTAAATATTTGACCCATATACGTAATCCTATTTTTCTTTTTTTCTTTTTTTTTACTTTCCGCTCTATCAACTGCTGGGGTCATAACTGTGCTAAACGTCAAACTGTAACCACTATACAAATCATCCTGAACACATTTTCCAGGGGTTCAAGATCATTTTAAGACCATACACGTTCTCACTGCATATATGTCCTTGTTCCTACGACCAATGTTGGATTCTAACGGAGAGCGACCTATGGAAGGTCATTAGGTCACTAATCCTTTATATGTTCCACTTTAAAGTCACCTAACAATCCTTTCAACGTATTATTGTCTAAATAGTTGGGACAGTGAAATATAGGAAGATGTACGTTCAAGGAAGACATATACAATGACAGAGTTACGTACAGCGACGACAAGTAGGACAGACAAACCTGAGAAATGGTTGTTGTTGATGGTGTGAACAGTATTATTATTATTACCACACATCACCAGCACACCTTTGATGGCGCTCCTACACCTTCGTGGCTGCTGCACTCTACACAGGAGCAGGGGATGATGGCACATATCTATGAAGCGAAAAGGTTTTCGATGAGACTGTGCTATTTCTTCCCTTCCCTGGTCGATGATACAGCCTTTCCCCAAGGTTACTTGTCATTCCTGGTGTAACGACTTACGGGTTGAGTCCGGTAACACCTTTTGAATAATAGTATGTGACAGAGTGGAGTGACCAGGATGAACAGCGTGTTCTGCACCTCAACTGATTGATTGTATGATAAGAATTAAGAGAATTACACACCATAAATGTCACTTGCAAGGATCAAGCCAGAGATGAAGCATAGATAACTAGAAGGGTAGAATACCTTTACCCGGGATCAGTAGCACCTGTGGTAATGGACACACCTTTGTAATGCTTGATCACTTACAACTGATCAACTTTAATACGAAAGTCTTAGGTATTGTCCCTCAGGAAAACTTTTTATACATATTCATAAAACACATATATATGTTAGATATACACTATCTCTAGAATATATCTTTACCTGGGACGTGTAACACTTGTGTGGATAGACACAACTTTGTAATGCATGATCCATTACACGAAATGAACTTCACTAACGAAGAGTTATACAACGCGTCGTTGGAGAACATTAATCAAATACCTATACAGAATTTTTATGTTACGTAAAAGATATTTCTTGATAGTAGTAAACACAAGAAATGGTGACGAAAGAAAAGGGATGTAGAGGTAAATATTTTGTTAAAAAATGAATTGCTCCTGCCTTAAACTAGCTCCTTGCAATGGATTTTGTTTTAGATACCCACAGTAAGATATATTGTGTGGTTAATCACTATAAATGTTTATGTTTAACAGATCTTTTATTTCTGATAGTATTTCACTGATTCAGGTTTAAGAACCTTGGTTCTGAACAACCATTATAATGCAACACAATACATATTTATCATAAATAAATCATTTATCACAATAACCATTATGTTTGTACCAGATTCTTTAAGTCCTCAATCACGTTTGTTAATATATAAGGCATTTTTCCGCCACATTTCAATACATAACATATATCTACACGTGTGGAAATATATGTATATGTTTTTATAAATTTTTCTTTGGCTTTTATAATCAAGGTGTAAGATATCCGTCTGAAGAAAATACTAGATAATATTATAGGTTATGTGTGTGTGTGTGTGTGTGTGTGTGTGTGTGTGTGTGTGTGTGAGCGCACATAGGAGTGAAAACATATTTTACACTTACAAGGTTAAGAGACGGGGCAACACGAGTGTACAAATCCTTCCTCAAAAGACTCACGTGATAATGATTAAAGTAGTACACACACACACACACACACACACACACACACACACACACACACACACACACACACAGAGCGGCGCCAGGCTGGAGGCGGGGCATCGTGACGTCACAGGCAAGTCCCTCCCCCCGCCAGATCCAAACATGTGTTGTGTCTGGTGATGGCGGTTCAAGATTTCCCACATTTATATTGATCTTTACATTATCATCCACTCCCAAAGTCACCTGGCATTCTTGTGTTTCAACAACAGACGTGATATATGCAACACCAGGCAAACATTGTACCATTATCTGATAGGTTAATTGGTGCACAATCAAGAACCAGTGAATTTCATCGCCGCCATAAGTAAGTAAGGAAGGTGACTTTAATGATGATAAATACGACCTGGTATGGCTGTGTCTACACACTACCGCCATCTGGTCAACATTGTACATACCAACATTTAAACTGTGACATTCAACCACAAGGTTTAAAGTCGCTCATGAAAACGCGAACTTAAAATCTATCCATTTAAATCTACCATTCATCAATAAACATTTAAACACCGTCATTTGAACGTAAACCTTCCAGCTGCGTTATTTTACCAGAGTCCTTTAAGATACGTCATATAAACACAAAACTTAAATGTACGTTAAGCTTGTGCAAACCATCATTGAAACTCAAACTTTTGAATTAGAATTGTAATGAAAATGCGAACTTTTAACTCTGTCAAATTACAGCTATTGTACAAAATGATTTACTTAATTGACAAATTTTAATGTCAGTTAATTTAACGATATCCTTTGTGGTTCATCTTTGAAACACAAACCTTTAAACTTTGTCTCTAGAACTGAACACAACCATTAAGTTTCATAACTGGAATGGAAATTTGGATAATCTATCAAAATTCGTCATATAACGCGAACTTTTAAATCCTTCCATTCAGTTGGGCCGTTACTTGCCTGGCTGCCATTCATAATATGTCCTTTTATATTGTATGTTGACTACGCTCTCATTCATTCGTCATTTGGATCGTCTCACTGATATTCCATTCATAAACTTCATTCCTAAAGCTTATTTTTGACCACCATGTTGTTTCCTTAAGGTTTATAATTCTTTGTGTATTTAATAATAGAAGATTCAATGATATTTCTCGTGGTACTGGAATTAGAGTTAATAATGCCATCTCAGTTATTAACTCTAACTCCAGCACCACGAGAAATATCATTGAATCTTCTATTTCTGAATACACAAAGAATTATAATCTTAATATTAGTGATGGTCTATACAAATTGGATAACTTTAATGTTGATAAAATGTGTAAACAATTCACCTTCTTGTCCACATAATAAGTTTATGATGCGCTTGTTGTCTGTCTTGGACAATCACATGTTTACCATATGGCGCCCTAGCTACGTCTCTTCGTTGTATATCAATTGAGTGTTATATTTCTCTCTTGTGTCTCCCTTGATGATGTGAGTATTACACGAAAGTGCACTTGGGAACTTATCGTATTTATTTTCCTAGTGGACTCATAAGAGTATACTTGATCACGTGCAAAATCGTGATCCTTTCCAGTACATATATATATATATATATATATATATATATATATATATATATATATATATATATATATATATATATATATATATATATATATATATATATATATATAAATATATATTAAATATATATATAAATATATATCAAATATATATTAAATATATATATATATTCTTTTTTCTTTCATACTATTCGCCATTTCCCGCGTCAGCGAGGTAGCGTTAAGAACAGGGGACTGGGCCTCTGAGGAAACATCCTCACCCGGCCCCCTTCTCTGTTTCTTCCATTGGAATATCAAAAAAAAAAAAACGAGAGTGGAGGATTTCCAGCCCCCCGCTCCCTTCCCTTTTAGTTCGCCTTCTACGACACGCAGGGAATACGTGGGAAATATTCTTTCTCCCCTATCCCCAGGGATAATATATATATATATATATATATATATATATATATATATATATATATATATATATATATATATATATATATATATATATATATACATATCCTTCAGTACGTTTACTTTCGATAATGAGGAACAGAAGAATAAGCCAAACAAGTAAATTTCGTCAAAGACATCTCTCTTTTCTTAACGCTGCCTCGCAAAGATTTTCATTAATTCAAATTGAAGAAACAGACGTATTTTCTATTGTCTGGTTAGCTCAGTGGTAGAGCGTGAGTCTTACACACTTAAGGTCGTGGGTTCGAGACCCACACCAGACATATTTTTTGTCTTTTTCTTGTTTCATTTTGTCCGCATCACATGTGTGCAACATTCAGTATGTTCGTCCAACGTTATAGTGAAGATCTTCACAATAAATTGGGGTTTTCGACCTTATCTGAAAGGGTCAGGTCCACCAAGACGTCCTTGAAATCTTCCAGAAGCTTCTGGCGATCCTCCTCCAACTGCTGGGCACATCAGAGTTAACATGGGCCGGACATCGGTTGTGGAACGAACGGTAGTTAGCAGGGATGATAATGAGGGCTCTGACCTCATACCAGGTCAGCTTAGTTCCAGTCTATTGCTTAGTTCCAGTCTATTGCTTAGTTCCAGTCTATTGCTTAGTTCCAGTCTATTGCTTAGTTCCAGTCTATTGCTTAGTTCCAGTCTATTGCAACGACAATAAAAAATTAAAACTCATTTCTTCGTGGAAAATTGAGAGGAAAACACGACAGCAACATGGAGATTTACCCTGTGGTTATTTTGCCGGCTAGTCGGCAATGGTCGGTCAAACAGTATTTTGCCGTGGTAATCTCAGTGCTTCATATAATACTATGTCACAAAATATGTTCTTGGGGGCGTAGCTCAGTGGTAGAGCGCTCGCTTGGCATGCGAGAGGTCCCGGGTTCAAACCCCGGCGCTTCCATTTTTTATTTGGGAAATTCATTGTTTTCAGTCTTGTGTATATATATATATATATATATATATATATATATATATATATATATATATATATCGTCCGATCAGGGAAGTTAAGCAACGTTGGGTCTGGTTAGTACTTGGATGGGTGACCGTCTGGGAACACCAGATGCTGTTATCCCTGGGGATAGGGAAGAAAGTATACTTGCCTCGTATTCCCTGCGTGTCGTACAAGGCG
This sequence comes from Panulirus ornatus, assembly GCF_036320965.1. NCBI lineage: Eukaryota > Metazoa > Arthropoda > Malacostraca > Decapoda > Palinuridae > Panulirus > Panulirus ornatus. The sequence goes on from NC_092293.1 coordinate 1,349,168, forward strand.
ACTAAAAGGGTAGGGAGCAGAAGGCCGGAAATCCTTTCCTCTCATTTTCAATTTTACAAAAGACGGAACAGAGAAGATATAAAGATATTGTAAAGATGTAATTAATATAAGATATAAGAATGAATGGAAGATACGGATGTAGCTGAAACAAGGAGTAATGAAGATTAAGATGCAATCCAAATTATTCTCTAGTGAAGATAAATGTATATGTTAAAATTTTGTATTGAACATCAAGAAGTAATGATAATGATGAGAGTGTAGTGACGATGAGGGTTTAGTTAGGGAGTGGTGACAATTGCCTTTACAATGATAATAAGGAGGTAACACAATGAGGAACACAAACTTTCCAAAGCTACGTTCAAGTCAGACTTTGAACTAAGTTCGGTAAACAGAAGGATGATGTTAAGATGAGAGTGTAGTGAGGAAGAGCATAGTGATGATAAGGATACTGTCAAGATAGGTTGTGGCGAAGATACGAATGTAGTGAAGATACGAATGTAGTTGAGATAAGGATTATTAAAGAGTAAAGTTTATTCAAAATGATTATGTAGTGAAGATAAGAACTACTTTTAGTGAACATCAGGGAGTACAATGATGATGGTATGGTAAAAATAACGGTGTAGTGAAGAAGAGGGTATAGCGAAGATATAATTTAGTGAGAATAAGCTAGTAGTGAAGATTCACGTTAGTGAATATGAGGTTGTAGTGAACTTAACCTTATTGACCTGATCCCCCAAATCCTCCAAACTACGTTCAAGGACGGATCCAAAGCCAACCGAAAAGGTTATTTCTCTGTGTATTATTAGTGGTGGTGGTGTGTGTAGGTGTGTGTAATCATCTATTTGCCCTCGTGGGGCCCCGTGTAAGTACGTTGTTTGTGTGAGCGGGTAATATCTAAAGCCTTCCTTGAAACCAGCTTAGTCAGGATAAGGTCATGTGAAGATGAGGTTGTAGTGAAGATTATGATAAGCCTAAGGGCTTGAACGTACATTTTAGGTCAAAGGCATCACCAGTAAACCCTGGCTAGCATTAAAGTTTATCCGTACACACACACACACACACACACACACACACACACACACACACACACACATAAGTGTATATATATATATATATATATATATATATATATATATATATATATATATATATATATATATATATATATATATATATATATATTATCCCTGGCGTTTGTGTTCCTCATTGTGTTACCTCCTTATTATCATTGTAAAGGCAAGTGTCACCACTCCCTAACTAAACCCTCATCATCACTACACTCTCATCATTATCATTACTTCTTGATGTTCGATACAAAATCTCAACATATGTATTTATCTTCACTAGTAAATAATTTTCATTGCACCTTAGTCTTCATTACTCCTTGTTTCAGCTACATCCGTATCTTCCATTCATTCTTATATCTTATATTAGTTACATCTTTACAATATGTTTATATCTTCTCTGTTCCGTCTTTTGGAAAATTGAAAATGAGAGGGAAGGATTTCCGGCCTTCTGCTCCCTCCTCTTTAAGTCGCCTTGTACGACACGCAGGGAATACGTGGCAAGTATACTTTCTTCCCTATCCCCAGGGATAACAGCATCTGGTGTTCCCAGACGGTCACCCATCCAAGTACTAACCAGACCCAACGTTGCTTAACTTCCTTGATCGGACGATATATGCATATATGTACACACATATATATATATATATATATATATATATATATATATATATATATATATATATATATATATATACAAGACTGAAAGCAATGAATTTTCCAAATAAAAAATGGAGGCGCCGGGGTTTGAACCCGGGACCTCTCGCATGCCAAGCGAGTGCTCTACCACTGAGCTACGCCCCCAAGGACATATTTTGTGACATAGTATTATATGAAGCACTGAGATTACCACGGCAAAATACTGTTTGACCGACCATTGCCGACTAGCCGGCAAAATAACCACAGGGTAAATCTCCATGTTGCTGTCGTGTTTTCCTCTCAATTTTCCACGAAGAAATGAGTTTTAATTTTTTATTGTCGTTGCAATAGACTGGAACTAAGCAATAGACTGGAACTAAGCAATAGACTGGAACTAAGCAATAGACTGGAACTAAGCAATAGACTGGAACTAAGCTGACCTGGTATGAGGTCAGATCCCTCATTATCATCCCTGCTAACTACCGGAAGCAGATTAAGTCGTTCCACAACCGATGTCCGGCCCATGTTAACTCTGATGTGCCCAGCAGTTGGAGGAGGATCGCCAGAAGCTTCTGGAAGATTTCAAGGACGTCTTGGTGGACCTGACCCTTTCAGATAAGGTCGAAAACCCCAATTTATTGTGAAGATCTTCACTATAACGTTGGACGAACATACTGAATGTTGCACACATGTGATGCGGACAAAATGAAAAAAGAAAAAGACAAAAAATATGTCTGGTGTGGGTCTCGAACCCACGACCTTGAATGTGTGAGACTCACGCTCTACCACTAAGCTAACCAGACAATAGAAAAATTCGTCTGTTTCTTCAATTTGTATTAATGAAAATCTTTGCGAGGCAGCGTTTAGAAAAGAGAGATGTCTTTGACGAAATTTACTTGTTTGGCTCTTTCTTTTGTTCCTCATTATCGAAAGTAAACATACTGAAGGATGTATATATGTATATATATATATATATATATATATATATATATATATATATATATATATATATATATATATAAATATTGTAAAGGATCACAATTTTGCGCGTGATCAAGTATATTCCTATGAGTCCACGGGGAAAATGAAACATGACAAGTTCCCAAGTGCACTTTCATGTAATAACCACATCATCAGGGGAGACACAAGAGAGAAATATAACAGTCAGTTGATATACAACGAAGAGACGTAGCTAGTACGCCATTTGGTAAACATGCGATTGTCCGAGACAGACAACAAGCGTATCATAATCTTATTATGTGGACAAGATGAATTCCTTACAAATTTTATCAACACTAAATTTATGCAATTTGTATAGACAATCACTTATATCAAGATTATAATTCTTTGTGCATTTAATGATAGAAGATTCAATGATATTTCTCGTGGTACTGGAGTTAGAGATTATAATGCCATCTCAGTTATTAACTCTAACTCCAGTACCACGAGAAATATCACTGAATCTTCTATTATTAAATACACAAAGAATTATAAACATTAAGGAAACATGCAACATGGCGGTCAAACTATGAGATGCACAAATGAAGTTTATGAATGGAATATCAGTGAGACGAACTAGTTGATGAATGATGAATGAAAGTGTAATAAAGTCATGATGAATGATGAATGAAAGTGTAATAAAGTCATGATGAATGAATGAAAGTGTAATAAAGTCATGATGAATGAATGAAAGTGTAATAAAGTCATGATGAATGAATGAAAGTGTAATAAAGTCATGATGAATGAATGAAAGTGTAATAAAGTCACAGTTTAAAAGGACAAAATATGAATGGCAGCCAGGGAAGAGTGGCCCAGGTAAATGGAAGGGTTGAAAAGTTCGCGTTATGTGACGAATTTTGATAGATTTTGCAAGTTTCCTTTCCTATGATGGAACGTAAAAGTTTGTGCTTAGTTCTAGAGACAGAGTTCATAGGTTTATGTTTTAATGATGAACATCAAAGGATACCATTAATTTAACTGACTTTAAAAATGTTCAATTAAATGAAGCATTACATACACAAGCTGCTTTTTGGCGGAGTTAAAAATTCGCATTTTTTTGCCAATTCTAAAGTAGGTGTTAAATTGACGGACTTAAAAGTTCGAGTTTCAGCTTTAAACCTTGTGTTTGTATGACGTATCTTAGATTACTTGTTAATATAATGTAAGTGGAAGGTTTACGTTTAAAAGATGGTGTTTAAATGCTAATTAATGAATGACAGTTAAATGGATAGATTTTAAGTTGGCGTTTACGTGGGCCACTTTAAGGTTAAGGTTCGTACGTACCAGGTTGACCAGATGGCGGTAGTGTGTAGACACAGCCATACCAGGTCGTATTTATCATCATTAAAGTCACCTTCCTTACTTACTTATGGCGGCGATGAAATTCACTGGTTCTTGATTGTGCACCAATTAACCTATCAGATAATGGTACAATGTTTGCCTGGTGTTGCATATATCACGTCTGTTGTTGAAACACAAGAATGCCAGGTGACTTTGGGAGTGGATGATAATGTAAAGATCAATATAAATGTGGGAAATCTTGAACCGCCATCACCAGACACAACACATGTTTGGATCTGGCGGGGGGAGGGACTTGCCTGTGACGTCACGATGCCCCGCCTCCAGCCTGGCGCCGCTCTGTGTGTGTGTGTGTGTGTGTGTGTGTGTGTGTGTGTGTGTGTGTGTGTGTGTGTGTGTGTGTGTGTGTACTACTTTAATCATTATCACGTGAGTCTTTTGAGGAGGGATTTGTACACTCATGTTGCCGTCTCTAAACCTTGTAAGTGTAAAATATGTTTTCACTCCTATGTGCGCTCACACACACACACACACACACACACACACATAACCTATAATATTATCTAGTATTTTCTTCAGACGGATATCTTACACCTTAATTATAAAAGCCAAAGAAAATTTATAAAACATATACATATATTTCCACACGTGTAGATATATGTTATGTATTGAAATGTGGCGGAAAAATGCCTTATATATTAACAAACGTGATTGAGGACTTAAAGAATCTGGTACAAACATAATGGTTATTGTGATAAATGATTTATTTATGATAAATATGTATTGTGTTGCATTATAATGGTTGTTCAGAACCAAGGTTCTTAAACCTGAATCAGTGAAATACTATAAGAAATAAAAGATCTGTTAAACATAAACATTTATAGTAATTAACCACACAATATATCTTACTGTGGGTATCTAAAACAAAATCCATTGCAAGGAGCTAGTTTAAGGCAGGAGCAATTCATTTTTTAACAAAATATTTACCTCTACATCCATTTTCTTTCGTCACCATTTCTTGTGTTTACTACTATCAAGAAATATCTTTTATCTAACATAAAAATTCTGTATAGGTATTTGATTAATGTTCTCCAACGACGCGTTGTATAACTCTTCGTTAGTGAAGTTCATTTCATGTAATGGATCATGCATTACAAAGTTGTGTCTATCCACACAAGTGTTACACGTCCCAGGTAAAGATATATTCTAGAGATAGTGTATATCTAACATATATATGTGTTTTATAAATATTTATAAAAAGTTTTCCTGAGGGACAATACCCAAGACTTTCGTATTAAAGTTGATCAGTTGTAAGTGATCAAGCATTACAAAGGTGTGTCCATTACCACAGGTGCTACTGATCCCGGGTAAAGGTATTTCATCATCTTTGTATCTTTAACCTTTCTAGTTATAGATGTTTCATCCCTGATTCCATCCTCACAATGGATGTATGTGGTTTGTGTTGTCTTAACATATCATTAGTCAGTTGAAGTGGAGAACATGCTCCACAGCCTAGCCACTCTACTCTGTCTTCCACATGCTATTCAAGAGGTGTTACCGGATTCCGCCTATAAGTGTTTACACCGGGGGTAACAAGTCACCTCCGGACGGCTTCTTCTTTTTACTTTTGATGATTTGAAAAATTTATTAATCATATTTGGTTTTATGATGTCAATAAGATTGTTGGAAATTGTATATAATAATCTTTATCTGTCATTTGATGAATAATGATTGTTTATCTCTCGTTGTTACTAATGAAAGGTTTTTTATCTAACAAAATACTTTCATTTGACTCATAAAGAATATTCTTAAGGAAAACGTTAAAAATTTGTCATTAGTTCTCATCACACAAAATAAAAGTCTGTTTTTTCAAAGTTTTCTCAGAGGATGATGCTAACATTTTGAAGAGTAGAAACTCATAACTTAGAATCCTTGAACCTTGTGTTAATGATAATTACATTACTTTTCTCTAAACAATACTTTTCTACAGTGTGTAAAACCCGGATAAAAAGTCTGCAACATAAATAATGACGCAATTATCTTTATGTTATTGAAAATATTATTGATTTCTACATGTAAAACATTTATCTGCAAAATAGAAATCTTTATGTTAGATATGTTAATCTTAACGATATCACGTTATATATATTTCTGTACCTTGTGCTTCAGAAAAGTTATGAGATTTTATTTATTATCGTATCAAATGTTTAACTTGCATACAATATCCCATGTATTTTCACTAGAAGTACACAAGTAAAATATATTTTTGCCATATGTATTTAACGATAATCAGTGATTGGTTGTTAGAATAAGTAAATGTGTAATACATTACCAGGGTGGTAAATCCTTTGTCCACCACAATATAACGTAAGAGTGTCTAAGGCTCACCCTAGCTGGGGTTTACATTGTTGAACAACATAATGCTTTTTGGTCGGTTTAGGTTTCTTAATTGTTGACTACAGGGACGAGTTTATAAGGAAGTGAGGAATTTGGGAAGGGTTTATTGATGGGTGCCGGGAGTGTGGTGATGATGATGAAGGATCAGAGAAAATATATTATGTCGGACGGAAGTCAATAGATCCTGGTGCTCGACCCAGAACCTTGACTAATCGTCTATAAGAAAGTGGTTGTTTATGTTTGGCCAAGTCCCAGCTTGGCAGGGGCTCTGGTCTTATGACACACTGTTAGCTGGCTTTATTTGTCATTTTTTTTTCCTTGGACTGAACTGATAAGAACATTAAGAGTTAGAAATCTATCTAAACACACTTTGCCATCATATGAATTTTATGTTTTGAATTTATAAATGATTCCTAAAATGTACATAAGTCGATGTATCATTACACTTGACATATTTCAAGACATTTATCTCTTCATTTTTGTCAATTTATCCAATAATGGCTTGTGTCAGTGTGTCTGTCCTTCAGTATAGCAAGTCAAGCATTACTCCAACGTACAACAACTACAACATGGCTTGTGTCAGTGTGTCTGTCCTTCAGTATAGCAAGTCAAGCATTACTCCACCGTACAACAACTACAACATGGCTTGTGTCAGTGTGTCTGTCCCTCAGTACAGCAAGTCAAGCATTACTCCACCGTACAACAACTACAACATGGCTTGTGTCAGTGTGTCTGTCCCTCAGTACAGCAAGTCAAGCATTACTCCACCGTACAACAACTACAACATGGCTTGTGTCAGTGTGTCTGTCCCTCAGTACAGCAAGTCAAGCATTACTCCACCGTACAACAACTACAACATGGCTTGTGTCAGTGTGTCTGTCCCTCAGTACAGCAAGTCAAGCATTACTCCACCGTACAACAACTACAACATGGCTTGTGTCAGTGTGTCTGTCCCTCAGTACAGCAAGTCAAGCATTACTCCACCGTACAACAACTACAAGGTCACAAATGAGGGGACAAATAACATATAGGTTGGGTCACGGAAAATGTCTAATGAGCTGAGGAAAAGGAAGGACATTACATACACTGGCTTTATCAGTGAATCATTTTGTGATGGTTGTGAAATATTGGTCATGTGTAGAAGATGGTCCTTGTACATGAATCAGGACAAATATTAGTTTCATAATATGTTATAATGGTACATCTAGCTGGTGAACTAATACGTAATATGATAAATGTGATCTGTCTTGTTCTATATTTCTCTTTGAAAATATCAACTTTAGATTTACATCAAATTTTTCCTACATGTAATGAAATCGTGTTTGCGAGTTAAACAGAATCTTATGACATTGCAGGAAGATCTTAACAGGGTATCGTTGTACAGTGTACAATGGCCAGTGATATTCACCGTAGACATATGTTTACACTGTGTACACATAGCAGGCAAACTACAGTATCATCTTAAGATGTGGAAATAAAACTATCAAGGCAGGAGAAGGATTTAGGTGTCATCATTAGTAGAGATGTAAAGCCAAGACAACAGTGTATTAATGTACGTAATAAGACTAACAGACAACTTGGTGTCATGTGTTAGTAGCAAGAATGAACAGGTAATATTACAGCTATAGTTAGTCACACACCACTTACATTATGACCTACAATATTGATCACTGTATTAGAGTGTACAAACATTTCTCCACGATTATTGAGCGAAGATGACAACATTGATAGCAAGCCTCAGAATCCTCCCTTATGATGAAGATAACAAGACTTGTAATGAGCGATATGATAGAGGTTTACAACACCAGGTATGTTTACTGATGATGCTACATCTTACTTACATTGTGGTGGTTGTATACACAACTTCTCTCCTTCTCTTACCTGGATTTATCACAGTGGATGAATATCCCACTGAGTTCCATCTGGTCTTTAAGTTTCCTGGCTTGCCTCTGTGTGTGTGTGTGTGTGTGTGTGTGTGTGTGTGTGTACAAGTAACATAAAGACACGATACATACACATAAGGTTAAGAAAACGGGCAAAACACATAACAGTCACAAAAGATGAGCACACACACACACACACACACACACACACACACACAGAGCGGCGCCAGGCTGGAGGCGGGGCATCGTGACGTCACAGGCAAGTCCCTCCCCCCGCCAGATCCAAACATGTGTTGTGTCTGGTGATGGCGGTTCAAGATTTCCCACATTTATATTGATCTTTACATTATCATCCACTCCCAAAGTCACCTGGCATTCTTGTGTTTCAACAACAGACGTGATATATGCAACTCCAGGCAAACATTGTACCATTATCTGATAGGTTAATTGGTGCACAATCAAGAACCAGTGAATTTCATCGCCGCCATAAGTAAGTAAGGAAGGTGACTTTAATGATGATAAATACGACCTGGTATGGTTGTGTCTACACACTACCGCCATCTGGTCAACCTGGTACGTACGAACCTTAACCTTAAAGTGGCCCATGTAAACGCGAACTTAAAATCTATCCATTTAACTCTGTCATTCATTATGTAGCATTTAAACACCATCTTTTAAACGTAAACCTTCCACTTGCATTATGTTAACAAGTACTCTAAGATACGTCATACAAACACAAGGTTTAAAGCTGAAACTCGAACTTTTAAGCCCGTGAATTCAACACCTACTTTAGAATTAGCAAAAAAATTGCGAAGCATTAACTCCGCCAAATAGCAGCTTGTGTATGTTATGCTTCATTTAATTGAACATTTTTAAAGTCAGTTAAAACAATGGTATCCTTTGATGTTCATCATTAAAACATAAACCTATGAACTCTGTCTCTAGAACTAAGCACAAACTTTTACGTTCCATCATAGGAAAGGAAACTTGCAAAATCTATCAAAATTCGTCACATAACGCGAACTTTTCAACCCTTCCATTTACCTGGGCCACTCCTCCCTGGCTGCCATTCATATTTTGTACTTTCAAACTGTGACTTTATTACACTTTCATTCATTCATCATGACTTTATTACACTTTCATTCATTCATCATGACTTTATTACACTTTCATTCATTCATCATGACTTTATTACACTTTCATTCATTCATCATGACTTTATTACACTTTCATTCATTCATCATGACTTTATTACACTTTCATTCATCATTCATCAACTAGTTCGTCTCACTGATATTCCATTCATAAACTTCATTTGTGCATCTCATAGTTTGACCGCCATGTTGCATGTTTCCTTAATGTTTATAATTCTTTGTGTATTTAATAATAGAAGATTCAGTGATATTTCTCGTGGTACTGGAGTTAGAGTTAATAACTGAGATGGCATTATAATCTCTAACTCCAGTACAACGAGAAATATCATTGAATCTTCTATCATTAAATACACAAAGAATTATAATCTTGATATAAGTGATTGTCTATACAAATTGCATAAATTTAGTGTTGATAAAATTTGTAAGGAATTCATCTTGTCCACATAATAAGTTTATGATACGCTTGTTGTCTGTCTCGGACAATCACATGTTTACCAAATGGCGTACTAGCTACGTCTCTTCGTTGTATATCAACTGACTGTTATATTTCTCTCTTGTGTCTCCCTTGATGATGTGAGTTTTACACGAATCTGCACTTGGGAACTTATCGTGTTTATTTTCCCCGTGGACTCATAGGAATATACTTGATCACGCGCAAAATTGTGATCCTTTCCAATATATATATATATATATATATATATATATATATATATATATATATATATATATATATATATATATATATATATATATATCCTTCAGTACGTTTACTTTCGATAATGAGGAACAGAAGAATAAGTCAAGAAAGTAAATTTCGTCAAAGACATCTCTCTTTTCTAAACGCTGCCTCGCAAAGATTTTCATTAATTCAAATTGAAGAAACAGACGTATTTTTCTAATGTCTGGTTAGCTCAGTGGTAGAGCGTGAGTCTCACACACTCAAGGTTGTGGGTTCGAGACCCACACCAGACATATCTTTTGTCTTTTTCTTGTTTCATTTTGTCCGCATCACATGTGTGCAACATTCAGTATGTTCGTCCAACGTTATAGTGAAGATCTTCACAATAAATTGGGGTTTTCGACCTTATCTGAAAGGGTCAGGTCCACCAAGACGTCCTTGAAATCTTCCAGAAGCTTCTGGCGATCCTCCTCCAACTGCTGGGCACATCAGAGTTAACATGGGCCGGACATCGGTTGTGGAACGACTTAATCTGCTTCCGGTAGTTAGCAGGGATGATAATGAGGGCTCTGACCTCATACCAGGTCAGCTTAGTTCCAGTCTATTACTTAGTTCCAGTCTATTGCTTAGTTCCAGTCTATTGCTTAGTTCCAGTCTATTGCAACGACAATAAAAAATTAAAACTCATTTCTTCGTGGAAAATTAAGAGGAAAACACGACAGCAACATGGAGATTTACCCTGTGGTTATTTTGCCGGCTAGTCGGCAACGGTCGGTCAAACAGTATTTTGCCGTGGTAATCTCAGTGCTTCATATAATACTATGTCACAAAATATGTTCTTGGGGGCGTAGCTCAGTGGTAGAGCACTCGCTTGGCATGCGAGAGGTCCCGGGTTCAAACCCCGGCGCTTCCATTTTTTATTTGAGAAATTCATTGTTTTCAGTCTTATATATATATATGATATATATATATATATATATATATATATATATATATATATATATATATATATATATATATATATATATATATATATATATATATATATATATCGTCCGATCAGGGAAGTTAAGCAACGTTGGGTCTGGTTAGTACTTGGATGGGTGACCGTCTGGGAACACCAGATGCTGTTATCCCTGGGGATAGGGAAGAAAGTATACTTGCCACGTATTCCCTACGTGTCGTACAAGGCGACTAAAAGGGGAGGGAGCGGGAGACTGGAAATCCTTTACTCTCATTTTCAATTTTACAAAAGACGGAACAGAGAAGACATAAAGATATTGTAAAGATGTAATTAATATAAGATATAAGAATGAATGGAAGATACGAATGTAGCTGAAACAAGGAGTAATGAAGATTAAGATGCAATGAAAATTATTCTCTAGTGAAGATAAATGTATATGTTAAAATTTTGTATTGAACATCAAGAAGTAATGATAATGATGAGAGTGTAGTGACGATGAGGGTTTAGTTAGGGAGTAGTGACAATTGCCTTTACAATGATAATAAGGAGGTAACACAATGAGGAACACAAACTTTCCAAAGCTACGTTCAAGTCAGACTTTGAACTAAGTTCGGTAAACAGAAGGATGATGTTAAGATGAGAGTGTAGTGAGGAAGAGTATAGTGATGATAAGGATACTGTCAAGATAGGTTGTGGCGAAGATACGAATGTAGTGAAGATACGAATGTAGTAGAGATAAGGATTATTAAAGAGTAAAGTTTATTCAAAATGATTATGTAGTGAAGATAAGAACTATTTCTAGTGAACATCAGGGAGTACAATGATAATGGTATGGTAGAAATAACGGAGTCGTGAAGAAGAGGGTATAGTGAAGATATAATTAAGTGAAAATAACCTAGTAGTGAAGATACACGTTAGTGAATATGAGGTTGTAGTGAGCTTAACGTTATTGACCTGATCCCCCAAATCCTCCAAACTACGTTCAAGGGCGGATCCAAAGCCAACCTAAAAGGCTATTTGCATTATTTCCCTGCAAAACTCGTCCAAATGCCTCTCTTCTCTTTTACTAATATATTTTATATATATATATATATATATATATATATATATATATATATATATATATATATATATATATATATATATATATATTAGTAAAAGAGAAGAGAAGCATTTGGACGAGTTTTGCAGGGAAATAGTGCAAATGACTGGGAGATATATAAGAGAAGAAGGCAAGGGGTCAAGAGATAGGTGCAAGGATTGAGAAAGAGGGCTTCTGTATCTTCACTTCTTGAAACACCTAGAGTACAATATGATATATACAATACAGAATCTTCACCGTAAACTGAATTGCCCACCATATCTACTACTCTTGAGCTGGAAGAAATCACGGCCATAGAGTTTAATGATCTCTAATTCGTTTTTTTCAATACTTGCAAACATTAGTTTGGAATATATATACAATAAAAAGTAAGGCATCTTCACTACAAACTGAAATGTCCCATATGATACATATAATGTACAATTGGGCATCCTCACTTAAACTGAATTGTCCACAATATCTAATGCACTTGAGCTGGTAGAAATCATGGCCATAGTTTATCTTTCATTCTTTATCTCCATTATTTGACACAATTGCATTATAATATGATGAATATAATACACAATTGGGCATCATTGAAATTTCAATACACAAAGAATTATAATCTTAATATCAGTGATGGTCTATACAGATTGGATAACTTTAATGTTGATAGAATTTGTAAACAATTCACCTTCTTGTCCACATAATAAGTTTATGATACGCTTGTTGTCTTTCTTGGACAATCACATGTTTACCATATGGCATCCTCGCTCCGTCTCTTCGTTGTATATCAACTGACTGTTATATTTTTCTCTTGTATCTCCCCTGATGATGTGAGTTTTACAGGAAAGTGCACTTGGGAACTTATCGTGTTTATTTTCCCCGTGGACTCATAAGAATAAACTTGATCACGTGCAAAATTGTGATCCTTTTCGATATATATATATATATATATATATATATATATATATATATATATATATATATATATATATATATATATATATATATATATATATACATATATATATATATTTTTTTTTTTTTTTTTTTTTTTTTTTCATACTATTCGCTATTTCCCGCGATAGCGAGGTAGCGTTAAGAACAGAGGACTGGGCCTTTGAGGGAATATCCTCACCTGGATATATATATGTATATATATATATATATATATATATATATATATATATTGGACAGGATCACAATTTTGGACAATCACATGTTTACCAAATGGCGTCCCAGCTTCGTCTCTTCGATGTATATCAACTGACTGTTATATTCCTCTCTTGTGTCTCCCCTGATGATGTGATTATTACACGAAAGTGCACTTGGGAACTTTTTGTGTTTCATTTTCCCCGTGGACTCATAGAAATATATATATATATAGATATATATATATATATATATATATATATATATATATATATATATATATATATATATATATATATATATATATATATATATGTATATATATATATACATATATATATATATATATATATATATATATATATATATATATATATATATATATATATATATATATATCCTTCAGTATGTTTACTTTCGATAATGAGGAACAGAAGAAGGAGTCAAGCAAGTAAATTTCGTCAAAGACATCTCTCTTTTCTTAACGCTGCCTCGCAAAGATTTTCATTATTTCAAATTGAAGAAACAGACGAATTTTCTATTGTCTGGTTAGCTCAGTGGTAGAGCATGAGTCTGATAAACTCAAGGTCGTGGGTTCGAGACCCACACCAGACATAATTTTTGTCTTTTTCTTTTTTCATTTTGTCCGCATCACATGTGTGCAACATTCAGTATGTTCATCCAACGTTGTAGTAAAGATCTTCACAATAAATTGGGGTTTTCGACCTTATCTGAAAGGGTCAGGTCCACCAAGACGTCCTTGAAATCTTCCAGAAGCTTCTGGCGATCCTCCTCCAACTGCTGGGCACATCAGAGTTAACATGGGCCGGACATCCGTTGTGGAACGACTTAATCTGCTTCCGGTAGTTAGCAGGGATGATAATGAGGGCTCTGACCTCATACCAGGTCAGCTTAGTTCCAGTCTGTTGCTTAGTTCCAGTCTATTGCTTAGTTCCAGTCTATTGCTTAGTTCCAGTCTATTGCTTAGTTCCAGTCTATTGCAACGACAATAAAAGATTAAAACTCATTTCTTCGTGGAAAATTGAGAGGAAAACACGACAGCAACATGGAGATTTACCCTGTGGTTATTTTGCCGGCTAGTCGGCAACGTCGGTCAAACACTATTTTGCCGTGGTCATCTCAGTGCTTCATATAATACTATGTCACAAAATATGTTCTTGGGGGCGTAGCTCAGTGGTAGAGCACTCGCTTGGCATGCGAGAGGTCCCGGGTTCAAACCCCGGCGCTTCCATTTTTGTTATTTGGGAAATTCATTGTTTTCAGTCTTATATATATATATATATATATATATATATATATATATATATATATATATATATATATATATATATATATATATATATATATATATATATATATATATATCGTCCGATCAGAGAAGTTAAGCAACGTTGGGTCTGGTTAGTACTTGGATGGGTGACCGTCTGGGGACACCAGATGCTGTTATCCCTGGAGATAGGGAAGAAAGTATACTTGCCTCGTATTCCCTGCGTGTCGTACAAGGCGACTTAAAGAGGAGGGAGCAGAAGGCCGGAAATCCTTTACTCTCACTTTCAATTTTCCAAAAGACGGAACAGAGAAGATATAAAGATATTGTAAAGATGTAACTAATATACGATATAAGAATGAATGGAAGATAAGAATGTAGCTGAAACAAGGAGTAATGAAGATTAAGGGGCTATGAAAATTATTCTGTGGTGAAGATGAATGTATATGTTGAGATTTTGTATTGAACATCAAGAAGTAATGATAATGATGAGAGTGTGGTGATGATGAGGGTTTAGTTAAGGAGTGGCGACAATTGCCTTTACAATGATAATAAGGAGGTAACACAATGAGGAACACAAACTTTCCAAAGCTACGTTCAAGTCAGACTTTGAACTAAGTTCGGTAAACAGAAGGATGATGTTAAGATGAGAGTGTAGTGAGGAAGAGTATAGTGATGATAAGGATACTGTCAAGATAGGTTGTGGCGAAGATACGACTGTAGTGAAGATACGAATGTAGTAGAGATAAGGGTTATCAAGGAGTAAAGTTTATTCAGAATGATTATGTAGTGAAGATAAGAACTATTTCTAGTGAACATCAGGGAGTACAATGATGATGGTATGGTAGAAATAACGGTGTAGTGAAGAAGAGGGTATAGTGAAGATATAATTAAGTGAAAATAAGCTAGTAGTGAAGATTCACGTTAGTGAATATGAGGTTGTAGTGAACTTAACCTTATTGACCTGATCCCCCAAATCCTCCAAACTCCGTTCAAGGGCCGATCCAAAACCAATCAAAAAGGCTATTTCTCTGTGTATTGTTAGTGGTGGTGGTGGTGTGTAGGTGTGTGTA
Organism: Panulirus ornatus; assembly: GCF_036320965.1. NCBI lineage: Eukaryota > Metazoa > Arthropoda > Malacostraca > Decapoda > Palinuridae > Panulirus > Panulirus ornatus. The sequence continues at coordinate 1,364,843 of NC_092293.1, forward strand.
ATCATCTATTTGCACTGTATTAGGAGGGGGTTTTACACTCGTGGGGCCCCGTGTAAGTACGTTGTTTGTGTGAGTGGGTAAAATCTAAAGCCTTCCTTGAAACCAGCTTAGTCAAGATAAGGTCATATGAAGATGAGGTTGTAGTGAAGATTATAATAAGCCTTGCATAGTGAAGATAAAGGGATTAAGTAGAGGAGATGTAGTAAAAAAGATTATAGTGAACACAAAAGGATTCAAGCTAAGTGCAGGGTCGGCCTACGGGCTTGAACTTATATTTTAGGTCAAAGGCATCACCAGTACACCCCGGCCAGCCTTAAAGTTTATCCGTACACACACACACACACACACACACACACACACACACATAAGTATATATATATATATATATATATATATATATATATATATATATATATATATATATATATATATATATATATATATATATATATATATATATATATATATATATACATATGTGTGTGTGTGTGTGTGTGTGTGTATATATATTTACACTGTACCAGAAGCGTTAACAAAAGCTCATTTGGTGAAATCGTGTTTCCTCACATTAAATGTTATCCCAGATATCAAAAATTATTCTCTTTGGTATTTCATGTTCTATGTTTTCCACTTGAATTTCTTCACTCGAAGTGATTTACCGTTCATGTTTTAGATTAAACTATATTTGTCAATTGACCAATTCCCTCTCCCATCTCATTATGACGCTTCTTATTGTTCTTTGATTTGAATCTTCAGTTTTCACCTCTCCTTCAACATGATAACCTCTGAATCTGTGAGTGTGTAATGACCTATTTTTACTGTGTGAGGAGAGAGTTCTACACTCGCCAGGCCAAATCTCTAGAACATTCTGTACTATTATACAACTTGTAAGATTTATGTATTGTGTCTGCCTTAACCATGACCTCATTCTTCTTATTCCATTCATCAACCACTCTTATATAAACTTTAAAATTACTTCTCTGAATATTTTTGAACAATATTGCCCTAATTTCATGCTATGTTCTCTAGTTTTGTGTGTGTGTGTGTTCTCAGAAAGTAACTGTGTACTATTCAACAATGATTTCCCAAAAGCCATTTACCTCATATCCTTTTATTTCGATGCTTGAAAATGGCTAAATTTTCGTCAAAGTGGTTTTTGTCTTATTAGTACTTATGATGATTTATTGATTCAAAAAGTATTGGTATTTCGAAACTATTTAGATCCTTCAACATCTCTTTCCATCTTCACTACACTATCAACACCACTAGCCATCTTGACTATTTCTTCGACACCTTTAGATTTCATGAAATAATGATCGCAACAAAACTAAATGAATCCGTCTACATATCCGGATTTGTATGGGATTTAATCTGGATAGATCTGGTTATGTGACGTCACATAACCTAGGGGTATAAAAGGCCGGCGGCGAGAGAAGTGTAATCATTTGAGGATGGGACTCCGTACCGACAACATCTCCTCTCACACTCTCCGGCAAGAAAATTTGGTAAGTGCGCCTCAGGCCGGAATCAAAATGAGTGTTCCAGTTGTAAAGTTGACCCAGAAGGATGTGAATGACCTGGTGGTTATGAGAGAGGTGGGTCGGGGAGGCAACGCCAAGATTGAAACGGTGTTGTTCCGTGGATCGTGTTGCGTCATCAAATCCCTTCTCGACGGAGTGAGTTGGAAAAGTCTTATGGATGAAGCCGACATTCACAGGAGACTGGCTGGGGCTGGAGGAGCCCCTCTCCTTCGAGCAGTGTGCCGCAACCCCCCACTGATCATCTTAAGCCACACTGGCCAGCCTTATGATAAGTACATGAGAACATGTCGGTCGGACGAGGAACTGGTCGAGTCCGCCATCATGGTCGCTCGTCGGCTGATGGAAATCCATAAGAAAAACATTGTCCATAATGACGTCAAGGTCGAGAATGTGACCGTGACGATGGGTGAGAAGCCAGAGTTTCACATCATCGACTTCGGCTTGAGCGTTAAGAAGGGAAGCTGCGTTGAGTACAATGTTCCTGACCTGTGGTTGGCCCCTGAGGTCAGGGAGCGCAAGCCGGTCTCCCCAGCCAGTGACGTCTTCTCTTTTGGGCATCTAATGAGGCACGTGTCCATCCTGGTCAGGAAGCAGGGTGTGCGGGAAAGCCTCCAGGATCTTTACCAAACAGCGACCCACAGCGACCCCTCAGAGAGACCAGCTCTGCCACTTATTATTGGTGAGCTGAAGAAGGTGATGAGGTCAGTCCGCCGGAGGCGTACCAGAGGAGGGGGCCAACGGAACCAGAGGAAGGGCAGGAAATGAGGTGCCCTTCCTCAACTATCTACCTCACAATAACAACTTTGTTTTAGAGGAAATTTTACTTGTAATATAATGGGAAAGAACTTTGTTTTAGAGGAAATTATTATCTTTACATAGCTTAAAGCGGGATAGACCTTTATTTTAAAGGAAATTAAAATATTTATTTAAAACGGGAAAAAATTATGGAACTCGACATGCAACCACCTCCTCGTGGTGAGTTCTGGGTGATCAGAGATCAAACATCTCTTATCAGCTAAGAGTTGCATACAAACGTATTTCCTGATAAGTAAAAGACAACTGGATAATGTTCTTATGATCTTAAATGTTCTTAGAGTTTGGCTAGTGTTATCTTGGAGGTCTTCTATCCCCTACAGCTCGGGCTGGGCCCAGACTGTATCATGGACAACGATAAATGGTCTTAGACGAGCTATCATGGACAGCGATAAATGATTTAGCCTAACTATTATGGACAACGATAAGTGATCTTAGCTTAACCATCATGGACAACGCTGAATTATCTTAGCATAGCCGTCATGCAAAATGATAAATGATCTTAGCCTTACTATCATGGACAACGATAGATAATCTTAGCCTTGCCATCAAGGCCCATTTTCAGTCGTCCATCATAAATTTGCATGTTATTCTAATATCATTATTAGTTTGAACCTTATAAAAGACTGACTTGGTCCAGTTGTATGTTTTCATACAAGAACAAATTGAAGTGTCCCAAGCATTTTGAAATGGCATTTGTACTACTTAACTCTCGATGTTAGTGAAAACATGTGAGATAACCACGACTGAGCAGCTTTCCTGTGTGCTGTGAATTTATTACCTTCCTTTTTCCTCTCTCTCTCTCTCTCTCTCTCTCTCTCTCTCTCTCTCTCTCTCTCTCTCTCTCTCTCTCTCTCTCTCTCTCTCTCTCTCTCTCTCTCTCTCTCTCTCTCTCTCTCATCAAAATATTCGAAATTATGAAATTCAATGTAGCCAAACTTCTGAATTACTTGTTTGTCTTGTAAAGTTGATCGTAGGTTTTTTTTTGATATATATATATATATATATATATATATATATATATATATATATATATATATATATATATATATATATATATATATATATATATATATGTATATATATATATATATATATATATATATATATGTATATATATATATATATATATATATATATATATATATATATATATATATATATATATATATATATATATATATATATATATATATACATATTCTATTTATTCATTTTGCTTTGTCGCTGTCTCCCGCGTTAGCGAGGTAGCGCAAGGAAACAGACGAAAGAATGGCCCAACCCACCCACATACACATGTGTATACATAAACGTCCACACACAGTACATATACATATCTACACATCTCAATGTATACATATATATACACACACAGACATATACATATATACCCATGTACATAATTCATACTGTCTGCCTTTATTCATTCCCATCGCCACTCCGCCACACATGGAATAACAACACCCTCACCCCTCATGTGTGCGAGGTAGCGCTAAAAAAAGACAACAAAGGCCCCATTCGTTCACACTCAGTCTCTAGCTGTCATGTAATAATGCACATACATATATATATATATATATATATATATATATATATATATATATATATATATATATATATATATATATATATATATATATTGGGGAGTAAATATATAAAACCATTTTGGTGTCTCAGATTTTGGACATGAATCAAGGTATATTTACGCCACTGACTAAGATTATGACCTTCATTTCCTTCCAGTAGATACAGGTTTTCAGATAATGCAATTATCAATAAATGGACCACTCACGAGCTTAGGTAGTTCTAAGTGGAGCTTAAAATGTTGTGCTTCTACACAATGACAACAAATATGGATCACTCCCAATTGGTGGTTCAACTATGATGAGTGAACAGCAGGACACAATCGTCCTGGTCTTACACAAGATATCATACCACCATCACCAATGGTTAATGTGTGTGGATCTTAAGATGGTGACTTTTCTCCTGGGTCAGCAGAGTGGGTACAACAAGTAGCCCAGCTTTACCTGTCTCTGGGATAGTAGAGCTGAGGATGAGCACTGGCTGAGAAAACAATGGTCTCTGAGAGAAAACATGTTGGTTGGAGACAAGAATGTAATGGCAGAACCCTTGGTTGGTAGAGATAAGATCATTGTACCACCACTGCACATCAAACTAGGTTTAATGAAACACTTTGTGAAGGTTTGGAACAAAGAAGGACACTCTGCTTTGACTACACAGGCAGAAAATGTCCAGCGCTGATCATGGAGAAGGTGAGGGCAGGTATTGTCGACGGGTCACAAACCATGGAACTCATGAAAGACCCACATTTCCAAGATTCAATGACCAATGTTGAGGCAGAGGCATGGTCTTCGTTCACTGTGGTTGTAAGGAATTGTCTTGGTCACCATAAAGCAGATAACTACCCTGAACTAGTGGAGAACCTGCCATCCCTCAACTTGGCTGTAAAATGAACATCAAAGTGCATTACCTCCACACCCACTTGGCCAGACAACCTAAGTGAGGAACTGGCTCAACCATTCCACCAAGATTTAAGAACCATGGAAGAAAGATCCCGGGGACACTGGGATACCCATACCTGGGACACTGGGATACCCATACCTGGGACACTGGGATACCCATACATGGGACACTGGGATACCCATACCTGGGACACTGGGATACCCATACCTGGGACACTGGGATACCCATACCTGGAACACTGGGATACCCATACCTGGGACACTGGGATACCCATACCTGGGACACTGGGATACCCATACCTGGGACACTGGGATACCCATACCTGGGACACTGGGATACCCATACATGGGACACTGGGATACCCATACCTGGGACACTGGGATACCCATACCTGGGACACTGGGATACCCATACCTGGAACACTGGGATACCCATACCTGGGACACTGGGATACCCATACCTGGGACACTGGGATACCCATACCTGGGACACTGGGATACCCATACATGGGACACTGGGATACCCATACCTGGGACACTGGGATACCCATACCTGGGACACTGGGATACCCATACCTGGGACACTGGGATACCCATACCTGGGACACTGGGATACCCATACCTGGGACACTGGGATACCCATACCTGGGACACTGGGATACCCATACCTGGGACACTGGGATACCCATACCTGGAACACTGGGATACCCATACCTGGGATACCCATACATGGGACACTGGGATACCCATACCTGGGACACTGGGATACCCATACCTGGGACACTGGGATACCCATACATGGGACACTGGGATACCCATACATGGGACACTGGGATACCCATACCTGGGACACTGGGATACCCATACCTGGAACACTGGGATACCCATACCTGGGACACTGGGATACCCATACCTGGGACAGTGGGATACCCATACATGGGACACTGGGATACCCATACCTGGGACACTGGGATACCCATACCTGGAACACTGGGATACCCATACCTGGGACACTGGGATACCCATACCTGGGACAGTGGGATACCCATACATGGGACACTGGGATACCCATACCTGGAACACTGGAATACCCATACCTGGGACACTGGGATACCCATACCTGGGACACTGGGATACCCATACCTGGAACACTGGGATACCCATACCTGGAACACTGGGATACCCATACCTGGGACACTGGGATACCCATACCTGGGACACTGGGATACCCATACCTGGAACACTGGGATACCCATACCTGGGACACTGGGATACCCATACATGGGACACTGGGATACCCATACCTGGAACACTGGGATACCCATACATGGGACACTGGGATACCCATACCTGGGACACTGGGATACCCATACCTGGGACACTGGGATACCCATACATGGGACACTGGGATACCCATACCTGGGACACTGGGATACCCATACCTGGGACACTAGGATACCCATATATGGAACACTGGGATACCCATATATGGAACACTGGGATACCCATACATGGGACACTGGGATACCCATATATGGAACACTGGGATACCCATACATGGGACACTGGGATACCCATACATGGGACACTGGGATACCCATACATGGGACACTGGGATACCCATATATGGAACACTGGGATACCCATATATGGAACACTGGGATACCCATACATGGGACACTGGGATACCCATACCTGGGACACTGGGATACCCATACCTGGGACACTGGGATACCCATACATGGGACACTGGGATACCCATATATGGAACACTGGGATACCCATACCTGGGACACTGGGATACCCATACCTGGGACACTGGGATACCCATATATGGAACACTGGGATACCCATACCTGGGACAGTGGGATACCCATACCTGGGACACTGGGATACCCATACATGGGACACTGGGATACCCATACATGGGACACTGGGATACCCATACCTGGGATACTGGGATACCCATACCTGGGACACTGGGATACCCATACCTGGGACACTGGGATACCCATACCTGGGACACTGGGATACCCATACATGGGACACTGGGATACCCATACATGGAACACTGGGATACCCATACCTGGGACACTGGGATACCCATACCTGGGACACTGGGATACCCATACATGGGACACTGGGATACCCATACATGGAACACTGGGATACCCATACCTGGGACACTGGGATACCCATACCTGGGACACTGGGATACCCATACATGGGACACTGGGATACCCATACATGGGACACTGGGATACCCATACATGGGACACTGGGATACCCATACATGGGACACTGGGATACCCATACCTGGGACACTGGGATACCCATATATGGAACACTGGGATACCCATACCTGGGACACTGGGATACCCATACCTGGGACACTGGGATACCCATACCTGGGACACTGGGATACCCATACATGGGACACTGGGATACCCATACATGGAACACTGGGATACCCATACCTGGGACACTGGGATACCCATACCTGGGACACTGGGATACCCATACATGGGACACTGGGATACCCACATTACCGTTACAAAGGAAGTTTGTGCTTCTTCCAAAACCAACAGGCCATTTGCACGTCTCATGAACCTAGAATGTCTAGACACTGAGAATCTGGCTGAGAATCTGTCTTCCAACTAACAGTTCTGTTTTCACCTCCTGCTCTCCTGACTCTTCACACTGTATATCTTTCTTCCATTGTTTATATTTCCTCCACGAGGCAGCGACATTCTCTCATCCTCAAGTGGAGGTTCTCTACTTGGGAGATTTTAGCGCACATCACAGAGAACAGTTGGAAGGTCCCGACGTAGATATATATATATATATATATATATATATATATATATATATATATATATATATATATATATATATATATATATATGTGTGTGTGTGTGTGTGTGTGTGTGTGTGTTTGTTTTCCACGCATAATAATTTGGACCAGATAATCAACCAGTTTACCCATATTCCAGACCGTCACAACCATTCTCCCAATACTCCGGACTTTCTTCTCCAGTCCCTCCTGTTACACCTACACAATTCGTTTATCTGACCACACTCTTGTGTCTCCTCACTACGTTCCTTCCTCCATTAGTTGGCCACTCTACATCACAGTATTTTCAGGTAACTAAAAAAAAAAATCTTTATTTGTCTGACCTTCCATGGAAAGATTACTGCCTTTCTTACGGCGATGAATCTATATATCCTGAGCCTATAGCATAAGTTATTGTTGCGTGAATACAGGCATATATTCCTTCATCCCCTATAATAACCCTTTTCTCCAATTTGTCGTACAACCATCGTAGTTCTGAAGCCATTTGTCCAAGAGACCAAATATATTGCATCAGGGAGTCTCTCCTTCCTCCAACACTCATTCGACCTTAATATTCGTCTAAAATCCTTGAAAAATATCATATTCGTGTGGCAAACTATTTCTTTATCCACTGTAAATACAACAGCGTATTATCTTCCGGATTCTTTTTTATATTAAGCCAGAAATATTTCAAACAGTTTATATGGCATTACATTTCCTTCGTTTTTACAATTAGACGACACTTTTAGCTGTATCTCTTACTGAAAGAAGTAATCATTTTGGCTCTATCTGCTTCAACTCCAATCCCGATCAGTCTAACATTTCCCTCACCCGTTAAAGTACCTCTAACTGATCCAATGCAACTTCCTAAAACATCTTCTTGTAAACTCCATAAGTAATGGGCAAGAAAAAGGCATATGGAACCACATGACATCCATCCTTGTGTTGTGAATGAATATACCTACATTCCTGTGAGACATTACCGACGGCAGGTGAACTATTGACAAGAGCAGTCATCAAGGGCTTATTATTCCCTCATGATCAAACTTATCCAGGTCTGCCGTTTTGTTTCTTTTGTTCCATTGTTTCTGATAGTATGTCTTTAACTTTTATGTAAAAATGTTGAAGTACACTGTACTTTCTTATCAATAAAATTGGATTTAGGACATAAGCTGTGTCTTTGATTATAAATACAAGTGCAATGAGAAAAAACATGATTCTTGCCATAGCTTCGTTCTCTGGAATTAAGTCACCGTTTTCCGTTATTAATTAACCAAATGATTAAGCAGTGATTCTTGCTTCTAACATAACTATGAAAAGCATTAATCAATTTGCCCTTCATATTGATGTATAGTCTGTCGTATAACTATCTTGATTTACGCAAATTTATACAGTATAGTCTTTCATGTTTTGTACGTCTGAGTTTTTATGTGTTACTTTCTTCAACAAAAGGCATCTCTTCGTTTCATCCTTTCACCACATTAGTTTTGCTTTGCAAAACAAGGTCTATTACGCACTGGCACATTTGTACCCTCGATTACTTTGAAAGTTTTATTGAAACATTTCCTAGCTACGTTCATGTCATTTTAAGCAACCATATCAATTAGGATTTGACAGTCAAAAGCAATGCGAAAATCACTAAGATATGAAAGTCTAAAATCTGGTATCTTTTTTTACGACTCATGTTGACTAGCATTCCATGCAGTGTTGAAAGTGATTTAAGATGTAATTTCACGGTGATCAGTATTTCGAAACTGATGTAACCATTCCCAGTAAAAGTACATTCTCTTACTGAATGACCCATGTATACTGTACCTTAACTTTCCTTTTATTATCGTCACTGTTAACATGACCAGTGTCAGTACATTTTATGACTGCATGTCCCATATACAATTTCCTCGACCACATAAATTCAAGACCACGTACCTAGTTCAAATATGTCATCTGAGCTGAAAAACACTATAATGGGGAGAAGTAAGGATATGAGGAACATAGGAGAGTGATGCGAACTGTTAAATAGATGGCCACTTATAGTACAGTCAAATTGTTCATGCAGATTGGTCCGGTAGTATGTTTTGTATAAGTGATAACGAATGTTAAGTAACGTAATTTTGGTCGTATTGGTAAGACCAATTGTTAAAGTCGTTCAGCAGCTGTCATTCATCACGTAATGATTATGTTACACGGACACTTTATTAGCTAGTGTCCATTGTGGAAGTCCATGCAAGATTCTGTGTACTATATATTAGATATAAACACAGCAACTGTGTCAAACATGAACAAGCAACATTCATTGGAAAATAGTAATGTCTTGTGACCTCTAGACACTCATCCTCTCCCTCTGCTACACCTCCCAGTCTCCCTAGCACCCCAACCATGTTTTCACCCAACCTTCTCTGGCCAGTGATATCGCTGCCTTTACACGTCTGTGATTACCTCTGATCAGATAATAAAAATCATTCTTGCTTTCGCTTATGATACTTGCACTAACCATTTGCACCTGCAACACTTAATAGCTCACGTAACTCTACTGTGTTCCACGTCCCCTTGCTCCTCCCCCTTTACAGTGTTACCAGCTAAGTTGACATATACATACTCGGTATGTGTATGTCGAAGTGAATGACCTTTGACCTTTTATGTTGCTATCATTGCTAACGACTGTACACCATATTGTGCCCTTTTTCAAATACACATTTATTCTCTGTATAAATGTATTCTTTATGTATATAATGTAAGTCTAAAATGTTTTATCACTTACCCATGTATACGTGTCAATGTTAAGATGATATTCTGTATGACTTAATTATACCTGCTTTGTATTACACAAACGTTGTTACCTATGTTACTATCAGTATACTGTATGACTTATACCTGCTTTGTATTACACAAACGTTGTTACCTGTTACTATCAGTATATTGTATGACTTATGTTATACCTGCTTTGTATTACACAAACGTTGTTACCTGTTACTATCAGTATATTGTATGACTTATGTTATACCTGCTTTGTATTACACAAACGTTGTTATCTATGTTAGTATCAATATCGCTTAGTATACTGTACTTGATGTGTCCTAGACCTCCCACCTCTGACTGGAGTGTGCACTTGGGGTCCCTGAGCCTACTCGCCTTCCCCCGTCACTCTCCTATGTCGATGTATTTTACCCACTGTGCGCTCTATACTGGCCTCCACCTACACCTAGATTTGTTACTTCACCTACACAATCATTGAAATGCTTTGTCTATGGATATCCAGACAATAATCTTTCTTTTTATAAAAGAAATAACATTTATTGAATTGTAACAAACTTACCTCAATCTTCAACATTATCAACGTCACGAGCAGGTTTCTCAACTAATTGGATTATGGAACTATCAAGCAAATCTACGTGGATCCGCACCCGAAGCTGGTGGAAAGAGACATTCGCCCCAACCTTGCACTTAAGTCTTTTACGACAGAATCTTGTTCATCACAAATTTCTGCAAACTGATCATAAAATCTGTCGCCTTTCTCTGGTGTTTGTCCTACTGTTATTTTCTTACGAAGCTCATCTTTAATCTATGCAAAATGAAATCGACATTCCCATCGGTGACATTTTATTCATCACAAGATTAAGATGATCTTTAACAAAGGCCAAACATTACCGCCTACATTATTTACCATGTTTTTATTAAAAATTATACCCTGGAATTGCGTATTAGACAAAGAAGTCTATCTATTTTATATCAAACCAAGATTCAGAAATAACAATCACATAATATCTTCTACAGATGCTTTCTCAGACTCTGACATTTAGTTACGTAGCCTCCGAACATTAACAATACTTTATGTCATGAACCAATGACAGTAAAACAATGCACAGTTCAATATTAGTATTAGGTGCAGCGACAAGTGTAACACTGCAAACTGTTGCCACTCGTTACCACCACACATAAGTATTAAGGTTTTCTACACAGTCTAATGGCAATAAACAGACAACTTACCTACAGTGAGCTTATTTTAGGGAAAAGTCACTTTCCTTCAGGAGTTTCGTCACATTTGCTTGCAGCCAGTAACCTGAGCTCTCCTGGCTTAATGTTGAGGCTCTACATGTACTGTACTGTACGTCTGTACTTACCACCATGTATACTTAATTTTCAATGAATATAACATGTGTCGTGCTGTTGCTTTCATATGGAGATGCAAGTGAAATGACATACACTACTGATCAGGCAAGTAAAAAAAAAGAAAAGATTGATTAAAAGATAATTCATTTCTTTGATAACATATCACTCATACAATAAACACGGTAAATCGATACTTTTTTAAAAAAATTATTGATATTTCTGTAGTGAGAATTTTTACAAATCAAGTAATCTCTTGCACGGTTTACTTAGGCCATAATGATTAGATATGATCAAAAGGTTGTGGACATAAAGTTACATAAGTCGCAGACACCCACCAGAGATGATCATATGTGAGCAAGAGCGTGACACCTGTGTTACTATAAACCAGACCTGGGAGTGAGGCAGTGTGCCTACCACACACTAAACCAGGCACTGGGCTGCTGTATTCTACATTCATCATGGATGGTACAAGATAATGAATTTCCCATAAGCCAAACATAATGTCCTCAAACATCAAGACTGGCAACGTGTCTCTGTAGACCAGACCTGCAGAGAAGCTTGGCGATTGTGTCACTACACAACAGGCTTAGCACTGTGGTACTGTGTCACTAGGCACAGCACCTGGCACAAGGGTCCTGTGGCACCACACATACACTAAATCTGTGGTAGTGTCTCACCACACACCACACCTGTCACGAGGGTCCTGTACCACCACACCACACCTACACTAACACTGGGGTACTGATGTCACCAGACACCTCACCGTAGTGAAGGAAGGTCTTGTAGGTCGGCATTGAGGGTGAGTAGTGTACGTAGGTGGTGAAGGAAGGTAGTGTTGGCACTTGAGCGCTGCACACCACACCTACACCGACACTGGGGTACTGTGTTACCAGACACCCACAAGGCACTAGGACGGTGTAACACCACACGTACATTGACACTGGGGTAATATGTCACCAGCACTGTACCTGGCACTAGGGTACTGTACAACTACACCTTCACTGACACTGGGGTACGGTGTCAACAGTCACTGCACTAGCACTAAGGTACTTTACCACCACATCAACACTGACACTGGGGTACTGTCACCAGACACCCACATAGCACTAGGACGGTGTAACACCACACCTACACTGACACTGGGGTACTGTCTCACCACACACCACATCTGACACTAAAATATTTTATGTCACACTGACCAGTATTGCACTGGCACTGAGGTACTCTGTTCCTCACATACCAAACCTGGCAGGTAGTACCACACACCGCAAGCTTGTACCGGGATGAGGATACTGTGATAAGAGTTCCGTATCTCTGCTTGGGTATGGCGTTCCTTCACACATCACATCTCACACATAGGTATTGTGTCCCTCACACACCAGACGTAGCACTGGGGAACTGTTCCTGTACACCACACCTGGAGCTGGGATCCTGTTTTCCCACATCCTGAACAATAATGAATATAACTCTCAGCACTGGTAGGCTTCCTGTAGATCTTAAATGATAACTAATCAAAATACCTAATTATCACCACATTAAGGAAGGGTGATTTGCCTTTGTGTTTCCATTTAGTCTTAAACTTGATGGTGGGATGAATCGTAATTCATTAAAGAACACATCACGATCTTGGTAAGATGGCCATAAGAACCACACATCGTTAACGTATCTTAACCTTATTTTTGGACTGTTACTAACTGAAGTTTGGATCTCAGTCTCATAGTATTCCATGAATAAGTTACTGAGAATGGGAGTGAGGGAATTTATCATGGCTAAACCGAATTTCTTTCAATAAGAATCAGCCTCAGCATCTTGGAAAACGTTATTGTCAACAAAGTTTTATTAAATCAATGAAAGTTTTTGAGGGTAGGGGCATCTCAGCTACGTTAAAGGAAGAAGAATCTCGCCATATAATGTAAATAATAGATTAGATTTTGCTAAGAGGGCTAGGATCATTTATTTGCCTGATCATGAACTTAGGTTTAATATCAATTTCTCTTTACCAAAGTCTATATTGATGAAACCATTGCTTACTTGACCCTAAACACTATTGTCAATAATGAGGAATGGTTTTACTTTCCTCGGGTCCAACAGACACAGAGGGGAAAAAGATCTCATTACGATTTACTAAACAAATTACATGGACTTAAGCTTTAATTTACCTTATTGAAATATACGAGTAAAGAGAACAAATTCAATTCCCTTCGAACAATTACCAGTTTAAGATTTGCTTGGGCAAAGATAGTGATTTAGATAGAATCCTATCTAAGCCTCTCCTTGATGAACTAGCTAAAAAAAAACTACCAAATCGTTCAGGACCGCTGCCCCTTCAAGCTAGATGTACTATTATTGCCTACAATGTTGATGAATCTATCTTGTCCCTCAGCCCTTCGGAGATTGTTGAAGCCATCAATGGCGAAAACAATGACGTTAATGTCATCAACGTCTATAAACCGAATAACTCCAGATCAATAAAGATACAATGTTCAAACCCGACCGAGGCCGATCGCCTGCTCTCCCGGGGAGTCCTGTTCCCCATGATCTCTGTGCCAGCAAAATCCCTGAAGAAAGATGAATATCTCGACGTACAACAATGTTTCAAATGTCTGAAATACGGACATGAGACTAAGAACTGTAAAGAACCCCACCAAACCTGTAGTCAATGCGCGGAAACTGGTCATGGTTTTCGTGAGTGCAAGGCTCAGGCAGCGAAGTGTGTCAACTGTAAAGGTGAACACGTTGCTGTATCTGGGCTGTGCCCACGTAAGAAGGAGCAACTCTGCGCAGTGAGTCAGGCACAAAAATCCAACTCACCTCCTTCCACAAACCCTCACCTCTACGCAACAGTTGCTGCTGCTGCTCCTCCCCCTGCCACCCAAGCTTCTCCTATCCCAACTACTAATTCTTCAGACCTCCTCACCCTACAAGGTAGGATGCATGCGTGCTACCTAAAAGCGTTGTTCCTGAGCGGGGAAGATAAGTCGGAATTCATCAGAATTTTCGATTTGCTTCTTGCTCATAACAACCTACCCAATGTACGAACTCCACCTGAACTCCTCAGCTCCCCCGCCAACAACCATCCCTCACCGACCCCTGTCTCGTCCGCCACCCTGACCCCTAACGAAAACGTATCCCAGGAGACCCCCAGTAACACTTCCAACTCTCCCCCAACTACTCAACCTGTCACCCTCCCAACTTCCAATACCCCCTCCACACCCTCTAACACAACTCCATCCACAACCCCCCAACCCAACACCAACAATCCTACTGTCTCTCCAAATACCGATTCCTCTCCCACCCCCACCGTCCCAACTTCCACCACCACGACAGTTCCCCCAGAACCTCCACTCACCAATCCCCCCCTCCCCCCTCCCCCTCCATCCGTCCCCTACCTAACCCTCCCAGAGGAGCCCCAGCACCTGACCCTGCCGACACACCAGACAACCCACCAACGGTCAACCTTGACCTTCAACTCGTCGACAATGATCCTCTCCCCTCCCCTCTCCCCTCTCCTGACCCCTCACCAGATATATCCCGACCCAAGACTAGAAACATGATACAAGTGAAACACTCAAACGGTTCGTCCACGGCCTTCATCGACAACAGACACAGAAGGCCAATAAACTTCCATAAGTCGTAAAATGCTAAAAATCTAACAGTTTAACGTGCGCAGCTATCACAATGGCCGTCATCTGATTGCCACTCTCCTCGAAGAGAAGGGACCCGATGTTGTGATACTTAACATCACATGTATCACCAACGGATACAAAATTAGACATTACGGGTATACATCACGACAGTCTCCAGACAGTAGACACGAGGGAGTCGCCATTCTCATACGCAACACCATCGAACACGAATACCTCGCCATCTCATGGCAATACGAACACTTTCTAGCAGTTAAGATAAACACAATACATGGCTTCATTATCTTCTGCACCGTACACCCAGGCGACCCCAGGCCGCACACCCAGACGACCCCAGGCCGCACACGCAGGCGACCCCAGGCCGCACACGCAGGCGACCCCAGGCCGCACACGCAGGCGACCCCAGGCCGCACACGCAGGCGACCCCAGGCCGCACACCCAGGCGACCTCAGGCCGCACACCCAGGCCGCACACACAGGCCGCATACACAGGCGACCCCAGGCCGCACACCCAGGCCGCACACCCAGGCCGCACACCCAGGCGACCCCAGGCCGCACACCCAGGCCGCACACACAGGCCGCATACACAGGCGACCCCAGGCCGCACACACAGGCGACCCCAGGCCGCACACCCAGACTGCACACACAGGCAACCCCAGGCAGCACAATCAGGCCGCACACACAGGCAACCCCAGGCTGCACACGCAGGCCGCACACGCAGGCGACCCCAGGCCGCACACCCAGGCGACCCCAGGCCGCACACCCAGGCCGCTCACACAGGCCGCATACACAGGCGACCCCAAGCCGCACACACAGGCCGCACACACAGGCGACCCCAGGTCACACACCCAGACTGCACACACAGGCGACCCCAGGCCGCACACCCAGGCCGCACACCCAGACGACCCCAGGCCGCACACGCAGGCGACCCCAGGCCGCACACCCAGGCCGCACACCCAGGCGACCCCAGGCCGCACACCCAGGCCGCACACACAGGCGACCCCAGGCCGCACATCCAGGCCGCACACGCAGGCGACTCCAGGCCGCACACCCAGGCGACCCTTGGCCGCACACCCAGGCTGCACACACAGGCCGCATACACAGACGACCCCAGGTCGCACACGCAGGCGACACCAGGCCGCACACCCAGGCCGCACACGCAGGCGACCCCAGGCCGCACACCCAGGCCGCACACACAGGCCGCACACGCAGGTGACCCCAGGCCGCACACCCAGACCGCACACACAGGCGACCCCAGGCCGCACACCCAGGCCGCACACCCAGGCCGCACACCCAGGCGAACCCAGGCCGCACACCCAGGCCGCACACACAGGCGACCCCAGGCCGCACACTCCAGGCCGCAGACACAAGCGACCCCAGGCCGCACATCCAGGCCGCACACCCAGGCGATCCCAGGCCGCACACCCAGGCCGCACACCCAAGCCGCACACACAGGCGTCCCCAGGCCGCACACCCAGGCCACACACACAGGGGACCCCAGGCCGCACACACAGGCGACTCCAGGCCACACACACAGGCAACTCCAGGCCGCACACCCAGGCCGCACACACAGGCGACCCCAGGCCGCACACACAGGCGACTCCAGGCCGCACACACAGGCAACTCCAGGCCGCACACCCAGGCCGCACACCCAGGCCACACACACAGGGGACCCCAGGCCGCACACCCAAGCCGCACACCCAGGCAACTCCAGGCCGCACACCCAGGCCGCACACCCAGACGACCCCAGGCCGCACACCCAGACCGCACACACAGGCAACCCCAGGCCGCACACCCAGGCTGCACACCCAGGCCGCACACACAGGCGACCCCAGGCCGCACACCCAGGCCGCACACCCAAACCGCACACCCAGGCCGCACACCCAAACCGCACACCCAGTCGCATACACAGGCGACTCCAGGCCGCACACCCAGACTGCACACACAGGCGACCCCAGGCCGCACACACAGGTGACTCCAGGCCACACACTCAGGCGACCCCAGGCCGCACACCCAGGCGACCCCAGGCCGCACACCCAGGCCGCACACCCAAACTGCACACACAGGCGACCCCAGGCCGCACACACAGGTGACTCCAGGCCGCACACCCAGGCGACCCCAGGCCGCACACCCAGGCCGCACACCCAAACTGCACACACAGGCGACCCCAGGCCGCACACACAGGTGACTCCAGGCCGCACACTCAGGCGACCCCAGGCCGCACACCCAGGCGACCCCAGGCCGCACACCCAGGCGACCCCAGGCCGCATACCCAGGCCGCACACACAAGCGACCCCAGGCCGCATACCCAGGCCGCACACCCAGGCCGCACACCCAGGCCGCACACACAGGCGGCCCCAGGCCGCACACCCAGGCTGCACACCCAGGCGACCCCAGGCCGCACACCCAGGCCGCACACCCAGGCAGCACACCCAGGCGACCCCAGGCCGCACACCCAGGCCGCACACCCAGGCTGCACACCCAGGCGACCCCAGGCCGCACACCCAGGCCGCACACCCAGTCCGCACACGCAGGCGACCCCAGGCCGCACACCCAGGCCGCACACATAGGCGACCCCAGGCCGCACACCCAGGCCGCACACCCAGGCTGCACACCCAGGCGACCCCAGGCCGCACACACAGGCGACCCAAGGCCTCACAGGTGCAGATACATGTTATAAGCAGACTCGTTTGAGGTATTTTAGGTCTAGATGCAGAGAAACTTTAGAGATCATATTTTGAGGTGCCAAACCTGTAACACACACAAGGGAAATCCCACTACCCCGCAGACTGTGTTGAAATATCCTTTACCTTCATACCCATGGGAAAGATGGACATATTAGGAGGTTTTCCTAGGTCCATGGCAGGCTACACATACGTAATTACTGATGCCTTCACGAGATATTATGAATTAGTTTCAGTTCAAAATAAAGACGCAGCCACGGTCGCTAAGGCGTTCAAAAAACATATCTTAGACAGACATAATGCGCCGAAGATTTTAGTCACAGATAATGGTGGGGAATAACTCATTATTAGAACTCTGTAAATTGTATAACATAAGTAAATGTGATATAACGGCACATCACCCAGCCTCGAATGGCTTAGCAGAAAGGTTGAACCGTAAGATCCTCCAGTGTCTTCCCACCAACATTAATTTTGATCATGATGAATGGGATGAGTACCTGTCTGATGTCCAATGTTCATTAAACTCAGCTTATCATAAGTCAATTGGAGACACTCTTCCACGCCTTACACGGTTTTGATAAAGTGTTGCCGTATGACATAATAGCGGCCCCTCCTTCATGTCCAGCGGTCCAGAAATCAGTTGTCGCTGAAATATCGCACGACTCAATTACGGTCTACCCTACTCAAGTTTTACAACAGTGCGTCCATCAGAAACTCTAGTGTTGCTCCTCCTCCAACTCTGTTACAACAGTGGACCTGGAAACTGAATAGCACCTGTGTGAGTCTGTATGACATAATGCAAGACATTCAATCTCCAGTAAATACTAATACCAGGATGAACACGAAAAAGCAGAGGAGAAGCAAGAGAGGTCTGCTTAATTTCGTAGGGTCCCTCCAATCATATTTGTTTGGTATTGCTACTCAGGAAGAACTTAATTCAGTTAGGAATCGGGTTAGATCCTTACAATTTCAACAATATCTTAACAACAGGTACATTAAGTCTGAGGCTAAGATATCAAAGCAACATTCAAAGTATTTGAATAACATCATGTTAACAGTTAATTACATCATGTTAACAGTAAATGACACAACAGGTAGACCTACTGTCAAAGTTTGTTAATCCCATATATGCTATAGTGACTATTTCCACATATGTTGATAGTTTATATGCCCAGATCACTTATTATGCACATTATTTCACTGATTTATTGGAAGATGTTAATAATCTGGTAAACCAAGTTATCACACCATCATTTTTCCCTTCTCGGAACTCACACGTATCATTAAACAAGCGATGACGAAATTCGGTTACACCCCAGCTCTCCCTCTGCATCACGTGACCAGTTATTACTCCTTACTAACGGTTGACGTGATCCTCGAAGCGGTCATTATCCACATACCATTCACTGACTCCAATACTTACAGCCTTGTGAACGTAATACCATTCTCTTTTAATTATACAAAAGGGTCGCAAAAAACTATCGTCCTTGCTGATAACATGAACTTTCTATTATAAAATATTTATTCCTCATTGATTGCACATCTCTCCATGGATGATTTAGCATTGTGCCATAAACCATTGCTTGACAACTTGATTTGCCCCCCCCCCAATACCTTGGTTTTCCATAATTTACAAACAAATTCATGTAAGTACCAACTACTTTTTGGGCATCAACAAAATGTTCTTCGTTCTTGTTCCTTTAAGGAAATTGTTGTTAATGAACCTTGGATTGAAAGTATGGACCAGTATCACGTACTGTTTTTCCCAGACCCACAAAATGTTCTTATTCATTGCCCACCTAATCATCCCAAATCTTATTTATTTCTGGGACACATTCAGTTAGGACAACAATATATTCTTATCAGTTCCAGTTTCAAATTGTTCGGCACTCATGATCATTATTTGGGACAAATTGATAGAACTATCCCGAGTTTAGGACGAATTCCCCAAAACATCAACTTACCAATCATCGATGAAGTAAAGATCCAACATCTTCCATCTATGGTTCAGAACGATCTAGATTCTACAATAGATGTTCTGGCTTTTGAGTCCACGGGGAAAATGAAACACGAAATGTTCCCAAGTGCACTTTCGTGTAATAATCACATCATCAGGGGAGACACAAGAGAGAAATATAACAGTCAGTTGATATACATCTAAGAGACGAAGCTAGGACGCCATTTGGTTGCATCTATAAAGTGCCTTGTGGAAACTGTGATAAATTTTATGTTGGTCAGACTGGTAAGGATCTTTCTGTTAGACTTAAGCAACATAAATATAGTATAAGAACGGGACAAGAATCAAATGCCTTGTTTAATCATGTTAAAAACTATGATCATTGTATTGACTGGAGTAACGCTATCTCAGTTATTAACTCTAACTCTATTACCAAGAAAAATATCATTGAATCTTTTATTATCAAATACACAAAGAATTATAATCTTAATATTAGTGATGGTCTATACAAATTAGATAAGTTTATTGTTGATAAGTTTTGTAAAATGATAAGTTTATGAACGCTCGTTGTATGTTTTGGACAATCACATGTTTACCAAATGGCGTCCTAGCTTCGTCTCTTCGATGTATATCAACTGACTGTTATATTTCTCTATTGTGTCTCCCCTGATGATGTGATTATTACACGAAAGTGCACTTGGGAACTTTTCATGTTTCATTTTCCCCGTGGACTCATAGAATATATATATATATATATATATATATATATATATATATATATATATATATATATATATATATATATATATATATATATATATATATATATATATATATATATATATATATATATATGTATATATATATACATATATATATATATATATATATATATATATATATATATATATATATATATATATATATATATATATATATATATATATTTATATATATATATATATATATATATATATATATATATATATATATATATATATATATATATATATTATCCCTGGGGATAGGGGAGAAAGAATACTTCCCACGTATTCCCTGCGTGTCGTAGAAGGCGACTAAAAGGGGAGGGAGCGGTGGGCTGGAAATCCTCCCCCCCCCCTTTTTTTTTTTTTTTTTACTTTCCAAGAAAAGGAACAGAGAAGGGGGCCAGGTGAGGATATTTCCCCAGAGGCCCTGTCCTCTGTTCTTAACGCTACCTTGCTAATGCGGGAAATGGCGAATAGTTTGAAAGAAAGAAAAAATATATATATATATATGATAGAGTGGCAGATATAGGGTGTCTTGGTCGAGGTGGTGTGCAAAGTGAGAGGGTTAGGGAAAATGATTTGGTAAACAGAGAAGAGGTAGTAAAAGCTTTGCGGAAGATGAAAGCCGGCAAGGCAGCAGGTTTGGATGGTATTGCTGTGGAATTTATTAAAAAAGGGGGTTACTGTATTGTTGACTGGTTGGTAAGGTTATTTAATGTATGTATGACTCATGGTGAGGTGCCTGAGGATTGGCGGAGTGCGTGCATAGTGCCATTGTACAAAGGCAAAGGGGATAAGAGTGAGTGCTCAAATTACAGAGGTATAAGTTTGTTAAGCATTCCTGGTAAATTATATGGGAGGGTATTGATTGAGAGGGCGAAGGCATGTACAGAGCATCAGATTGGGGAAGAGCAGTGTGGTTTCAGAAGTGGTAGAGGATGTGTGGATCAGGTGTTTGCTTTGAAGAATGTATGTGAGAAATACTTAGAAAAGCAAATGGATTTGCATTTAGCATTTATGGATCTGGAGAAGGCATATGATAGAGTTGATAGAGATGCTCTGTGGAAGGTATTAAGAATATATGGTGTGGGGAGGCAAGTTGTTAGAAGCAGTGAAAAGTTTTTATCGAGGATGTAAGGCATGTGTACGTGTAGGAAGAGAGGAAAGTGATTGGTTCTCGGTGACTATAGGTTTGCGGCAGGGGTGTGTGATGTCTCCATGGTTGTTTAATTTGTTTATGGATGATGTTGTTAGGGAGGTGAATGCAAGAGTTTTGGAAAGAAGGGCAAGTATGAAGTCTGTTGAGGATGAGAGAGCTTGGGAAGTGAGTCAGTTGTTGTTCGCTGATGATACAGCGCTGGTGGCTGATTTATGTGAGAAACTGCAGAAGCTGGTGACTGAGTTTGGTAAAGTGTGTGAAAGAAGAAAGTTAAGAGTAAATGTCAATAAGAGCAAGGTTATTAGGTACAGTAGGGATGAGGGTCAAGTCAATTGGGAGGTAAGTTTGAATGGAGAAAAACTGGAGGAAGTAAAGTATTTTAGATATCTGGGAGTGGATCTGGCAGCGGATGGAACCATGGAAGCGGAAGTGAATCATAGGGTGGGAGAGGGGGCGAAAATCCTGGGAGCATTGAAGATTGTGTGGAAGTCGAGAACATTATCTCGGAAAGCAAAAATGGGTATGTTTGAAGGAATAGTGGTTCCAACAATGTTGTATGGTTGCGAGGCGTGGGCTATGGATAGAGTTGTGCGCAGGAGGATGGATGTGCTGGAAATGAGATGTTTGAGGACAATGTGTGGTGTGAGGTGGTTTGATCGAGTGAGTAACGTAAGGGTAAGAGAGATGTGTGGAAATAAAAAGAGCGTGGTTGAGAGAGCAGAAGAGGGTGTTTTGAAGTGATTTGGGCACATGGAGATTATGAGTGAGGAAAGATTGACCAAGAGGATATATGTGTCGGAGGTGGAGGGAGCAAGGAGAAGTGGGAGACCAAATTGGAGGTGGAAAGATGGAGTGAAAAAGATTTTGAGTGATTGGGGCCTGAACATGCAGGAGGGTGAGAGGAGGGCAAGGAATAGAGTGAATTGGATCGATGTGGTATACCGGGGTTGATGTGCTGTCAGTGGATTGAATCAGGGCATGTGAAGCGTCTGGGGTAAACCATGGAAAGTTGTGTGGGGCCTAGATGTGGAAAGGGAGCTGTGGTTTCGGGCATTATTGCATGACAGCTGGAGACTGAGTGTGAACGAATGGGGCCTTTGTTATCTTTTCCTAGCGCTACCTCGCACACATGAGGGGGGAGGGGGATGGTATTCCATGTGTGGCGAGGTGGCGATGGGAATGAATAAAGGCAGACAGTGTGAATTGTGTGCATGGATATATATGTATGTGTCTGTGTGTGTATATATATGTGTACATTGAGATGTATAGGTATGTATATTTGCGTGTGTGGACGTGTGTGTATATACGTCTGTATGGGGGTGGGTTGGGCCATTTCTTTCTTCTGTTTCCTTGCGCTACCTCGCAAATGCGGGAGACAGTGACAAAGCAAAATAAGAATATAAAATAAATAAATATATATATATATATATATATATATATATATATATATATATATATATATATATATATATATATAAATATATATATATATATTTTGCTCTGTCGCTGTCTCCTGCGTTTGCGAGGTAGCGCGAGGAAACAGACGAAAGAAATGGCCCAAACTACCCCCATACACATGTATATACATACACGTCCACACACGCAAATATACATACCTACACAGCTTTCCATGGTTTACCCCAGTCGTTTCACATGCCCTGATTCAATCCACTGACAGCACATCAACCCCGGTATACCACATCGATCCAATTCACTCTATTCCTTGCCCTCCTTTCACCCTCCTGCATGTTCAGGCCCCGATCACACAAAATCTTTTTCACTCCATCTTTCCACCTCCAATTTGGTCTCCCACTACTCCTCGTTCCCTCTACTTCTGACGCATATATACCCTTTGTCAAACTTTCCTCACTCATTCTCTCCATGTGCCCAAACCATTTCAAAACACCCTCTTCTGCTCTCTCAACCACGCTCTTTTTATTTCCACACATCTCTCTTACCCTTACGTTACTTATCGATCAAACCACCTCACACCACACATTGTCCTCAAACATCTCATTGCCAGCACATCCACCCTCCTGCGCACAACTCTATCCATAGCCCACGCCTCGCAACCATACAACATTGTTGGAACCACTAATCCTTCAAACATACCCATTTTTGCTTTCCGAGATAATGTTCTCGACTTCCACACATTCTTCAATGCTCCCAGGATTTTCGCTCCCTCCCCCACCCTATGATCCACTTCCGCTTCCATGGTTCCATCCGCTGCCAGATCCACTCCCAGATATCTACAACACTTTACTTCCTACAGTTTTTCTCCATTCAAACTTACCTCCCAATTGACTTGACCCTCAACCCTACTGTACCTAATAACCTTGCTCTTATTGACATTTACTCTTAACTTTCTTCTTTCACACACTTTACCAAACTCAGTCACCAGCTTCTGCAGTTTCTCACATGAATCAGCCAGCAGCGCTGTATCATCAGCGAACAACAACTGACTCACTTCCCAAGCTCTCTCATCCACAACAGATTTCATACTTGCCCCTCTTTCCAAAACTCTTGCATTCACCTCTCTAACAACCCCATCCATAAACAAATTAAACAACCATGGAGACATCACACACCCCTGCCGCAAACCTACATTCACTGAGAACCAATCACTTTCCTCTCTTCCTACACGTACACATGCCTTACATGCTCGATAAAAACTTTTCACTGCTTCTAACAACTTGCCTCCCACACCATATATTCTTAATACCTTCCACAGAGCATCTCTATCAACTCTATCATATGCCTTCTCCAGATCCATAAATGCTACATACAAATCCATTTGCTTTTCTAAGTATTTCTCACATACATTCTTCAAAGCAAACACCTGATCCACACATCCTCTACCACTTCTGAAACCACACTGCTCTTCCCCAATCTGATGCTCTGTACATGCCTTCACCCTCTCAATCAATACCCTCCCATATAATTTACCAGGAATACTCAACAAACTTATACCTCTGTAATTTGAGCACTCACTCTTATCCCCTTTGCCTTTGTACAATGGCACTATGCACGCATTCCGCCAATCCTCAGGCACCTCACCATGAGTCATACATACATTAAATAACCTTACCAACCAGTCAACAATACAGTCACCCCCTTTTTTAATAAATTCCACTGCAATACCATCCAAACCTGCTGCCTTGCCGGCTTTCATCTTCCGCAAAGCTTTCACTACCTCTTCTCTGTTTACCAAATAATTTTCCCTAACCCTCTCACTTTGCACACCACCTCGACCAAAACACCCTATATCTGCCACTCTATCATCAAACACATTCAACAAACCTTCAAAATACTCACTCCATCTCCTTCTCACATCACCACTACTTGTTATCACCTCCCCATTTGCGCCCTTCACTGAAGTTCCCATTTGCTCCCTTGTCTTACGCACTTTATTTACCTCCTTCCAGAACATCTTTTTATTCTCCCTAAAATTTAATGATACTCTCTCACCCCAACTCTCATTTGCCCTTTTTTTCATCTCTTGCACCTTTCTCTTGACCTCCTGTCTCTTTCTTTTATACATCTCCCACTCAATTGCATTTTTTCCCTGCAAAAATCGTCCAAATGCCTCTCTCTTCTCTTTCACTAATACTCTTACTTCTTCATCCCACCACTCACTACCCTTTCTAATCAACCCACCTCCCACTCTTCTCATGCCACAAGCATCTTTTGCGCAATCCATCACTGATTCCCTAAATACATCCCATTCCTCCCCCACTCCCCTTGCTTCCATTGTTCTCACCTTTTTCCATTCTGTACTCAGTCTCTCCTGGTACTTCCTCAAACAGGTCTCCTTCTCAAGCTCACTTACTCTCACCACCCTCTTCACCCCAACATTCACTCTTCTTTTCTGAAAACCCATACAGATCTTCACCTTAGCCTCCACAAGATAATGATCAGACATCCCTCCAGTTGCACCTCTCAGCACATTAACATCCAAAAGTCTCTCTTTCGCACGCCTGTCAATTAACACGTAATCCAATAACGCTCTCTGGCCATCTCTCCTACTTACATAAGTATACTTATGTATATCTCGCTTTTTAAACCAGGTATTCCCAATCATCAGTCCTTTTTCAGCACATAAATCTACAAGCTCTTCACCATTTCCATTTACAACACTGAACACCCCATGTATACCAATTATTCCCTCAACTGCCACATTACTCACCTTTGCATTCAAATCACCCATCACTATAACCCGGTCTCGTGCATCAAAACCACTAACACACTCATTCAGCTGCTCCCAAAACACTTGCCTCTCTTGATCTTTCTTCTCATGCCCAGGTGCATATGCACCAATAATCACCCACCTCTCTCCATCAACTTTCAGTTTTACCCATATTAATCGAGAATTTACTTTCTTACACTCTATCACATACTCCCACAACTCCTGTTTCAGGAGTATTGCTACTCCTTCCCTTGCTCTTGTCCTCTCACTAACCCCTGACTTTACTCCCCAGACATTCCCAAACCACTCTTCCCCTTTACCCTTGAGCTTCGTTTCACTCAGAGCCAAAACATCCAGGTTCCTTTCCTCAAACATACTACCTATCTCTCCTTTTTTCACATCTTGGTTACATCCACACACATTTAGGCACCCCACTCTGAGCCTTCGAGGAGGCTGAGCACTCCCCGCGTGACTCCTTCTTCTGTTTCCCATTTTAGAAAGTTAATACAAGGAGGGGAGGATTTCTGGCCCCCCGCTCCCGTCCCCTCTAGTCGCTTTCTACGACACGCGAGGAATACGTGGGAAGTATTCTTTCACCCCTATCCCCAGGGATAATATACATATACATATACATACACACACACACACACACATACACATACATACGTACATATACACACACACACACATACATATATATACATATGAAAAATGTAAGAAACAATTTAGAAAACTGAAACTTCTAGCTTGAAATGAATGGAAAAAAAAAATGAATGTCACATAATGGTTCAACCTCTGGCTATGGAAAAAAGGAAAAGTATAATTTATTTACACAAACGTCAATAGCAGTTCTCATCAATTTAACCACTGTATCAATAAGCTTCAATGTCTAAGCTACATTTTTTCCAATTTCACTATTATATATATATATATATATATATATATATATATATATATATATATATATATATATATATATATATATATATATATATATATATATATATATATATATATATATATATATATATATATATATATATATATATATATATAATTTCACTATTATATATATATATATATATATATATATATATATATATATATATATATCCCTGGGGATAGGGGAGAAAGAATACTTCCCACGTATTCCCTGCGTGTCGTAGAAGGCGACTAAAAGGGGAGGGAGCGGGTGGCTGGAAATCCTCCCCTCTCGTTTTTTTTTTAATTTTCTAAAAGAAGGAACAGAGAAGGGGGCCAGGTGAGGATATTCCCTCTAAGGCCCAGTCCTCTGTTCTTAACGCTACCTCGCTAATGCGGGAAATGGCGAATAGTATGAAAAAAAAAAAAAATATATATATATATATATATATATATATATATATATATATATATATATATATATATATAAAGAGTGAAAGCCTATCTGATGGGTAGTCGTGGGACTTGGTCACCAAACTCCTGAGACGAAGACCGATTCGAAGTAGACGGACGGAGAAGCAGCCCTCATCATTAGACGTCTAAGAGACCATCGGCCACGACAGATGATGAGGGGGACAGTCGTTCACAGCCTCACAGCGTAGCATTACGTGCAACATCTGATGGTTGTGGGATCGTACTACGTCAGATGGTTTTCTTGTGTGACGCGTTGGTACGTGGACGGCAGTGGGTAACTCGTTCTCAGGCTGGTCGTGTCGTGCAGGTGGTATGTCATGCAGGTGGTTGAACTGTCTCCTGTATATGGTTTGGGCAAAATTCTGCCGGGAAATAGTTTAGAAAACGGGAAGTAAATGGTTTAAAGCTCAGTCAGCAGGTGGTCTAAAGCTTGGTCAAGAGCTTCTGTAGCAGGTGGGAGAGGGAGCTTCGACGGGCAGGTGGTCTAGAGCTTCGATTGGCAGGTGGTCTAGAGCTTCGACAGGCAGGTGGTCTAGAGCTACAGCTGGCAGGAGGTACCACTCTCGATCCTGAAGGACAGGTCCGTCTGACCCAGAGGTCTGTTGTTGTTCTTAAACCGGATGTTCTTAGCCCAGGCACGGCACCGGATCCTCACAGTTACGTCACTTTGAAGATTCATGATGCGGACGGGTATGAGGGGACTGAGGTAGCCCTTCTGATTGAGGTAGGGGAAGTAATAGATGGGGACTCCGGGCGCTGCCTGCTCCAGCTCAACATCGTCTGACTCACACCACACCCATATATGCCCAGAGAGCGCTACGCTTGAATCGTCCGTGGAGTTGATGTGTTCCTGGAGACCCGTCGGTAAAGCGGAGAGATTCTGGATGGTCTGCGGCTCCCCGCCAATGACCTTATTGATCTTGAAGAAGACGCAAGGCGAGTTGGTGTCGTAGCCCCAAAGGGGTTCCTGGCTGCAGCTCGACCCAAGAACGTCCAGATCGAAGGCACAAGATTCGCTGTCCTTCATGCGATTTTCTTCTGTTTCATACATGTTTAAGCTGCAATCTCTGTACACAGCATTCTCAGGGAAGTTGCTGCTGTTGTATCTCATCAAGAGTTTGTTAATAGAGTCGACATAAGGTTGTAAGGTGGACAAATCTGTCGGGTAGTAGCTGATGACGGTACGTTTGGCCTTCAGTATACACGTAGTGGGGCGGAAACCAAGACCGACGTGCTTGAGAATGGAGTCATCGCCACCCGTCCACTTGGGGCGCCCCTCAGTGTCTAAGGTCTGGTAGAACACGACCATCATCACGTAGAATATCAGGGCCAAACACAGGTAGAAGATCACGTAGAACAGTCCGATCTTGCCCCAAGACATCATGGAGCGTCCCAAGAATTCCTTGGCCTTCGGGTTCCAGATGAAGGTCTTGAGGTCGTCCACATTACTCTGCATCCTGCGTAGGCCCACAGGAGGGTGGGCGCCTGGCGGCTGGGGGGCCGAGCGTGTAGCCTCGCCTTCCATTAATGCCGAGTCCTCTCAAGATCCCCCCACCCACAAGTAGGTTGTAGGTAAAAGTATATATATAGAATAATGTGGTTATCATCAGCAGCCAGAGGCCATTCCTCCCTCCTTGCCTGCAGAGTTCTTGATTTTCTGGAAAGTTCTACGAGATTCTGGTAAGATAAATACCATTGAGAGGACGTTGTTAGGGGACAGTCAGGTTCAGTTTAGAGTTGGTTGTGGGATGGTCTTTTACTGTGTCGTATCAGCCAGATGGGTATTTCTTTTCACAGTTTTCGTTAAAGTTTGTTTTCTAGAAGCATAATCTAGAACACTATTTTCCATATGTTTATCATTTTTCTTGTTATAGTTTGATTATCATCATTAGTTTTGTTATTGTTGACTTTCAGATATTTGATGTTATGTTTGTGATTCCCGTGGAAGTGTCTGACATCTTGCTAGAAGACTTTCTGGTCACAATATTTCTGCACTGGGGAGTTGATCGTATTCTTTTATTGCAGGTTTTGTTATTATCTTGCTTTACATTAAGGTCTACTGGAGGTTTTCCCAATGCTGGTTGAACATATGTCCAGCAACAGGAGATGGAGTAAGATACAGTATTGATGAAACTTATCTATCTATCTATATACCTATCTAAATATCGATCTATCAATCTATCAATCTAACTATCTATCTATCTATACATCTATCTTTATCTGAAAGTCAACAATAATAAAATCATTGATATATGAAGTATAACAACGTCCTCTCAATGGCAATTATCTCACCAGAATCTTCTAGAACCTTCCAGAAAACTATGAACTCTGCAGGCAAGGAGGGAGGAATGGTCTCCGGCTATTGATAAAACCATATTATTCCATATATATGTTTATATATACATATTTATGTATATATATGAATGAATATATAACGTACAGAATAATGCGGCCATCATCAGTATCGAAGAAAACTGAAAAGATGAGGTCCCACCGAGATTCGAACTCGGATTGCTGGATCCAGAGTCCAGAGTGCTAACCCTTACACCATGGGACCTGATAAGAAAAGATGTGATTTCATCTAAATGTTTTACATATAATCAACCAGAGGCCATTCCTCCCTCCCTGCCTGCAGGGTTCAAGGTTTTCTAGAAGGTTCTCGAAGATTCTGGTAAGATCATTACCTTTGAGAGGTCGTCGTTAGATGACAGTCAGGTTCACTCTATGGTTGGTGTTTGTAGTTGGTTGTCCGAGGATGTTGTTATACTTGATCAATTTTGTAATTGTTGACTTTCAGGTAGGAAGTACTCATTTACGATGCATCCTTGTACTCACAACAACCTTATGAGTCACTTCAAGATTTATCTTCACTACAACTTTATCTTCACTACACTATTAAGGTTGAAGTCAATGGTCACATTCACTACAATCTCAACACGACTGGTCTTATACCTAACCCATATTATCACTACATCCATGTACATGTATTTCTTGCAGAATAACGCAGATATCAATGATTTCTGTGAAAATTGATATATACAGCATTACGTATCTATCGATCTATCTAATATCTGTTTTTTACCTATCTATCTATCTATCTATCTATCTACCTTTCTAAATCAGAAAGTCAACAATAATATCATTAATGATACGTATAACTACGTCCTCTCAATGGCAGTTCCTACCCAGAATCTTCGAGAACCTTCTAGAAAACCATAGTTTTCTGGAAGGTTCTAGAAGATTCTGGTGAGATAATTGCCAATGAGAGGACGTTGTTATACTTCATATATCAATGATTCTATTATTGTTGACTTTCAGATAAAGATAGATATATATATAGATAGATAGTTAGATTGATAGATTGATAGAGCGATATTTAGATAGTTATATAGATAGATAAGTTTCATCAATACTGTATCTTACGCCATCTCCTGTTGCTGGACATATGTTCAACCAGCATTGGGAAAACCTCCAGTAGATCTTAATGTAAAGCAAGATAATAACAAAACCTGCAATAAAAGAATACGATCAACTCCCCAGTGCAGAAATATTGTGACCAGAAAGTCTTCTAGCAAGATGTCAGACACTTCCACGGGAATCACAAACATAACATCAAATATCTGAAAGTCAACAATAACAAAACTAATGATGATAATCAAACTATAACAAGAAAAATGATAAACATATGGAAAATAGTTCTCTAGATTATGCTTCTAGAAAACAAACTTTAACGAAAACTGTGAAAAGAAATACCCATCTGGCTGATACGACACAGTAAAAGGACCATCCCACAACCAACTCTAAACTGAACCTGACTGTCCCCTAACAACGTCCTCTCAATGGTATTTATCTTACCAGAATCTCGTAGAACTTTCCAGAAAATCAAGAACTCTGCAGGCAAGGAGGGAGGAATGGCCTCTGGCTGCTGATGATAACCACATTATTCTATATATATACTTTTACCTACAACCGAAGGTTGACCGGCCAGCCCAAGTGGCTACAGAGGTTGTATCCATGAAAGAAACGGACCCACCAGCAGACGAATTCGGTTGGCAGGTTGTATCGAAGAAGAAGAAAAAGAAGGTTGCCCAACCAGCCCAACCAGAAGGGTGTAGCAAAGAAACGAAAGAAGGCTGCCCAACCACCCTGGGTGGTAGTAAGGATGGCTGCTCCACAACCCCAGGTCGTTAGGCAGACTGTAGCCATGTAAGAAAGGAAGGCTGCTCGTCCACCAGCCCAGGTACCGAGTGAGCGTGTAGCTATGCTGGCTGACCCACCAGCCCAAGTAGATAGCTACACCCAGATGGCTATGTCGGGTGCAGCAAAGAAGCAAACCCCACAACGACTCCACGAGGTTTGCAAGCCTGCACCCAAAAAGATGAAGACGAAGGTTGTCACACTACCCAATGCACCACCACATGTCTAGAAAGGGAAAAGGTGGACAGAATGGCTGGAGGTCCCACTCCAACAACAAAATCACCTTAGGAGCCAAGTTCCATCCATTATTGAAAAAAATGAAAAAAAAAAAGAAATATATGTATATATATATATATATATATATATATATATATATATATATATATATATATATATATATATATATATATATATATATATATATATATATACAAACTACATTGCAACTCACATATAAATAGAATCATCAAGTTTCACTATATTAACTTTACTACATTTAAATATAAACAAGGTCTAACCGAGGTTACTTGGTTGAGCAAGACGTGAGAATATCATCAATTTGCCCTCCAGCCCTGGGTTGAAATTGTCGTTCTGACGTATTTCGAGTTCAGTGCTGATACAGGACCATTGGTTATAGGACTATCTTGTTAGTCTGTGTAACTTCGCCTGACCCAATCCACGTTTTCAATGGCTTTCTGTTACTACAAACGGGATTACAAAGGAAAGGCTTCCTTTGTTAGTTTCATGAATACCTTCGTTCAAATGAAGGGAAAGACTATTACTATGAAGCGGTACCTTATCAGCAGGAAAGAGCTGCAGCAACGGTATGAAAGTTACTGCAAGATACATAACGAGCCCGTGGCTTCCAACGTAAACATCGGCCGCCATTTGGGTTCACTCGGCATCATGTGTGACACCAAGATTGGACCCGTTGGGAAACAGGAACGATACTATTCTGGTATCATGTGGCTCGATGGCGCAGGATCACCAACTGAAATGCAAAGAAAATGGAGAAAGCCGCCCAAACGTATCATGAAGGCCGTGCAAGAGAAGATCGAGAGGAATCGGTTGAGAGACGATATCGCTCACAGTATATTGAAATTTATACCCAAAACTTCCCCTGATCTCCAGACACAGCCAGTCACTGAGACCACCAGCCCCGCTTCCCAGACACAGCAAGTCACAGAGACCACCAGCCCCGCTTCCCAGACACAGCAAGTCACAGAGACCACCAGCCCCGCTCCCCAGACACAACCAGTCACAGAGACTACCAGCCCCGTCCCCCACACAGAGCCACAAGATCCTGATATTGAGAAGACAAATGAATTTCTCGATGATTTTTTGCTTTCACTGGAGAAGAACTGATGAGTTCCTTATAGACAAGACAAAATGTTCAAAAAGGAATCTATATAAGTTCACTTATGGAGTGAGATCTTTGACGGAGCTGTGCTGCCTATAGCACAGCCTACCAAAGGGTGATCTTTGCTGTCGTGCAGTAACCTCATGAGGGCGGAGTCCGGCTGCACTTTCTTTACCGAGGAAAAGATCTCTGCACTAATATTGAGTTTCTCCGTTGGCGTCAGGGTAAACACCCATCCCCCCCGAAGCTTGGTTACCTTTCCGTGGTGGGGGGGACTTCATGGATTGGGCAGTAGCAACCATCGTTGGTTGCTTCTGTTCAATCCATGAACGAAAAACCAAGCATATTGAACGTAATTGTCGTATAAATTTACTTGATGTCAAAACTGACGCGACAGCGGTTGTCTCAATTTTGTCAGAAATGTTTGTGCGTTTCGGCCTGATGGCGGGAGTCGGTTTGGCGCTGTGGTCATGAGGGAATACGAGGAAGATTGGCAACCGTCCCAGAAGTAGCTACAGTGAGGCCCAGCAGTTGTCCCTAATACTGTGGAAGGCACTCATGTAAGGTGTGCAGTGAGGCGCAGCAGTAACAAGGGAAACGGACAACCAAAACAGCAATCTTGATCATCAGGAGGCTATACAATGCTCAGAGTAGATAAGGACGATTATTGTATGGCTTCGCTCAGAGGATGAAAATCTTAGCCGTAAAAATCAATAAGTAAAATAACTAGTAGTTAGTGGTAGTGAAGTGGTATTACCGCATTTCTGTGGTCTTAATAGTGAAACTAAACTTTTCGTTTTCTCCATCAATCTAGAGGTATTGTAGACCACCATCCTTAAGGTTGTAAGGTAATGGTAACTACAAGGTTATGACCTCGGCAAATTTGTGATGGAAAGTGCAGGAAATGTGGTAATGTATATCATATGAATTATATATAGTTGTATAATAAATGTGTACAGACCTACCTTTGCCTTCCGAGATAATGTTCTCGAATTCCACACATTCTTCAATGTTCCCAGGATTTTCGCCCCCCTCCCCCACCCTATGATTCACTTCCGCTTCCATGGTTCCATCCGCTGCCAGATCCACTCCCAGATATCTAAAACACTTTACTTCCTCCAGTTTTTCTCCATTCAAACTTACCTCCCAATTGACTTGACCCTCAACCCTACTGTACCTAATAACCTTGCTCTTATTCACATTTACTCTTAACTTTCTTCTTTCACACACTTTACCAAACTCAGTCACCAGCTTCTGCAGTTTCTCACATGAATCAGCCACCAGCGCTGTATCATCAGCGAACAACAACTGACTCACTTTCCAAGCTCTATCATCCACAACAGATTTCATACTTGCCCCTCTTTCCAAAACTCTTGCATTCACCTCCCTAACAACCCCATCCATAAAACAATTAAACAACCATGGAGACATCATACACCCATGCCGCAAACCTACATTCACTGAGAACCAATCACTTTCCTCTCTTCCTACACGTACACATGCCTTACATCATCGATAAAAACTTTTCACTGCTTCTAACAACTTGCCTCCCACCCCATATATTCTTAATACCTTCCACAGAGCATCTCTATCAACTCTATCATATGCCTTCTCCAGATCCATAAATGCTACATACAAATCCATTTGCTTTTCTAAGTATTTCTCACATACATTCTTCAAAGCAAACACCTGATCCACACATCTACCACTTCTGAAACCACACTGCTCTTTCCCAGTCTGATGCTCTGTACATGCCTTCACCCTCTCAATCAATACCTTCCCATATAATTTACCAGGAATACTCAACAAACTTATACCTCTGTAATTTGAGCACTCACTCTTATCCCCTTTGCCTTTGTAAAATGGCACTATGCACGCATTCCGCCAATCCTCAGGCACCTCACCATGAGTCATACATACATCAAATAACCTTAGCAACCAGTCAACAATACAGTCACCACCTTTCTTAATAAATTCCACTGCAATACCATCCAAACCTGCTGCCTTGCCGGCTTTCATCTTCCGCAAAGCTTTTACTACCTCTTCTCTGTTTACCAAATCATTTTCCCTAACCCTCTCACTTTGCACACCACCTCGACCAAGACACCCTATATCTGCCACTCTATCACATATATATATATATATATATATATATATATATATATATATATATATATATATATATATATATATATATATATATATATATATATATATATATATATATATATATATATATATATATATATATATATATATATATATATATATATATATATTCCTATGAGTCCAAGGGGAAAATGAAACATGAAAAGTTCCCAAGTGCACTTTCGTGTAATAATCACATTATCAGGGGAGACACAATAGAGAAATATAACAGTCAGTTGATATACATCGAAGAGACGAAGCTAGGACGCCATTTGGTAAACATGTGATTGTCCAAAACATACAACGAGCGTTCATAAACTTATCATTTTACAAAACTTATCAACAATAAACTTATCTAATTTATATAGACCATCACTAATATTAAGATTATAATTCTTTGTGTATTTGATTATAAAAGATTCAATGATATTTTTCTTGGTAACAGAGTTAGAGTCAATAACTGAGATAGCGTTACTCCAGTCAATACAATGATCATAGTTTTTAACATGATTAAATAAGGCATTTGATTCTTGTCCCGTTCTTATACTATATTTATATTGCTTAAGTCTAACAGAAAAATCCTTACCAGTCTGACCAGCATAAAATTTATCACAGTTTCCACAAAGCACTTTATAGATGCAACCAAATGGCGTCCTAGCTTCATGTCTTAGATATATATCAACTGACTGTTATATTTCTCTCTTGTGTCTCCCCTGATGATGAGATTATTACACGAAAGTGCACTTGGGAACATTTCGTGTTTCATTTTCCCCGTGGACTCAAAAGCCAGAACATCTATTGTAGAATCTAGATCGTTCTGAACCATAGATGGAAGATATTGGATCTTTACTTCATCGATGATTGGTAAGTTGATGTTTTGGGGAATTCGTCCTAAACTCGGGATAGTTCTATCAATTTGTCCCAAATAATGATCATGAGTGCCGAACAATTTGAAACTGGAACTGATAAGAATATATTGTTGTCCTAACTGAATGTGTCCCAGAAATAAATAAGATTTGGGATGATTAGGTGGGCAATGAATAAGAACATTTTGTGGGTCTGGGAAAAACAGTACGTGATACTGGTCCATACTTTCAATCCAAGGTTCATTAACAACAATTTCCTTAAAGGAACAAGAACGAAGAACATTTTGTTGATGCCCAAAAAGTAGTTGGTACTTACATGAATTTGTTTGTAAATTATGGAAAACCAAGGTATTGGGGGGTGGGGGCAAATCAAGTTGTCAAGCAATGGTTTATGGCACAATGCTAAATCAAACCATGGAGAGATGTGCAATCAATGAGGAATAAATATTTTATAATAGAAAGTTCATGTTATCAGCAAGGACGATAGTTTTTTGCGACCCTTTTGTATACTTAAAAGAGAATGGTATTACGTTCACAAGGCTGTAAGTATTGGAGTCAGTGAATGGTATGTGGATAATGACCGCTTCGAGGATCACGTCAACCGTTAGTAAGGAGTAATAACTGGTCACGTGATGCAGAGGGAGAGCTGGGGTGCAACCGAATTTCGTCATCGCTTGTTTAATGATACGTGTGAGTTCTGAGAAGGGAAAAAATGATGGTGTGACAACTTGGTTTACCAGATTATTAACATCTTCCAATAAGTCAGTGAAATAATGTGCATGATAAGTGATCTGGGCATGTAAACTATCAACATGTGTGGAAATAGTCACTATAGCATATATGGGATTAAGAGACTTTGACAGTAGTGCTACATGTTGTGTTAAGTTATTAACAGTTAACATTATGTCATTCAAATATTTAAAATGTTGTTTTAAGATCTTAGCTTTAGCCTTAATATACCTGTTGTTAAGAAGTTGTTGAAATTCTAAGGATCTAACCTGATTCCTAACTGAATTAAGTTCTTCCTGAGTAACAATACCAAACAAATATGATTGGAGGGACCCTACAAAATTAAGCAGACCTCTCTTGCTTCTCCTTTGCTTTTTCGTGTTCATCCTGGCATTAGTATTTACTGGAGATTCAATGTCTTGCATTATGTCATACAGAATCACACAGGTACTATTCAATTTCCAGGTCCACTGGTTTAACAAAGTTGGAGGAGGAGCAACACTAGAGTTTCTGATGGACGTACTGGTGTAAAACTTGAGTAGGGTAGACCGTAAACGAGGTACGGCCTCCATTAGTTTTACTAAATTATCGTAAGTGTAGGGTAGACCCTCCAGGCCCAACTTAACTGTGTCCCTCACGAGGCGGACCTGGCGGGGAGTCGTGAGAAGGGCGCCTGGTACTGCCATGGTGTCATATACAGGAAGACACCATAAGGACATGAGAAGGAAGAACCTGTAAAATGATAAACTTAGCAACTTCTTAAAGGTGAGGTCTTAATGAATACTGATGTGTGTGTGGTGGTGTTGTGAGGGTGGTCGGTTCTGGTGTGGGGACAGTCTGAACAGTGGTAGAAGTTGGTTGGGTGACATTGTTTGGGGTTTGAGGAGTGTTGTCTGTTGTGGTACCGGGATGATCATGTTCACAATACTGTAAAACTTTCAAGTGGTCCTCATGTTCTTCACGAATGTCACCTGTATTTAGATGTCGAACCCTAAACTTATGTTCCTTTAAATGAGCTAAGACTCTATAGGGGCCAAAACATTTTGGGTCAAGTTTAGGAACCTCACTTCCAGTGTTAAATTCCTGCACCATTACCAAGAGTCCAGGAGCCACCTTTGATGGTTTCGTGGATTTATCAGCCTGATCGTGAAGGTTGTAGTGGCTTCACCTAGATTTTCCTTGATCCTTTGATGAATCAATTGAGTCGTGCGATATTTTTCCGCTACAACTGATTTCTGGACCGCTGGACATGAAGGAGGGGACGCTATTATGTCATACGGCAACACTTTATCAGAACCGTGTAAGGCGTGGAAGGGTGTGTCTCCAATTGACTTATGATATCCAGAGTTTAATGAACATTGGACATTAGACAGGTACTCATCCCATTCATCATGATCAAAATTAATGTTGGTGGGAAGACACTGGAGGATCTTACGGTTCAACCTTTCTGCCAGGCCATTCGAGGCTGGGTGATGCGCCATTATATTACATTTACTTATGTTATACAATTTACAGAGTTCTTCTAATAATGAGTTATTAAATTCCCCTCCATTATCTGTGACTAAAATCTTCGGCGCATTATGTTTATGTTGCTTGAACACCTTAGCGAAAGGTGGCTGCGTCTTTATTTTGAACTGGAACTAATTCACAATATCTCGTGAAGGCATCAGTAATTACTAAAATGTATCTATAACCTGCCATGGACCTAGGAAAACCTCCTAATATGTCCATATGAACTCTTTCCCATGGGTATGAAGGTAAAGGATATTTCAACACAGTCTGCGGGGTAGTGGGACTTCCCTTGTGAGTGTTACAGGTTTGGCACCTCAAAATATGATCTGCAAAGTTTCTCTGCATCTTGGCCTAAAATACCTCAAACGAGTCTGCTTATAACATGTATCTGCACCTGTGCGGCCTGGGGTCGCCTGGGTGTGCGGCCTGGGGTCGCCTGGGTGTGCATCCTGGGTTTGCGGCCTGGGTGTGCAGCCTGGGTGTGCGGCCTGGGATCGCCTGG
Organism: Panulirus ornatus; assembly: GCF_036320965.1. Classification (NCBI taxonomy): domain Eukaryota; kingdom Metazoa; phylum Arthropoda; class Malacostraca; order Decapoda; family Palinuridae; genus Panulirus; species Panulirus ornatus. The sequence continues at coordinate 1,403,725 of NC_092293.1, forward strand.
GTTTGCGGCCTGGGGTCGCTTGGGTTTGCGGCATGGGGTCGCCTGGGTGTGCTGCCTGGGGTCGCCTGGGTGTGCGGCCTGTGGGTGCGGCCTGGGTGTGCGGCCTGGGGTCGCCTGGGCGTGCAGCCTGGGTGTGCGGCTTGGGGTCGCCTGGGTGTGCAGCCTGGTTTTGCGGCCTGGGGTCGCCTGGGCGTGCAGCCTGGGTGTGCAGCCTGGTTTTGCGGCCTGGGGTCGCCTGGGCGTGCAGCCTGGGTGTGCGGCCTGGGGTCGCCTGGGGGTGCAGCCTGGGTGTGCGGCCTGGTTGTGCGGCCTGGGGTCGCCTGGGTGTGCGGCCTGGGGTCGCCTGTGTTTGCGGCCTGGGTGTGTGGTCTCTGTGTGCGGCCTGGGTGTGCGGCCTGGGTGTGCGGCCTGCGGTCGCCTGGGTGTGAGGCCTGGGGTCGCCTGGGTTTGCGGCCTGGGTGTGTGGCCTGGGTGTGCGGCCTGGGGTCGCCTGGGTTTGCGGCCTGGGTTTGCGGTCTCTGTGTGCGGCCTGGTGTCGCCTGGGTGTGCGGCCTGGGTGTGCGGCCTTGGGTCGCCTGGGTGTGTGACCTGGGTGTGCGGCCAGGGTGTGCGGCCTGGGGTCGTCTGGGTGTGCGGCCTGGGGTCGCCTGGGTGTACGGCCTGATTCGCCTGGGTGTGCGGCCTGTGTGTGCGGCATGGGGTCGCCTGGGTGTGCGGCCTGGGGTCGCCTGGGTGTGCGGCCTGGGGGTGCAGCCTTGGTGTGCAGCCTGGGTGTGCGGCCTGGGTGTACGGCCTGGGGTCTCCTGGGTGTACGGCCTGGGGTCGCCTGGGTGTACGGCCTGGGGTCGCCTGGGTGTGCGGCCTGGGTGTACGGCCTGGGTGTACGGCCTGGGGTCGCCTGGGTGTACGGCCTGGGGTCGCCTGGGTGTGCGGCCTGGGTGTACGGCCTGGGGTCGCCTGGGTGTACGGCCTGGGGTCGCCTGGGTGTGCGGCCTGGGTGTACGGCCTGGGTGTACGGCCTGGGGTCACCTGGGTGTACGGCCTGGGGTCGCCTGGGTGTACGGCCTGGGTGTACGGCCTGGGCTTGTGTGCGGCCTGGGTGTCGGCCTGGTGTGCGGCCTGGGGTCGCCTGGGTGTGCGGCCTGGGGTCGCCTGGGTGTGGCGGCCTGGTGTTGCGGCCCTGGGTGTGCGGTTGTGTGCGGCCTGGGGTCGCCTGGGTGGTGGCGGCCTTGGGGTCGCCTGGGTGTGCGGCCTGGGTGTGCGCCTGGGTGTGCGGCCTGGGGTGCGGCCTGGGTGTGCGGCCTGGGTGCTGCTGGGTGTGCGGCCTGGGTGTGCGCCTGGGTGTGCAGCCTGGGTGTGCGCCTGGTGTGCGGCCTGGGGTCGCCTGGGGGTGTGCCTGGGTGTGCGGCCTTGGCGGCTGGTCGCCTGGGTGTGATGCCTGGGGTGGGCTGGGGTCAACCTGGGTGTGGCTGGCCCTGGTGTGTGCGGCCTGTGGGTGTGCGCCTGGGTGTGCTGCCTGGGTGTGGTGTGATGCCTGGGTGTGCGGCCTGGGTGTGCGCCTGGGTGTCGAAGCCTGGGTGTGCGGCCTGGGGTCGCCTGGGTGTGATGCCTGGGTGTGCGGCCTGTGTGCAGGTCGCCTGGTGTGAGCCTGGGTGTGCGGCCTGGGTGTGCGGCCTGGGTGCAGCCTGGTGTGCGCCTGGGTGTGCGCCTGGTGTGCTGAGCCTGGGTGTGCGGCCTGGGTGTGCGGCCTGGGTGTGCGGCCTGGGTGTGTGCAGCTGGGTGTGCGGCCTGGGTGTGCGGCCTGGGTGCGCCTGGGTGCGCCTGGGTGTGCGGCCTGGGTCGCCTGGGTGTGCGGCCTGGGGTCGCTGGTGCGCCTGGGTGTGCGGCCTGGGTGTGCGGCCTGGGTGTGCGGCCTGGGTGTGCGGCCTGGTGTGCGGCCTGGTGTGCGGCCTGGGTGTGTGCGGCCTGGGTGTGCGGCCTGGTGTGCCTGGGTGTGCGCTGGTGCCTGGTGTGCGGCCTGGGTGTGCGGCCTGTGGGTCGCTGGGTGTGCGGCCTGGGTGTCGCCTGGGTGTGCGGCCTGGTGTGCGCCTGGGTGTGCAGCCTGGGTGTGCGGCCTGGGTGTGGCGGCCTGGGTGTGCAGCCTGGGTGTGCGGCCTGGGTGTGCGGCCTGGGTGTGCGGCCTGGTGTGCAGCCTGGGTGTGGCAGCCTGGGTGTGCGGCCTGGGTGTGCGGCCTGGGTGTGCGCCTGGGTGTGCAGCCTGGGTGTGCAGCCTGGGTGTGCGGCCTGGGTGTGCGGCCTGGGTGTGCAGGCTGGGTGTGCAGGCCTGGGTGTGCGGCCTGGGTGTGCGCCTGGGTGTGCGGCCTGGTTGTGCAGCCTGGGTGTGCGGCCTGGGTGTGCGGCCTGGGTGTGCGCCTGGGTGTGCAGGCCTGGGTGTGCGGCCTGGGTGTGCGGCCTGGGTGTGCAGCCTGGGTGTGCGGCCTGGGTGTGCGGCCTGGGTGTGCGCCTGGGTGTGCAGCCTGGGTGTGCAGCCTGGGTGTGCGGCCTGGGTGTGCAGCCTGGGTGTGCAGCCTGGGTGTGCGGCCTGGGTGTGCGGGCCTGGGTGTGCGGCCTGGGTGTGCGGCCTGGGTGTGCGGCCTGGGTGTGCAGCCTGGGTGTGCAGCCTGGGTGTGCCGCCTGGTGTGCGGCCTGGGTGTGCGGCCTGGGGTCGCTTGGGTGTGCGGCAATGTGGTCGCCTGGTGTGCGGCCTGGGGTCGCCTGGGTATGCAGCCTGGGTGTGCGTCCTCTGTGTGCGCCTGGGGTCGCCTGGGTGTGCGCCTGGTGTGCGGCCTGGGGTCGCCTGGGTGTGCGACCTGGGGTCGCCTGGGTGTGCAACCTGGGTGTGGCGGCCTCAGTGTGCGGCCTGGGGTCGCCTGGGTGTGCGGCTGGGTGTGCGGCCTGGGGTCGCCTGGGTGGTACGCCTGGGGACGCCTGGTGTTGCAGCGTGGGGTCGCCTGGGTGTACGGCCTGGGGTCGCCTGGTGTACGGCCTGGGGTCGCCTGGGTGTGCGGCCTGGGTGTACGGCCTGGGACGCCTGGGTGTGCGGGCCTGGGGTCGCCTGGGTGTACGGCCTGGGGTCGCCTGGGTGTACGGCCTGGGGTCGCCTGGGTGTGCAGCCTGGGTGTGCGGCCTGGGGTCGCCTGGGTGTACGGCCTGGGGTCGCCTTGGTGTACGGCAAGGGGTCGCCTGGGTGTGCAGCCTGGGTGTGCGGCCTGGGTGTACGGCCTGGGGTCGCCTGGGTGTACGGCCTGGGGTCGCCTGGGTGTGCGGCCTGGGTGTACGGCCTGGGGACGCCTGGGTGTGCGGCCTGGGGTCGCCTGGGTGTGCGGCCTGGGTGTACGGCCTGGGGACGCCTGGGTGTGCGGCCTGGGTGTGCGGCCTGGGTGTGCAGCCTGGGGTCGCCTGGGTGTGCGGCCTGGGGTCGCCTGGGTGTACGGCCTGGGGACGCCTGGGTGTGCGGCCTGGGGTCGCCTGGGTGTGCGGCCTGGGTGTACGGCCTGGGGTCGCCTGGGTGTGCGGCCTGGGTGTGCAGCCTGGGTGTGCAGCCTGGGTGTGCGGCCTGGGTGTGCGGCCTGGGTGTGCAGCCTGGGTGTGCAGGCCTGGGTGTGCGGCCTGGGTGTGCAGCCTGGGTGTGCAGCCTGGGTGTGCAGCCTGGGTGTGCGGCCTGGGTGTGCGGCCTGGGTGTGCGGCCTGGGTGTGCGGCCTGGGTGTGCGGCCTGGGGTGAATCATGTGCTAACTTCAAGAAATTCTGTACTAATGTTGTTGGAATTATTGTTTGTTTAACAACACGGGCGAGCACTCCTAATTTCGCGTCCCTGCACAAGACTCCCTCACTGTGCTAAATACAATTCTCTGACTGGGACAACTGTTTTAGCATCCAAGGAAGATCTTATACCCTCTAGGAATTCTATGACAGGACCCCAGACTGGGTCATCCCGTTGATGCTGTCTCAACCTCTCTACATCAAAATATACGAGGCTATTATTTACAGTGACTGCACCCACTCTGCGGGAAAGCGCGTCTACAGCTACATTGGATGAGCCAGAAACAAAACGAAAATCTGGGTCAAATGTTTGTGTAGTTAAAAACCACCTCTGAAACCTTCCTGTAGGATACTGTCGCTGAAAAATACCTAACAGTGCCCAGTGATCTGTATAAACTGTGATAGGGTAACCATATATATATTCTCTAAGATGTTCAGTGCCCAAACTACTGCAAGACCTTCTAACTCAGTTACTGAGTATAAGTTAAACACATTGTCTTGCGCTGTAGACCACTGCAATGTAACTCCCTGTTTCAGAAATGAAGTGAGGGGGTTTGTGATCTTCGCGAAATTAGCGATAAATCTTCGATAATATCCTGCTAAACCAAGGAAGGATTTGACCTTGTATGTTGTGGAAGGGACTGGCCATTCTACAATTGTGTTTACTTTATCTGCATTAGGTTGAACACCGTTTTCATCAACGGTGTGACCTAAGTAATTAATTCTTGTTTGTAGAAAGGAACATTTGGATAACTTGACTTTTAGGTTCGCATCCTTAAGTCGTAGGAATACTCTCTCAAGACTTTTGAGATGAGAAGCAATATCTGGAGACATGACAATTATATCATCAAGATAAACCAATACATCTTGGCCCAACATGTGACGACAAATGTTAGTCATTAACCTTGAGAAGGTGATCACCGGTGAGGAATGAAGACCGAAGGGCATGATGCATATGAACTGCCAATGACCATCTGGCGTACTGAACACAGTCAGGGGGCGGCTTTCCTCTGACAAGGGAATCTGCCAAAATCCGCTCAATAAATCCAAAGTTGAAAATACCTTATTGTTACCGAGGCTATGAAGAAGCTCTGATACCACTGGTAATGGGAAACCATCTTTCAAAGTGACCTTGTTGTTGAGTTTTCTAAAATCTATGACTGGTCTAAAAGTTCCTTCCTTTTTCGGAACGATCAGAAGTGGTAAATTCCATGGTGATCGTGATTCCTCTACAACCTCATCTTTCAACATGTCCTGAACAAGTTTGTTTGCTATGTCTCTGTGCGCGTGTGCCAATCGGTAGGCTGGGACGTCAATGGGACTTGTGTGTTTTTCTCTAAGTTAATAATGTGAACATCCAAATGAGTTCTACCGAGTGGTTCTCCTGATAAGGCAATAGTAGACCTATACTGGTTAAGTAAGTCTGTTAACTGGTCAACATGTTTGGTTAATCCTACCTTGGATATCATGTCAGGGGTGATGGTGGGGAGCTGACTCAAGCCGTGCACTGCTGAGTCAGGGGTAGGAGGAGTAGGTGGTGGTGGGTTAATGGAATGTGAGACTAGACGGATATTAAACTCATGCAACTCCTCGTCTTGAATTCCCGACTTCAAAACGGAGAATTCCACAAGCTTGGCCCCTCTACGGAGACGGACAGGAGTGGGGTCCCGTATTGGCAATGTATATGGTGACCTCTCCATCTGCGGTCTCATGAATAGAGGCGTCCATCATGGATAGTCGTGTGACAGTTAGTGATGAAGGTTCAGCAACTACTCTTAGTGCGAGATCACCCTGACTATGTCTGAGTCCATGATCATTCATCCATGTTCGAGAAAGTGAGAGGAAACTTCGTTAATGTGTTACTATGCAGAGTCATGTTGGTTCTCAGTTTACCAGGGCAATAATGAGTAGAAAAGTAAAAAGGATGCGTATTGTCTACCGTGAAGCAGGACGTGGGAGCAGATGTATTAATGACTCTGACTGAGTGAGAACTCTTCTCTGACAATGGCAGGAACGTATTATCAACACAAACCACATGATGAATAGGACAGGTCTTATGTTGTGCCACACATAGAGTGGCGTCCTAGTAACAAGTTAGCAGGAAAAGTTACACCATGAACAATGTAAGGGGTGACTGTAATGACCGAGTCGCCTATGCGAATGTTCATTTTAATAGTGCCCCTTACGTCGAGATTTTCACTTGAGATACTTTGAAGGGATGGGTAAAAGTGCGAGCATTGAACAAGTTGAGTGCGCCCCATTAATGGTTGAACAAAATCATAATGAATGACATCTGCTTCCGCGCCGCTGTCAAGAAAGATTGTGATTGTCTTATTCTGGAAAGATTGTGATTGTCTTATCCTGGAAAGAACCCACTAAATCGAAACTTGTAATGTGAGAAAATGGCGAAGAACGAAAATGTCTTAAGAGTTCCTTATGTGATGGAGTCGTGTCATGAGCGAGAGATTGTCATTGCTAATAATGACATGATGAACCTGTGTTAGGTGACGTCTGTCTAGCTAATGCTCGACATTCCGCTGAAGTGTGTCTAGCGTTCCTATGATATGAACACCTGCTTGGTGGTGTTGGGCGCGAGCGGGTGAAGGTCAGCCTGATGTCTGACTGGAGGAAATCATGACTAGGTCGGCAGAATTGTGACGACCGAGGCTGTGATGACATGGGTCGTTGACTGCGTTTGTTGTTCTGGTCGAGGCTCACGTGAGAATGAGTCCCATGTGTAAGGACACACATTCGCTTTATGTCCTGGTTGGCCACACCGGAAGCACGTCACTTTATGTGAGTGTTTGTCATCACTGAATCGCTGTATTTGACCATGAGAAGAATGATTGTGTTGACCACTAGAATGTTACGTCACACTTTGGGAAGCCAACACCCTCCCCAGTGTCTTGGTGGTGAATTATCCATACTTTTTTGAGTGTAATTCAACACTTTTGTTACTGACCCACAATGATGGGTCGATGTTCTCATTAAGTAACCGTCGTCTTACGTCTGGAGGTCAGGTCCTTGAGAATGAAGGTTATGTGTAATAAACGCATGAGTGTTTGCACATGAGTTTCAGGATTCATCATGGCTGATATCCAGGGTAAGGATTCATAAGCCTGCCTAACTAATCTCATTCTTCCATGTAAGGTACTCCAGTGATCAGGGACTGACGTATCATCCAAGTATGTTGTGTTAAGAGCACGTAAAAGGACGTGTAGTAAACTATCTGAGAATGATTCCTCACAACCTGATGTAAACAACGTTTTAAATTCCTCCCAAGATGTACAGTTTCCAATGTCATCTGAGTCATAGACAACCCTAGCTTAATTGTTAGGCTGGTGGAAATCAATGAGATTTTTAGCAGCCGATATAAGCGCTCTGTCTCCTGAATCACCATTATGTTCAACAATGTCCTCTGCATTTCTAATCCACTGATTAAAATTTGACAGTTTACCATCAAATACCTCGTGTGGTTCCCTAGCTTGTTTTAGTGTTACAACGGTTTTTAGTGAAGGAGTTTTTGTGAGGTGGCGGGGGAGGTGGATGTGGGTGTGGTAACGTGTGAGAAGGTTTCTGTGGGTCATCTGTGTCACCAGAATCTGTCAAAACAACTTTGTGTGACGTCACCATTTTAGAAGGCTGGTTCCGTTTATAATAAGGGATTCTAGGTAAATTCCTAAGTACATATGAACCTTTACGATTACCGCGTGGAATATCTTTGGAAATGTAATACAATCTTACTTAAAGTGTTTAAGTAATAATCCCCACAAAAATTTAAAATACAATTAACACTATTGTCCTAATCCAAAATACATAACATGAATATTATTTAAAAATATTGTAATGAAATAAAGGCAATAAAAAGGCTGGCATAACAGTATAACATATCAATACAAGACTCTGTATATGAAAGGTGAACATAATAGTATAACATATCAGTAATGGACTCTATATATGAAAGTAATCATCACTAAAAACAATAGTACCAATGTATGAAAACATAAGAAAGAATATATGCAAGAATAACTGAAAACTTAGATTAATTTGCTAAACTACATAGATGAATAATCATATTACCCAAAAGTATATATATGTCTATATTTATAGACTAGGAACTAGTAACACACAAAAGGAGCATACCTCACAGAGTGAACCATTTTGACACAGTTCTTATCTGAATGGGAGATTCGCTTACGAAGACGTCTTGGGTGTAGCGAGGTGGAGACGTGTGCAGAGTAGCGGCTCGCTGGGTGTAGCGATGTGGAGACGTGTGCAGAGTAGCGGCTGGCTGGGTGTAGCGAGGTGAAGATGTGGGCAGAGTAGCGGCTCGCTGGGTGTAGCGAGGTGAAGACGTGTGCAGAGTAGCGACTCGCTAGCAGGAAAGTTGAGTGAGCGACAAGGACTGGACCACGCGATGCCGACGTCTGGGATGTCGCCACGGCTGATGATGACGCGTCTCTGGAGCGGTTGACAAGATGACCTCCACGTTGGTGTTGGCAGGATGGCTGACCTTGCTTGACACGTCGGGATGTGATGACAACACTGCACGGCGGTGGCGCTGTCTTGATGCCCTTGCAAGCGGCAGAGTGTCAGCAATGCAATAAAGACGTATATTCAATGCATTGAGGTACGGGTGATGGAGGACGTAGCCGGCCGTGGGTTCCGCCCTTAACGTCCACAGGAGGGAGCACCAGGACTGTGTCAGGTAGGCTTGTATGACTGCTGGCAACACCAGACGTAGAAATATGAAGTAGATGTGACGGTCGTGTGTGGTCACGTGGGTTCTTACGTCACTGCCACCATTTGTAAGGTTGAGTTGATAGGAAGGAAATCAGGTCTTCTTCGTCTGTGGTACTCATTGAAGATCAGGCGGCCTTTGTAGATTTATTACAACAAAACGTGTACGTCCATCTGTAGTACTCTGGGCTATAGTCTTATGACACACTACGACACACTCTAGTGAACAGTGTGACGATGGTGGCCAGTGTGTCCCCTCAGGTCACACTGGCAGGGGTCATATGGGAGTTCGTCAACACCCATTCAACAACGTGTTCAAATAACAGATCAGCTCTTACGTGTTCAAACATCCTAATTAACAGTAGCCCGTGGGAACAGTGAGCCCGTGGCAACATGCATCTAACTCTATGTAACTCACAGTAAAATGATAATAACGTATAGCTAATGAAAAATTAATGGAAGTGTGCGTGAGTCTTACATGAGGACGTAAAGAATCAGGTACAAACATAGTGGTTACTGTGATAAATAATTTGTTTATGATAAAAGTGTATTGTGTTGCATTATGATAGATGTTCAGGACCAAGTTCTTTAAGCCAGAATCCTAAAACATTAAAGAGTAGAATAGTTGTGGAAAACATAAACATATACATAAGTAAACTACAGAATATATTTTCTTCTGGGTATCTGAAAAAAAGAACAAGGAGCTAATATTTCATCTTTTAACAAAATATTTACATCTATGTCCCTTTTCTTTCATCATCATTTCTTTATGTTCACTTCTAATAAATGCCTCTTATCTAACATAAAAATTCTGTATAGGTATTTGATTAATGTTCTCCAACGACGCGTTGTATAACTCTTCGTTAGTGAAGTTCATTTCGTGTAATGGATCATGCATTACAAAGTTGTGTCTATCCACACAAGTGTTACACGTCCCAGGTAAAGATATATTCTAGAGATAGTGTATATCTAACATATATATGTGTTTTATAGATATTTATAAAATGGTCTCCTGAGGGACAATACCTAAAACTTTCGTATTAAAGTTGATCAGTTGTAAGTGATCAAGCATTACAAAGGTGTGTCCATTACCACAGGTGCTACTGATCCCGGGTAAAGGTATTTCACCATCTTTGTATCTTTAACCTTTCTAGTTATAGATGTTTCATCCCTGATTCCATCCTCACAATGGATGTATGTGGTTTGTGTTGTCTTAACATATCATTAGTCAGTTGAAGTGGAGAACATGCTTCTGAGCCTAGCCACTCTACTCTGTCTTCCACATGCTATTCAAGAGGTGTTACCGGATTCTGCCTATAAGTGTTTACGTCATGAGAGGGCTTCTTTTTTATAACTTTTGATGATTTATATTATTTGGGTTATGTATTTGGTTTTGTGATGTTAATAAAATTGTTGTAATTAATACATCATATTCTTTTTTTGTCATTTAATGAACTTTGGTTTATCAAACTTGATTGTTTGTTGTTTCTGATAACAATAAACATTTTCTCTCAAAATACTTTAGCTTAATTCATATAGAATATTTCTAAGTAACACGTAGATAGTTTTTTCATTAGTGTTCATCACAGTGAAATAAATACGTGTAATTTTCAATGTGTACTTAATGGATCTTACTAAGATTTTGAAGAATATAAACTCATAACTTGTTTAAGACCTTCTAAACCTTGTGCTGATAATAACTACATTACTTTTCTGTAGGCAATATCGTTTTAATGCGTAAAATCCAGATAAAAAGCTTGTAATATAGAGTTTCATGTTATCATGTTTAGGTTGTTGAAGATATTACTGATTTCTACATGTAAAACATTTATGTTATCTGCAAAATAGAAATCTTAATGTTAGATATGTTAATTCTACCGGTTTCACCTTACATACATTACTGTACCCTGTGCTACAGAAAAGTTATGGGATCTTATTCATTATCTTATAAAATAATTTACTAAAACAATGTCTCACGTACTTTCTATAGAAATCCGGTAGGAATATATATATTTTGCATCTGGATTTTATAACAATCAATGATAGGTTCTCAGGCTCAGTTAAGATGTAATTATTTTTTCTTTTATTAAGTTAAGATTTCGTCCATCACAAAATATCGTAATGCTGTCTAAGGTTCACTCTTGGGTCTACATTGCTGAACAACGTCAGTGTACAATGGCCAGTGATATTCACCGTACTCATATGTTTACACTGTGTACACATAGCAGGCAAACTACAGTATCATCTTAAGATGTGGAAATAAAACTATCAAGGCAGGAGAAGGATTTAGGTGTCATCATTAGTAGAGATGTAAAGCCAAGACAACAGTGTATCAATGTACGTAATAAGACTAACAGGCAACTTGATGTCATGTGTTAGTAGCAAGAATGAACAGGTAATATTACAGCTATAGTTAGTCACACACCACTTACAATATGACGTACAAATTGATCACTGTATTACAGTATGCATATCATTTCCTTGATACCAGCATTAGAATCCTTCCAAATGAACACATTAAGATCATGAGAGTTTCTTTCTCTCACAGGTGGCAGGCAGGGTTAGTTATGTAAGAGGTATGTTTACTGATGTAATCTGTACCTTTACCTGGAATATCATCAACTTCTCATATCGTTACTGTAATACGTATAAACTTAGGTCAGTACAGCATATTGTCAAAGAACAACACCATTAGTTATGAGGAGTACAACTATATCTCATCATCTGAAATCTAATTACTACCAATTATTGTATCAGATGGGCAATGCCTGGAAGACGACAGCGATGTGCTTTCAGAGTATATTTTCACAGAAACTACATAGTAAAAATAATTTTGTAGCTATAGCTTTAGAATGATTCAAAAAAGACAAAGTTACATGAAGCATAAAAACGGTCTTAGAAAAGGAGAGTTGCAAGTGTAGCAGCAGCAGCAGGTGTTGGTCAAGATGTTATAACCGGCAGGTCATGATGCGGCCCATCATCTACAAGTGGTACACACACCATCCCTAGACCACACTTACACTACACTTGACCCAGCCTTGTGGCACCCGCGCCAACCAGGTACTCACTGGCAGTCAACATTATATCATGACAACAAACTTGGACCTACAACTAAACACAACTTATAAATAATAACCCAGCTGGCTAGATTGACAACCATCATGGCGGTCCGCCAGTCATCTGTATATCTCAATCTTTCATTCATTTATTCTCCAACTTTTTCATGTCATATCCCAACTCCTCTGTTCATCAACATCTTTACGTCATCTCATAGAAAGGGATATTTACACAGTAAGAGTGTATGTGGCACTCAATCTCTCTTGGTATTTCTTCACACAAGTCTCTTTTCCAAGTTCACTTCCTCTCGCCACCTCTTCTCCCCGACATTGTTTCCTCATTCGAAAACCTCTTCAGATCTTCACTGTCGTCTCCACTGTCGCCTCCAGCAGCCCCTTTCAGCACATTTACATCCAAAAGTCTTTCTTTTACACGTCTTTCAATTAACATGTAATCCAGTCATGCCCGCTGGCCATCTCTCCTACTCACATACGTATATTTATGTATATCACATTTTACAAACCAGGTATTCCCAATCACCAGTCCTTTACACACACACAACACAAGTTGTTCACCATTTCCATGCACCTCAGTTATACCTTCCACTGCCACATTACTTACCTTCACATTTAAATCACCATCACTAATACCTGGTCTCTTACATCATAACTGCTGACACACTCACTCACTTGTTCCCAAAATACTTGCCTCTGTTCCTGACTCTAACTCGTTACCTCGCTAAGTGCTATTTGACCTGACCTAATGGGGCAGGACAAGGGTCATTATCTTCACTACTCACTGGACACCACTGGTTCTTGGCCTCAGCCACTACAATCTCCACTTCAATACTATCTCACTAAACTCTTAAAATCACTGATCTTTGACCCATCGCTTTCAATTAATGTCAAAATCCTAATTCCTCGTCAAGATCTTTACCATAAAGTTAGATGAACATACTGAATGTTGGAGATTCGAACCCATGACCTTGATCTTTGAGACTCAGGCTCGGTGATAATGTGTACCACACCTGCCAGTTAATTCCAATACTTAGTCACCTAAATCTTAAGACCACACACACATGTACATACTGAACTGTAGACAAAAATATGGTCAACGAAAGATATTTCATATATCTGGTTTTAAAACTGATAAGATCAGGAAATAAGATTTAATCATTATCATTATCGGACGATTATAATGCCCAACAACACACGTTAGGTACACAATATATTTCCTACTAACCTACATGTGAAATGACAATCCATACCATATCTAACTTCCCACTTGATAACCAGCATATTGTATCCTTCAGTACCAGATATCATATTATACTTAATGATAATAATAATCATAATGATTATAATAATGATAATAATGATGATAATGATAATAATATTGATAATAATAATAATAATGATGATGATAATAATAATGATACATAATAGTAATGATGAAGCTAATAATGATGATGATGATAATAATAATAATAATGATAATAATGATAATAATAATAATAACAATAATAATAATAATAATAATAATAATAATAATAATAATAATAATAATAATAATAATAATAATAATGATAATTATGATAATTATGATAATGATGATAATGACAATAATGATAGTAATAATCAAAATAATGATAATAACAATAATGATAATAATAATGATAATAATGACAATAATGATAGTAATAATGATAATAATGATAATAATGAAAATAATGATAATAACAATAATGATAATAATAATGATAATAATAATGATAATAGTAATAATGATAATATGATTATATCAAATGACACTGTACTATAATGATGATAATGATAATGATAATAAAATTGTTGATAATAATAATAGTAATAATAATGATGTGATTATGATGAATAGTACTGTACTATAATGATAATAATAATAATAATAGTAATAATGATGATGTAATTATGATAAATATTACTGTGCTATAATAATAATAATGATAATAATAGTAATAATAATGATGTAATTATGATAAATATTACTGTACTATAATGATAATAATAATAATAATAATAATAGTAATAATAATGATGTAATTATGATAAACATTACTGTACTATAATGATAATAATAATAATAATAATAATAATAATAATAATAATAGTAATAATAATGATGTAATTATGATAAATAGTACTGTACTATAATGATAATAATAATAATAATAGTAATAATAATGATGTAATTATGATAAATAGTACTGTACTATAATGATAATAATAATAATAGTAATAATAATGATGTAATTATGATAAATAGTACTGTACTATAATGATAATAATAATAATAATAGTAATAATAATGATGTAATTATGATATATAGTACTGTACTATAATGATAATAATAATAATAATAATGATGTAATTATGATAAATAGTACTGTACTATAATGATAATAATAATAATAATAGTAATAATAATGATGTAATTATGATATATAGTACTGTACTATAATGATAATAATAATAATAATAATGATGTAATTATGATAAATAGTACTGTACTATAATGATAATAATAATAATAATAGTAATAATAATGATGTAATTATGATAAATAGTACTGTACTATAATGATAATAATAATAATAGTAATAATAATGATGTAATTATGATAAATAGTACTGTACTATAATGATAATAATAATAATAATAGTAATAATAATGATGTAATTATGATATATAGTACTGTACTATAATAATAATAATAGTAATAATAATGATGTAATTATGATAAATAGTACTGTACTATAATGATAATAACGGTAAAACATTCAATACAGTTTCCTCTTCCTAATATAACAAGACAATATGGTCTAAATATACCACATACCGGTGTTACACTGAGTTAAAAGAATTAAACTCCACAAACCATGATTTTGTCTTGATCTGTCCTTGTAACAGTATTTTGAACCTGTAGTCATCTTGGTGTATATTGTTTAGTTTTCGTAACCATTAAATGAATATAAGTCAACATGTTTTCAGGAAAAAATAAGTTTTTCCAATTGTATGTTTTTCATTTTCCATTGGATGGAAGCATCCCAGGGATTAGTGTATATCTTGTGTCCCAACCAACTGTTGGTTCCTGCTGTCTCTGGGTTAGTCATGTTTTATGGAAAAAAGAAAGATAAATGTTTATCAGGAGCGGGACTCGAACCCACGCCCGGAAGACCAGACAATGATTTGAAAGCAGCGCCTTAAACCACCCGGCCATCTTGCCAGGAGAAAATAAATTTGGAAGTTCTCTCTAACTTACTAAACTGAACCAATTCCAGGAGCAAATGTATAGTATATACTTATAAGGTTAAGAGACGGGACAACACGAGTGTATAACTCTCTCCCATAATGCACACACACACACACACACACACACACACACACACACACACACAGAGCGGCGCCAGGCTGGAGGCGGGGCATCGTGACGTCACAGGCAAGTCCCTCCCCCCGCCAGATCCAAACATGTGTTGTGTCTGGTGATGGCGGTTCAAGATTTCCCACATTTATATTGATCTTTACATTATCATCCACTCCCAAAGTCACCTGGCATTCTTGTGTTTCAACAACAGACGTGATATATGCAACACCAGGCAAACATTGTACCATTATCTGATAGGTTAATTGGTGCACAATCAAGAACCAGTGAATTTCATCGCCGCCATAAGTAAGTAAGGAAGGTGACTTTAATGATGATAAATACGACCTGGTATGGCTGTGTCTACACACTACCGCCATCTGGTCAACATTGTACATACCAACATTTAAACTGTGACATTCAACCACAAGGTTTAAAGTCGCTCATGAAAACGCGAACTTAAAATCTATCCATTTAAATCTACCATTCATCAATAAACATTTAAACACCGTCATTTGAACGTAAACCTTCCAGCTGCGTTATTTTACCAGAGTCCTTTAAGATACGTCATATAAACACAACACTTAAATGTACGTTAAGCTTGTGCAAACCATCAATGAAACTCAAACTTTTGAATTAGAATTGTAATGAAAATGCGAACTTTTAACTCTGTCAAATTACAACTATTGTACAAAATGATTTACTTAATTGACAAATTTTAATGTCAGTTAATTTAACGATATCCTTTGTGGTTCATCTTTGAAACACAAACCTTTAAACTTTGTCTCTAGAACTGAACACAACCATTAAGTTTCATAACTGGAATGGAAATTTGGATAATCTATCAAAATTCGTCATATAACGCGAACTTTTAAATCCTTCCATTCAGTTGGGCCGTTACTTGCCTGGCTGCCATTCATAATATGTCCTTTTATATTGTATGTTGACAACGCTCTCATTCATTCGTCATTTGGATCGTCTCACTGATATTCCATTCATAAACTTCATTCCTAAAGCTTATTTTTGACCACCATGTTGCTTCCTTAAGGTTTATAATTCTTTGTGTATTTAATAATAGAAGATTCAATGATATTTCTCGTGGTACTGGAATTAGAGTTAATAATGCCATCTCAGTTATTAACTCTAACTCCAGCACCACGAGAAATATAATTGAATCTTCTATTTCTGAATACACAAAGAATTATAATCTTAATATTAGTGATGGTCTATACAAATTGGATAACTTTATAGTTGATAAAATTTGTGAACAATTCACCTTCTTGTCCACATAATAAGTTTATGATGCGCTTGTTGTCTGTCTTGGACAATAACATGTTTACCATATGGCGTCCTAGCTACGTCTCTTCGTTGTATATCAATTGAGTGTTATATTTCTCTCTTGCGTCTCCCTTGATGATGTGAGTATTACACGAAAGTGCACTTGGGAACTTATCGTGTTTATTTTCCTAGTGGACTCATAAGAGTATACTTGATCACGTGCAAAATCGTGATCCTTTCCAATATATATATATATATATATATATATATATATATATATATATATATATATATATATATATATATATATATATATATATATCTTTCTTTTTCTTTTAAACTATTCGCCATTTCCCGCGTTAGCGAGGTAGCATTAAGAACAGAGGACTGGGCCTTTGAGGGAATACCCTCACCTGGCCCAATTCTCTGTTCCTTCTTTTGGAAAATTAAAAAAAAAACGAGAGGGGAGGATTTCCAGCCCCCCGCTCCCTTCCCTTTTAGTTCGCCTTGTACGACACGCAGGGAATACGTGGGAACAGAAGAATAAGCTAAGCAAGTAAATTTCGTCAAAGACATCTCTCTTTTGTAAACGCTGCCTCGCAAAGATTTTCATTAATTGAAATTGAAGAAACAGACGTATTTTTCTATTGTCTGGTTAGCTCAGTGGTAGAGCGTGAGTCTCACACACTCAAGGTCGTGGGTTCGAGACCCACACCAGACATATTTTTTGTCTTTTTCTTGTTTCATTTTGTCCGCATCACATGTGTGCAACATTCAGTATGTTCGTCCAACGTTGTAGTGAAGATCTTCACAATAAATTGGGGTTTTCGACCTTATCTGAAAGGGTCAGGTCCACCAAGACGTCCTTGAAATCTTCCAGAAGCTTCTGGCGATCCTCCTCCAACTGCTGGGCACATCAGAGTTAACATGGGCCGGACATCGGTTGTGGAACGACTTAATCTGCTTCCGGTAGTTAACTTAGTCAGCTTAGTTCCAGTCTGTTGCTTAGTTCCAGTCTATTGCTTATTTCCAGTCTATCGCTTAGTTCCAGTCTATTGCAACGACAATAAAAAAGTAAAACTCATTTCTTCGTGAAAAATTGAGAGGAAAACACGACAGCAACATGGAGATTTACCCTGTGGTTATTTTGCCGTCAAGTCGGCAACGGTCGGTTAAGCAGTATTTTGCCGTGGTAATCTCAGTGCTTTATGTAATACTAAGTGCCAGAAAATGTTCTTGGGGGCGTAGCTCAGTGGTAGAGCGCTTGCTTGGCATGCGAGAGGACCCGGGTTCAAACCCCGGCGCTTCCATTTTTGTTACTTGGGAAATTTATTTTCAGTCTTGTATATATATATATATATATATATATATATATATATATATATATATATATATATATATATATCGTCCGATCAGGGAAGTTAAGCAACGTTGGGTCTGGTTAGTACTTGGATGGGTGACCGTCTGGGAACACCAGATGCTGTTATCCCTGGGGATAGGGAAGAAAGTATACTTGCCTCATATTCCCTGTGTGTCGTACAAGGCGAATAAAAGGAGATAGAGCGGGAGACTGGAAATCCTCTCCTCTCATTTTCAATTTTCCAAAGAAAGGAACAGAGAAGGGACCAAGTGAGAATATTCCCTCAGAGGCTCAGTGTAGTGAGAGTGTAGTGAGGAAGAGCATAGTGATGATAAGGATATTGTCAAGATAGCTTGTAGTGAAGAAACGAATATAGTGAAGATCCGAATGTAGCAGAGATAAGGGTTATCAAAGAGTAAAGTTTATTCAAAATGATTATGTAGTGAAGATAAGAACTATTTCTAGTGAAATTTGGGAGTACAATGATGATGGTATGGTAGAAATAACGGTGTAGTGAAGAAGAGGGTATAGTGAAGATATAATTAAGTGAAAATAAGCTAGTAGTGAAGATTCACGTTAGTGAATATGAGGTTGTAGTGAACTTAACCTTATTGACCTGATCCCCCAAATAATCCAAACTCCGTTCAAGGGCCGATCCAAAACCCATCAAAAAGGCTATTTCTCTGTGTATTATTAGTGGTGGTGGTGGTGTGTAGGTGTGTGTAATCATCTATTTGCACTGTATTAGGAGGGAGTTTTACACTCGTGGGGCCCCGTGTAAGTACGTTGTTTGTGTGAGCGGGTAAAATCTAAAGCCTTCCTTGAAACCAGCTTAGTCAAGATAAGGTCATATGAAGATGAGGTTGTAGTGAAGATTATAATAAGCCTTGCATAGTGAAGATAAAGGGATTAAGTAGAGGAGATGTAGTAAAAAAGATTATAGTGATCACAAAAGGATTCAAGCTAAGTGCAGGGTCGGCCTACTGGCTTGAACTTACATTTCAGGTCAAAGGCATTCGAGTACATAGTATCTGAATAGTTATTTCCATATCAGGGCGATCATAGCCTAGCAGTAGCTCTCCCACCCGTTGCACAGGGGTCCCGGGTTCGATCCTGGCTGTTGGAGGTTTGTATGTTTCATGAGAGTGCTCGTTCATAGGCACTTAGTTCGTATATATATATATATATATATATATATATATATATTTTTTTTTTTTTTTTTTTTTTTTTAAACTATTCGCCATTTCCCGCATTAGCGAGGTAGCATTAAGAACAGAGGACTGGGCCTTTGAGGGAATACCCTCACCTGGCCCAATTCTCTGTTCCTTCTTTTGGAAAATTAAAAAAAAAACGAGAGGGGAGGATTTCCAGCCTCCCGCTCCCTCCCCTTTTAGTCGCCTTCTACGACACGCAGGGAATACGTGGGAAGTATTCTTAATCCCCTATCCCCAGGGATAATATATATATATATATATATATATATATATATATATATATATATATATATATATATATATATATATATATATATATATATATATATATATATATATTCCTATGAGTCCACGGAGAAAATGAAACACGATAAGTTCCCAAATGAACTTTCGTTTAATAATGGCAAGTTAGTATGAAAGATAAAGTATGAAAGACAAAGATAGTGGACAAGTGTAATGTGTTCTGTGTCCTTGATAACCATTTGGTCTGACTCATTCAGATAAGGTCCAAAACGCCAGTAGTGAAGATGTACAAAGGATAATAGAACAGTGTACGTACGTACGTAGTGTGAGTATCTTGACTGATAGAAAGTATTGAAAGTGGCAGGAAGTAGTGAGATATTGTATTGTGCTTCGTACAAGACTGGCGGGCGACTCCGTCCTTCGTGCTGTGCCACACACAGTCTGGTGATTGTCGGGATGTGTAGCCATAATGTTTGATCTTATGACCATTAGTGATGCATCATGTGATGTTTACTATCACAACATCGGCTTCTTCCTCCTCCTCCAGGAGAGTGGCAATCAGGTGGCGGTTATTGTGGTAGCCCGGCACCTGCAATTGTAAGATTTCAAGCAACATTGTGAAAATGGGACACATTATAAAGAGTTCCATAATTTCTCTAATTCTTCCCCAAATTCATGTGGACCTGCAACGCTGAAAATGTTTAAATACCGCTGGTACGGAGGGAGGGAGAGGGAGGCCTGGGATGAGAGTGAGGCTTTGTAGGAGAGAAAGTCTCGGGATGAGAGAGGCTGAACACAAGATGTTTGGCCGGAGAGTGAGGCTTTGAAGGAGAGAGAGGCTTACGATGAGGGTTGGGTTGTACCAGAGAGAGAGGCTTAGGATGAGGGTTGGGTTGTACCAGAGAGAGAGGCTTGGGATGAGGGTTGGGTTGTACCAGAGAGACTGACCTGGGATGAGGGTTGGGTTGTACCAGAGAGAGAGGCCTGGGATGAGGGTTGGGTTGTACCAGAGAGAGAGGCTTGGGATGAGGGTTGGGTTGTACCAGAGAGAGAGGCTTGGGATGAGGGTTGGGTTGTACCAGAGAGAGAGGCTTGGGATGAGTGTAGGGTTGTACCAGAGAGACTGACCTGGGATGAGGGTTGGGTTGTGAAAGATGGAGTGACTTTGGATGAAAGAAGTGGTACAAGAGAGAGGCTTTAAAGGTGAGAGAGGCTTGAGATGAAGGAGTCTGAACATGAGATATGTTTGTCAGGAAAGTGAGGATGTAAAAGAGACTTTATATGAGAATGGCAGGACAGGCGTTAGAGGCTTGGGATGTGAAAAATGTTATGAATGAGAGAAGAATGGGATGAGAATGACGCTGTGAATGAGACGTAATCTTATGATAAGAGAAGCTGGACACAAGGCAGAATGAACATGAATATGTCATGCATGCCATCACCAAGGACATGCATCCCTTCACTTTCTGTTATAAAGACAATAGTAAGGATAAACTTAAGCTCCAGCCTCCCGACTTACCATGACTATATCATTCCTAATGTTGATGAATGATATTATAAAACTTACTTACTCTCACAAAGCAAGTGACATGGGTTAATCAATGTTGGTATGTTACCTGGCCAGGGAGAGATCAGTGGTTGAGAAGGTAGCATGATATACCACTGCGTTATGATAACTAATTAACTGAATTATTCCATACTGGAGAGAGAGAGAGAGAGAGAGAGAGAGAGAGAGAGAGAGAGAGAGAGAGAGAGAGAGAGAGAGAGAGAGAGAGAGAGAGAGAGAGAGAGAGAGAGAGAGAGAGAGAGAGAGACTCTGTGAGAGAGGCTGGACAGGAGAGAAAGGCTTAAGATGTGAGAAAAGCTGTGAAGGAAATAGAGGCTTAGGGTAAGACACTGTGACGGAGAAAGATAATTGTCATGAAAGTTAGGATGGACTCGAGAGAGAGAGGCTTGGGACGAGAGTCAGGCAGGACAGGAGAGAGAGGCTTGGGACGAGAGTCAGGCAGGACAGGAGAGAGAGGCTTGGGACGAGAGTCAGGCAGGACAGGAGAGTAGACTTGAGATGAGAATTAGTGTGGACACGGGAGAGAGACGTGGGATGTGGGAGAGGATGAGAAAGAGATGGTGAGAGAGAGAGAGAGAGGCTGGGCACCGGAGGAAGACTTGGGCTGAAAGTGAAAGTTTACAAGAATGAAAGAGTCAGGTGATGAGAGCGAGGCTGGACGTGAGAAAATCTTGGAATGAGAGCGATATTGTTAAGATGAGAGAGAGGCTGGTCTTGAGAAAGAAGCCTGGGTTGAGGGTTAAGTTGGATGCACGAGAGAGAGAGAGAGAGAGAGAGAGAGAGAGAGAGAGAGAGAGAGAGAGAGAGAGAGAGAGAGAGAGAGAGAGAGAGAGAGTGGGTGGGTCATGGGATGAGAGTTAGGCTGGACACGAGAGAAAGGCTTGGGATAAGCTTAGCTGGTGAAGCTTAGATGTGAATCCAGTAATGAGTCACTTGACCACATTGTGTTGACCTTGCCATAATGGACCATTGGATTGACCTGGACATTACAAGCACAACTCACTCCTAGTTTTCTGCAGGTATTATCAACATAGGCTCACTCAAACGATGGAAATTCTACAGTCCATCATGGATGGACTTACGTTGAAGATGACATTAAACTCTTAAATGAAACATATATCATTTTCTTGTCGCATTAGATGAAGGAATATTTTCCTATTATAATAAGACGATCCATCTTGAATCTACGGGATTTATGAAACTTGATTTATGTCTCACAAGAAATAGGAAATGTCACTCATTCTTCATAACTGCAGGAGTTGTTTAATGTTGTTGATGACAAGTAAGGTTAACATACAGATATATCAGGTCAATAATAGTGAGGTGCAGCCTTATGTGATGATGATGATGATGATGATATTGTGATGTGTAACGAGCGGCAGTACCTGCCTGATCTACAAGACACTATTCAGGTGTGTCGTTAACAATAAACCACAACTGATATCTCGCACTGCCATGTGTCCGAACTCCGCTCTGGCAATACAATGGACAAAACTACATAATTGATCACGTCTGATATTCAGTTATAAAACAAAAAATATCTAATTGTGAAAATAACGAGGAAAGTATAATACTAAGAAAAATAGACTATGATTATGACCATAAATCTACTAAGTAAAGCCATCATAATGTTTTCGGAGGATGCGCTGCTTCCACTGCCGGGCCCTATACTTAGCGTTGCCATCAACCGTCACCAGATCATTTTTCCCGTAAGTAAACAACTGTTTCTTGCTTACCTTTGCATCGTAGCAATGGCCTTGATTTCACAAATAACTGTTTAACATTTACAAAAATATACGCTCACTATTTCTTTGAAAAAATAATGAAAAACAAGTAAATTGTGCATGTATAAGTGATATATTTTGTGACGTTCTTCCCTCACACGATACACTATTTTTCATACGCTTTATATGCGTATTTACTGTGTAGTGTTTACATTTGTTTTCTTGTCAATGATAACGATTTTGACTTATGAGGATTATACCCCCCCCTCATTCTCACTCATTCCTAATGAATCGTAACAATAATAGAGTTGACAATGGTTCATGAGCAGGGGCGCCATGCCACGTATTTGTCAACTTCTCTTAATTTGGAAGAATTCCCTATTGTGATCATTGTTTGTGCAGGTGTATCATGTGGCAGACTGTGTGCCTCATATTATGAATGTGAGTGTAGACAAGTTACACACAAGCTACAACGTCTGCTGCAGTTATCATTTTGTATCAAGAAATTATGTGACTGGACAGATGACATCCTCCCAACAGAAACAAGATCTTCCTGTTTTGTAAGGTGTTCAGTAGGTGCAGGATTGTGAAACTTACAGTGTAGGTGTATATGTCTGCACTGCTTATGTGCAATGCTATATCATACATCAAAGCTAATCTTTGTTATGCATCATTCATGCAGATGGCGACTGCAAATCCTATTTATATACTGGTGATTGGAAAGGTCTGTGTGTTTAACATGCTCTTATTTGCACTATATTAGATAAATGTGTACCTGTTGTTGATCTATTAGATAATTAAGAAATATTTGAAAGAGAAGAGAAATTGTGAGAAAATAGAGAGAAATATCCAATACATAGATTGCGGATGAGCGAATAATGATTATGATCATGTTACTGAGCAACCACATACAAGATGATACACGGAGAACAGACAGTTGTGATCAAAATATCTTACATAACATCAGGATGATAAAAATGTATATACTATTATCAACAGATAAATGATAAAGCAAAATGGAAGAAAAGCAAATAGGTTAAATTTCTGCTACGTCAGTTGAATGAAGGGAAGCATAAGAACCTTTACTCCTGTTATTGACCATATGTGTACTAGGAGAAAATCTGAAGGTGAGATAAACATGACAACTACATAACATCAGGATGAGTGAAACTATATACTGCCGTTTGTATTTAATAAAGATTTATATTAATGACCCATGAAGAATAAGGTTATGCGTCATGACTATAGAGGGCGTGAGAGAGAGAGACCCACAAAGTTGCCAACACGTATTTTGGTCATCCATTTTTGTATTGGTTGGAGCAGTGGCTTTCCTATCATGGTGTATATAGTCATTGCTTGGGACACCAGTGGCCAGAACTGCTGCTGCCCCACACGGCCTCCTCAGAGAGCAGCGAGGTGGATAAGATGGCAGTAGGAGAGGTCGGCTCGCACCAGACCACCAAGTGGACGACCCCGGTGCAGGACGCGTGAGGAGGATGAACGGCTGGGGCAGGTCGTGCAGGACGTGTGAGCAGGATGAACGGATGGGACAGGTCGTGCAGGACGCGTGAGCAGGATGAACGGATGGGACAGGTTGTGCAGGACGTGTGAGGAGGATGAACGGCTGGGGTAGGTAGGTCGTGCGGGACAGACCCATGAGGTCAGCTGTCCACGTCAGCCACAGACGCAGCAGTGTCATGCAGGCACCACCAGACGCCGTCTCCAGGAACAACACCTACACTGCCACACTCCTGCTGAGGAAGAGCAACTGAACCAAGCACACAGGCAAGCACGCGCGCCTGGGATCTGCCCTACAACATTTAGGAGTGGGAGAAGGTGACTGGGAAGACGTTATCATGTTGACATATGAAAAATGTTCTCCTCTGTTGAGGCAGGTTCAAGACTGTGCTGGAGGCGCCCTCACAATACCCGTTACAGTTCTGAACATATCTGCCAGCTTCAACACTGAGGCAGAGTGCAAGGGTCATGTTGGGGATGGAGGTGGAAACCTGGGCCTGGCCAGCTGGTAAGGTCACTGTAACAGCCAGCAATACAGTGAAATATTAGATGTTCTTCATCCTCCTGTTCGCACCATGAGCGTCCCACAGTCAAATGTCATCCAGCTGGTGCAGGATAAGTGCTCAATACACACCAGTAGAGCAATGTGTGGTGGTCTAGTGCCCACATGGAAATCCAAGTCTTGGACTGGCCCACGAAGGGTGTGACATGATCCCTACAGAGAAGCTGTGGGCAATTATGAGCCGGGAATGGAGGGTGAGTGAGGCCAGGAACCAACAAGACATCATGGACACTGCACGCGAGGTATGGTACAGCCTTCGTCGCCGCCCCCAGTGTCTGCACAAACTTCGTCCATTGTGTTGCCACAAGGATTCACCAAGTTGTTGATGGCCGTGGCTGGGGGATGAAGGTCACATTAAATGTAATTAAGGTTAATTTGTCATGTTACTGCAATAAACTAATGTTCCTGTTCGTCCTGTATGGTTATTCTAATCACACAACCCCATCTGTCTCTCTCTCTCTCTCTCTCTCTCTCTCTCTCTCTCTCTCTCTCTCTCTCTCTCTCTCTCTCTCTCTCTCTCTCTAATTGCTGGAAGCAGTATAACGGATCCTTATAATACTGATGTATGAGGGATATAAACTCAGTCTCCAGTGTTTAGTCTCGATTCCCAGAAACCTTGGAAAGGTAAAGACTCACTCAGTTCCCCGGGGGCCCGGCTCTGTGTTGTTGTGTAAGACAAACGTAAAGTCTATCATTACCTATAGCTATACCGCAGTCATCTTGGCAACACTACTACCATAACCGGCCGACTCCACTTCCCTCCTACCTGACACGCACACCTCATTGGTTGTTGCTATTTTGACCGCCAATTTTATCGTTAATATTTAAATCGATACTGTATCAGTTTTATATCTCTGCGTACACAGTATCATTATATTGCGGTGAACATCTACATTATGTTGATTATTTAAGATAACAAGTAGGAGACAAAAAGAAATATCCAGAGCGAAAAAAAGTCCAGATTGGAGCGCCCCCAGACGGCCAGGGGGGAAGTGGAGTCGCCGGGACTAAGCCATCACGACTGACCAGCGTTGCCAACATGACTGCGGGCGGCAGGGTAGCACATAACTGTTCAAGCTCAAGTTCCCAAGTTTTTCTGTTCCTAATCTAACCCTTAACAATTATTTCATTATGTGACACTCTGTGTCCAGGTAGTGGCCATTATAACAATATAATCTGGGAAATTGATAGGCTGGAAACAACCCAAAATCGTGATCTAAATGAGTGTTAATCACCAAGCAAGTGTGGCAGTTGCGACAAAACGTCATTAAACCCGTCCAAAATAATGCCATGGATGATAATTCACTGGTAAGTCCGTAGCCGTCACCTCCACCCTCACCAGAACAGCTATGTTACCACACCAAGGCACCTGGGTTCACTCACTATGAATCATAGGTACGAGATTCACAACGGTTCCCATACCATCATGATTCATAACGGTTCCCATACCATCATGATTCATAACGGTTCCCATACCATCATGATTCATAACGGTTCCCATACCATCATGATTCATAACGGTTCCCATACCATCATGATTCATAACGGTTCCCATACCATCATGATTCATAACGGTTCCCATACCATCATGATTCATAACAGTTCCCATACCATCATGATTCATAACGGTTCCCATACCATCATGATTCATAACGGTTCCCATACCATCATGATTCATAACGGTTCCCATACCATCATGATTCATAACAGTTCCCATACCATCATGATTCATAACGGTTCCCATACCATCATGATTCATAACGGTTCCCATACCATCATGATTCACAACGGTTCCCATACCATCATGATTCATAACGGTTCCCATACCATCATGATTCATAACGGTTCCCATACCATCATGATTCACAACGGTTCCCATACCATCATGATTCACAACGGTTCCCATACCATCATGATTCATAACGGTTCCCATACCATCATGATTCATAACGGTTCCCATACCATCATGATTCATAACGGTTCCCATACCATCATGATTCATAACGGTTCCCATACCATCATGATTCACAACGGTTCCCATACCATCATGATTCATAACGGTTCCCATACCATCATGATTCATAACGGTTCCGATACCATCATGATTCATAACGGTTCTCATACCATCATGATTCATAACGGTTCCGATACCATCATGATTCATAACGGTTCCCATACCATCATGATTCATAACGGTTCCCATACCATCATGATTCACAAGGGTTCCCATACCATCATGATTCATAACGGTTCTCATACCATCATGATTCACAACGGTTCCCATACCATCATGATTCATAACGGTTCCCATACCATCATGATTCATAACGGTTCCCATACCATCATGATTCATAACGGTTCCCATACCATCATGATTCACAACGGTTCCCATACCATCATGATTCACAACGGTTCCCATACCATCATGATTCACAACGGTTCCCATACCATCATGATTCATAACGGTTCCCATACCATCATGATTCATAACGGTTCCGATACCATCATGATTCATAACGGTTCCCATACCATCATGATTCATAACGGTTCCCATACCATCATGATTCATAACAGTTCCCATACCATCATGATTCATAACGGTTCCCATACCATCATGATTCATAACGGTTCCGATACCATCATGATTCATAACGGTTCCCATACCATCATGATTCATAACGGTTCCCATACCATCATGATTCATAACGGTTCCGATACCATCATGATTCATAACGGTTCCCATACCATCATGATTCATAACGGTTCCGATACCATCATGATTCATAACAGTTCCCATACCATCATGATTCACAACGGTTCCCATACCATCATGATTCATAACGGTTCCGATACCATCATGATTCATAACGGTTCCCATACCATCATGATTCATAACGGTTCCCATACCATCATGATTCATAACAGTTCCCATACCATCATGATTCATAACGGTTCCCATACCATCATGATTCATAACGGTTCCGATACCATCATGATTCATAACGGTTCCCATACCATCATGATTCATAACGGTTCCCATACCATCATGATTCATAACGGTTCCGATACCATCATGATTCATAACGGTTCCCATACCATCATGATTCATAACGGTTCCGATACCATCATGATTCATAACAGTTCCCATACCATCATGATTCACAAGAGTTCCGATACCATCATGATTCATAACAGTTCCCATACCATCATGATTCATAACGGTTCCCATACCATCATGATTCACAACGGTTCCCATACCATCATGATTCATAACAGTTCCCATACCATCATGATTCACAACGGTTCCCATACCATCATGATTCATAACGGTTCCCATACCATCATGATTCACAACGGTTCCCATACCATCATGATTCATAACGGTTCCCATACCATCATGATTCATAACGGTTCCCATACCATCATGATTCATAACGGTTCCCATACCATCATGATTCACAACGGTTCCCATACCATCATGATTCATAACGGTTCCGATACCATCATGATTCATAACGGTTCCCATACCATCATGATTCATAACGGTTCCCATACCATCATGATTCATAACGGTTCCCATACCATCATGATTCATAACGGTTCCCATACCATCATGATTCACAACGGTTCCCATACCATCATGATTCACAACGGTTCCCATACCATCATGATTCACAACGGTTCCCATACCATCATGATTCATAACGGTTCCCATACCATCATGATTCATAACGGTTCCCATACCATCATGATTCATAACGGTTCCCATACCATCATGATTCATAACGGTTCCCATACCATCATGATTCATAACAGTTCCCATACCATCATGATTCACAAGAGTTCCGATACCATCATGATTCGAATGCGAGAGGCGTGAGCTCGGCAACAAACCTTCTAGACTTTAATCAATGACTGTACAACATACAGGCAGCTCCGTCACTGTAGACGTCAGTCACCATACATTACTGGTTGTCTGGTACAACATACAGGTGGCTCCGTCACTGTAGACGTCAGTCACCATACATTACTGGTTGTCTGGTACAACATACAGGCAGCTCCGTCACTGTAGACGTCAGTCACCATACATTACTGGTTGTCTGGTACAACATACAGGCAGCTCCGTCACTGTACACGTCAGTCACCATACATTACTGGTTGTCTCGTACAACATACAGGTGGCTCCGTCACTGTAGACGTCAGTCACCATACATTACTGGTTGTCTGGTACAACATACAGGTGGCTCCGTCACTGTAGACGTCAGACACCATACATTACTGGTTGTCTGGTACAACATACAGGTGACTTCGTCACTGTAGACACTGTAGATTCTTTAGGTTTAACCATAAACCTTAACTAAAGCAATATGGGAACATGAACAAATTTTACGACTGAAATATCAGAGACGATCGAAATTAAGAGTGAATGAGAGCGATATAAACGCACAGTTTAAAAGGACAAAGTATGAATGGCAGCCAGGGAATAAAAGACCGCCCAGCTAAATTTAAAAGTTCGCGTTCAGTGGCAGAGTTAGATTAATTGTACAGACTTCCATTGCTCTGGTGGAATTTAAAGGTCATGTGTACCTCTACAGTCAGAATTTAAAGGTTCATATTAAAGTGCAGAATTCCAAGAGTATCATTAAAATAATTCACTTTAAATTATTTAGTTATGTGAAGCATTTCATACAACAGCTGCAATATGACGGTGTGTAAAAGTTCACTGTTGCATGGTAGTATTAAAGTGTTTAATTGACGAGGTTAATTAACCTAACCTAACCTAACCTAACCTAATGACGTATCTAAAAGGACTTTGTTGACATAATGCAGCTGGAAGATTTACGTTCAAATTATGATGTTTAAATGTTCGTTAATGAATGAAGGAGTTAAATGGATGAATTTTAAGTTTGCGTTTCATGGAGTCGTTTTGAAACAATTTGTTAAAATGTCAGAGATTAAATGATCATACGTACCAGGTTGGCCAGATAGCGGGAGTGTGTAGACACAGCCATAATCATCCGATGTTTGCATTTAGAAACTGACAGATGTAATATAGCAAGAAATATGAACAAAACAGTGAGTTGGTGACATGTTTCATATATTTGTAATACAACTCTGAAGATAGTTCGTAGATCCTTAAGGGGAATGAATGGTGGATAAATGGTGAGAAAATGTGCAAAAACGGGGCTATTTCAGTCCAAACTAGAATTCTTTTGTTCACTTCTTCGACATTGATCTCAGGACATTTCAATGGCTGAGATTTACATGATACAAAAAACCATCGAACAGGGACGATAGACAGATAGATAAAAGGTTATATGAATAGATAAACTGATAGATGTAGGTGCAATCAGAGTCGCCTATGATTTCGTTCACAGCGAATGAGATGATAAATAGGTGAGGCTATAACCATCGTCTATGATTATTGTAAATGACTAATAATGATTAATCTTTATTGTTTTTGTGCGACTGCTGTTAGCCTTTGAAGGTTAATGTTCCCTCAAAGTTGCCCGGACCCTACCACTAGGAGGTCAGCAGTTCGACTTAGGGTCCATTTGTGCCATGTTTTATGGCACCCAACAGAATGGATGTATTTTTCTTATTCATTTTTCATCCCTATGGATGGGACTCATAAATGTTAGGAACTTTTCCTAGCGATTTGATCCTTTATGATAACCGCTTCATTCGTACAATAGTTTGACAATAATTTGCAACTGAATGAGAACTTTTGCCATAGGAAGTGTCTTCTGAGGACCGGGTATAACAGGGTCGACTGCTGGAGGAGGAGCAGCTTCTCCGATCTCAGGGACGGGAACTTAAGGTTTAAGGAATTTCAGGGATGAATGTTGGTGGTGTGGACTTTAATCTTCAACACGGCAGCTTCAGCTTTAGGGTCGGCTGCTGCTGCAGGTGCTGCTGATCCTCCAGTCGCAGTGACGGACACATTAGGGTCTTCATCGACGACCAGTACGAGTACGTCGGGATCCACCAAGCCTGATTCATCCCCATAGAAGTAGGGGATCAAGGTCACCAATTCAGTGGTAGGCATCACTTTGCCCCGTTGTTTGGTGGGAGCCAAAGAAACATTGATGGGGATGGCGGCTGCTTCTGTGTCAACTACACCAGTTACCTCGCTGGTCCGCCTTTGCACAGGTCATCATCATCTTGATGCCGAGTCTGGATCTTCACCACTACTCTCTCGTGCACGGGTTCGATATACAGACGTGATCTCTTCCTGGAA
>NC_092293.1:1434528-1540004 GCF_036320965.1 Panulirus ornatus
TACTCCCCTCTGTATTTCTGAACAGAGTTCACTTTAATCCATGTTTATGAACAAAGTCCATTTACCTTATTATGTGATGAGAGCCAGTCTCCATCCTTGTTTCTGAACAAAGTCAATTTACCACCTTGGCTCTGAAAATAACCCATTATATTCCATGTTTCTGAATAGGTAGGAGTCTGTTTTCTTTCTTGTCTCTGAATACGCCTTTCCCTGTAAACAGAGTTCATTTTCCTCCTAGTCTATGAGAACAATCCTTTATCTTCATTGACTATAAACACAACCCTTTATCCTCCTTGCCCCTGAACAAACTGCATCTACATTTGTATCTCTGAACAGAGTCACTTTCCCTCATCTCTAATCCTAATCAATACCAGTCCTTGTTGCTGAACACACTACATTGCTCTCGTTCTTCCTAGAAAGTGTTGACATCCCACTTTATCTTTAAAAGGAGACCATTTCCCTCCTTTGGCCTGAGCAGAGACCATTTCCCTCCTTGATCGTGAACAGAACGGATTCTTGTCTATGGGCACAGTCCAGGCATCTCTTTGTCTCTAAAGATAATCCATTATTCTCCCTTTCGTCAAATAGAGTGCATTTGCCTCCGTGTCTTTGAACAGAATCAATTTCCCTCTTTTCTTGACTTGGTCTATTTCCCTTCTTGTCTCTAAATAAGAGTTATTACTCTTTTTTTCCCTGAATAAAGATTATTTTCTTCCGTGTCTCTGAAGTCAATTTCCTTTCAGAAATGTGTGTGACAAAGAAAAGGAAGAACATTGAAGATTATATCAAGTTTGGCTTGACCGTTCCCGGGGACTGACCTCCCTCAGTGCGTCGTATACCATCTTGGTGAGTGCTACAAATATTGTGTTTGGCGCCGAAAGACAGATTAATTTATCTAAGATTTTCCTCTCCGTTAACATAATGAAGCATCGCACTGATGAAATTGCAGATGTCATAAAGACATCCTTTGGACCTTGAACAGCCAGGATTGAACCCGGGACCCCTGTGCAACAGGCGGGAGCGCTACCGCTAGGCTATGATGGCCCCTGATAGGGAAATAACTATTCGAATACTATGTACTCGGATAAACTTTAAGGCTGGCCGGGGTGTACTGGTGATGCCTTTGACCTAAAATGTAAGTTCAAGCCCGCAGGCCGACCTTGGACATAGCTTGAATCCTTTTGTGTTCACTATAATCATCTTTATTACATCTCCTCTCCTTAATCCCTTTATCTTCACTATGCAAGGCTTATTATAATCTTCACTACAACCTCATGTTCATATGACCTTATCTTGACTAAGCTGGTTTCAAGGAAGGCTTTAGATTTTACCCGCTCACACAAACAACGTACTTACACGGGGCCCACGAGTGTAAAACACCCTCCTAATACAGTACAAATACATGATTACACACACCTACACACCACCACCACCACTAACAATACACAGAGAAATAGCCTTTTCGGTTGCCTTTGGATCCGCCCTTGAACGTAGTTTGAAGGATTTGGGGGATCAGGTCAATAAGGTTAAGTTCACTACAACCTCATATTCACTAAGGTGTATCTTCACTACTAGCTTATTCTCACTTAATTATATCTTCACGATACCCTCTTCTGCACTACACCGTTATTTCTACCATACCATCATCATTGCACTCCCTGATGTTCACTAAAAGAAGTTCTTATCTTCACTACATAATCATTTTGAATAAACTTTACTCTTTAATAACCCTTATCTCTACTACATTCGTATCTTCACTACATTCTTTTCTTCACTACAACCTATCTTGACAATATCCTTATCATCACTATACTCTTCTTCACTACACTCTCATCTTAACATTATCCTTCTGTTTACCGAACTTAGTTCAATGTCTGACTTGAACGTAGCTTTGGAAAGTTTGTGTTCCTCATTGTGTTACCTCCTTATTATCATTGTAAATGCAATTGTCACCACTCGCTAACTAAACCCTCATCATCACTACACTCTCATCATTATCATTACTTCTTGATGTTCAATATAAAATTTTAACATATACATTAATCTTCACTAGAGAATAATTTTCATTGCACCTTAATCTTCATTACTCCTTGTTTCAGCTACATCCGTATCTTACATTCATTCTTATATCTTATATTAGTTACATCATTGCAATATCTCTATATCTTCTCTGTTCCGTCTTTTGAAAAATTGAAAATGAGAGTAAAGGATTTCCGGCCTTTTGCTCCCTCCCCTTTTAGTTGCCTTGTACGACACGCAGGGAATACGTGGCAAGTATTCTTTCTTCCCTATCCCCAGGGATAACAGCATCTGGTGTTCCCAGACGGTCACCCATCCTAGTACTAACAAGACCCAACGTTGCTTAACTTTCCTGATCGGACGATATTCATATATATATATATATATATATATATATATATATATATATATATATATATATATATATATATATATATATATATATAAGACTGAAACAATGAATTTCCCAAATAACAAAAATGGAGGCGCCGGGGTTTGAACCCGGGTCCTCTCGCATGCCAAGCGAGTGCTCTACCACTGAGCTACGCCCCCAAGAACATATTTTGTGACATAATATTATATGAAGCACTGAGATTACTACGGCAAAATAGTGTTTGACCGACTATTGCCGACTAGCCGGCAAAATAACCACAGGGTATGTCTCCATGTTGCTGTCGTGTTTTCCTCTCAATTTTCCACGAAGAAATGTTTTACTTTTTTATTGTCGTTGCAATAGACTGGAACTAAGCAATAGACTGGAACAGAGCTATAGACTGGAACTAAGCAATAGACTGGAACTAAGCAATAGACTGGAACTAAGCTGACCTGGTATGAGGTCAGAGCCCTCATTATCATCCCTGCTAACTACCGTTCGTTCCACAACCGATGTCTGGCCCATGTTAACTCTGATGTGCCCAGCAGTTGGAGGAGGATCGCCAGAAGCTTCTGGAAGATTTCAAGGACGTCTTGATGGACCTGACCCTTTCAGATAAGGTCGAAAACCCCAATTTATTGTGAAGATCTTCACTATAACGTTGGACGAACATACTGAATGTTGCACACATGTGATGCGGACAAAATGAAAAAAGAAAAAAACAAAAATTATGTCTGGTGTGGGTCTCGAACCCACGACCTTGAGTGTGTCAGACTCACGCTCTACCACTGAGCTAACCAGACAATAGAAAAATTCGTCTGTTTCTTCAATTTGAATTAATGAAAATCTTTGCGAGGCAGCGTTTAGAAAAGAGAGATGTCTTTGACGAAATTTACTGAAGGAGATATATATATATATATACATATATATATATATATATATATATATATATATATATATATATATATATATATATATATATATATATATATATATATATATATATATATATATTGGAAAGGATCACAATTTTGCACGTGATCAAGTATATTCTTATGAGTCCACGGGTAAAATAAACACGATAAGTTCCCAAGTGCACTTTCGTCTAAAACTCACATCATTAGGGAAGACACAAGAGAGAAATATAACAGTCAGTTTATATACAACGAAGAGACGTAGCTAGGACGCCATATGGTAAACATGTGATTGTCCAAGACAGACAACAAGCGTATCATAAACTTATTATGTGGACAAGAAAGTGAATTGTTTACAAATTTTATCAACAAAAAAAAGTTATCCAATTCGTGTAGACAATCACTAATATTGACTATAATTCTTTGTTTATCCAGTAATAGAAGATTCAATGATATATCTGGTGGTACTGGAGTTAGAGTTGATAACTGAGATGGCATTATTAACTCTAATTCCAGTACCACGAGAAATATCATTGAATCTTCTATTATTAAATACACAAAGAATTATAAACCTTAAGGAAGCAACATGGTGGTCAAAAATAAGCTTTAGGAATGAAGTTTATGAATGGAATATCAGTGAGACGATCCAAATGACGAATGAATGAGAGCGTAGTCAACATACAATATAAAAGGACATATTATGAATGGCAGCCAGGCAAGTAACGGCCCAACTGAATGGAAGGATTTAAAAGTTCGCGTTATATGACGAATTTTGATAGATTATCCAAATTTCCATTCCAGTTATGAAACTTGATGGTTGTCTTCAGTTCTAGAGACAAAGTTTAAAGGTTTGTGTTTCAAAGATGAACCACAAAGGATATCGTTAAATTAACTGACATTAAAATTTATCAATCAAGTGAATCATTTTGTACAATAGCTGTAATTTGACAGAGTTAAAAGTTCGCATTTTCATTACAATTCTAATTTAAAAGTTTCAGATTCAATGATGGTTTGCACAAGTTTAACGTACATTTAAGGTTTCTGTTTATATGACGCATCTTAAAGGACTCTGTTAAAATAACGCAGCAGGAAGGTTTACGTTCAAATGACGGTGGTTAAATGTTTATTGATGAATGGTAGATGTAGATGGTAGATTTACTGTGTCTTCACCAACAATTGGAAAACAGTGACTGCCCCACGGTATCTTCACTACCACTGAGGTTACACTAACTGCATTACTATATCATTAAAATCATGATCACAATATCTTCCTTGCTGTATCTTCACCAACAATTGGAAAACAGTGACCACCTCACGGTATCTTCACTACCACTGGGATTACAGTAACTTCACAACTATATCCTTAAAATTCTATTAGAGTTACTGTATCTTCATAAACAACAGGACAACAGTCACTGTCATACTGTATCTTCACTACCATTGAAATTACAATAAATGCATTACTATATGCATAAGACTGGATTAGAATAACTTTCTTAATATATCTTCACTAACCACTGGACAACAGCGACCGCTCAACTGTATCTTCACTACAACTGAGATTACAGTAACTGTATTACTATATCATTGAAACTGGATTAGAATACCTTACTGTACCTTCACCAACAATTGGAAAACAGTGACCACCCCACGGTATCTTCACTACCACTGGGATTACAGTAACTTCACAACTATATCCTTAAAACTGGATTAGAGTAAGTTACTGTTTCTTCACAAATAACTAGACAACAGTGACCGTCATACTGTATCTTCACTACCACTAAAATTACAGTTAATGCATTACTATATCCATAAGACTGGATTAGAATAACTTTCTTAATATATCTTTAATAACAACTGGACAACAGCGACCGCTCAACTGTATCTTCACTACTACGGAGATTACAGTAACAGCATTTCTATATCCTTGATACTCGATTCAAATAACTTCCTGATTATATCTTCACTACCAACTGGAGTATAGTCACTTTATTCATATACCTCCAATACAGTGTCTTACATTGCCAGTAGTGTACATATAACAAATATATATTAACATATTCCCAGTCTGGGTTGACATACACACAGTACGTAAAGAAGAGGTTATTTCTTATATTTCCTCTCGTTCTCCCAGTCTCCCCAAAGATCCAATACCAAACGTCATAGACCAAAGAAAGTCTCAGTTTATCTTTCGTGATTTTTGTTTGAAACATATAACTTCACTACTATGTGAGAGTTGAAATTCACCATATTTCCGTAAGTATCCAGGATATACTTTGTAATGACT
The DNA here is from genome assembly GCF_036320965.1 of Panulirus ornatus. NCBI lineage: Eukaryota > Metazoa > Arthropoda > Malacostraca > Decapoda > Palinuridae > Panulirus > Panulirus ornatus. The sequence continues at coordinate 1,440,122 of NC_092293.1, forward strand.
GGCTTTCATTTTGTTTAGGTTAAGAGTTGGAGAATATCGATAGTAATGACAGACACAATCGATCATATGGAAAGGCCAAGGGTTTTGGAAATGGAACCAAAGCCCCAAAGAGATTCCCGAAGAAGACGACGACGACCACGACGACCACGATCACACAACCAGCAGAGAGTGGACCATTCCACATATACCCAGGATTATGAAATAGGAGAACAATACACGACCATGGAGGTTCCAGAAGAAACTGCAATGGTGCCTGACATGGGGCCATTCCCATCATACCCTGACATGGTACCATTCCAACCACACTCTGACATGGTAGTATTCCCACAATCCCCTCACATGTTCCAGGGTCATATAGAAAGTCCAGGGGTTTTGGAAATGGAACCTACGCCCCAAAGAGATCCCCGAAGAAGACGACGACGACGACGACGACGACCACGCCACCAGCAGAGCGTGGACCATTCCACATGTCCCCAGGGTTATGAAATAGGAGAACAACACACGACCATGGAGGTTCCAGAAGAAACTCCAATGGTGCCCTTGGAGGTTCTCCCTCCACCCCCTCCGGAAGAAGTAGTCCCACCACCCCGTCCCCGGGAACTTCCTAAACCAACCTGTTCCCAGGAACTTCTCCCTGTACCCCGTTCCGTGGAAATTCTCCCTATACCCCGTCCCCTGGTTCTACTCCCACTACTCCGTTCTCGCCAACTTCCACCACCCCTTACCCCGGAACTTCTCCCACCACCCACTCCCTTGGTTATCATCCCACCATCCCGTCCCCTGGCTCTCCTCCCACCAACCAGAACCAGTCACCTGGATCTCCTCCCACTACCTTTTCCCCTGCTTCTCCCAGCACCCCGTCTCTTGGCTCTACTCCCACCACCCAGTCGCTCGGAAATCCCAATACTCCTATCCCGAGGGAATACTTCCACCACCCCGTCCCCTGGCACAACTACCACTACCCCTGTCTTCCGCCTCGACCTTGGAGTTTCCGGAGAAGCCTCCAGAGTTGACTGCTGCCATGGTCCTAGTGAGTGCAGAAGAAAGCCTCGCTCCACTTTCCGACGTACCTTATCCCGTTGTCTCAGGTGGCTCGGCAGGATCACTTGTCCCTGTTGTGTTAGACGTCCTCGGGTTTCTGGTCATTGAGAGCCAGGCAGGCACTGACACATTTTAGTTATCCCCAACGCCATGACCTGGCAGCTAAAATGGATATTTCATTTCTAAAATGGCTGTAATTATGTGCTGTAGCTGCAGTAAACAGAGAAACTCGACTGTGTCATATACACCTCAGCTGCAGTGAACAGAAAAAAAATGACAAGACATATGCATATACAATCTTGCCACAGTCAACAGAGTAGGTCATACGTATCTATCTACCTATCTATCTATCTATCTCTCTATCTATATTTCTATCTTTCTATTTGTCCATAACTCTGATACCTATTCCCATCAGGAACTTCCATAAAGGGGGTGGCCTCAGCAAAAGTCTCCACTTAACTCTGTCCTTACTTGCCTCTCTCGCATATACCATTACACACGTTCTTCCACTATTTCTCTTCCACTCTATGGACTTCCTTTCACACCAACCCTTCTCTTTCATTCTCTTTCCTCATGTCACAGGTGGTCTTCCTCTCACATCAACCCCTTTAACTCTACTATCACACATTCTGTAAACGGCACATCTTCCATTCCAACCACGAGCCCAAACCACCTCAAAGTATGTTTCACCTAGTCTACCACTCCACAATCTATTCCGTTTACATTCCCTGTCATACCAGATCTCTCATACACCCCCTCATTTCATATCTCACTCCATCTAGTCATACCACATGCTCCTATCATATCGTGTTCCATTTTCCCTGTGGACTCATATATATATATATATATATATATATATATATATATATATATATATATATATATATATATATATATATATATATATATATATTGCTTTGTCGCTGTCTCCCGCGTTTGCGAGGTAGCGCAAGGAAACAGACGAAAGAAATGCCCCAACCCACCCCCATACACATGTATGTACATACGTCCACACACGCAAATATACATACCTACACAGCTTTCCATGGTTTACCCCAGACGCTTCACATGCCTTGATTCAATCCACTGACAGCACGTCAACCCCGGTATACCACATCGCTCCAATTCCCTCTATTCCTTGCCCTCCTTTCACCCTCCTACATGTTCAGGCCCCGATCACACAAAATCTTTTTCACTCCATCTTTCCACCTCCAATTTGGTCTCCCTCTTCTCCTCGTTCCCTCCACCTTCGATACATATATCCTCTTGGTCAATCTTTCCTCACTCATTCTCTCCATGTGACCAAACCATTTCAAAACACCCTCTTCTGCTCTCTCAACCACGCTCTTTTTATTTCCACACATCTCTCTTACCCTTACGTTACTTACTCGATCAAACCACCTCACACCACACATTGTCCTCAAACATCTCATTTCCAGCACATCCATCCTCCTGCGCACAACTCTATCCATAGCCCACGCCTCGCAACCATACAACATTGTTGGAACCACTATTACTTTAAACATACCCATTTTTGCTTTCCGAGATAATGTTCTCGACTTCCACACATTCTTCAAGGCTCCCAGAATTTTCGCCCCCTCCCCCACCCTATGATCCACTTCCGCTTCCATGGTTCCATCCGCTGCCAGATCCACTCCCAGATATCTAAAACACTTCACTTCCTCCAGTTTTTCTCCATTCAAACTCACCTCCCAATTGACTTGACCCTCAACCCTACTGTACCTAATAACCTTGCTCTTATTCACATTTACTCTTAACTTTCTTCATTCACACTCTTTACCAAACTCAGTCACCAGCTTCTGCAGTTTCTCACATGAATCAGCCACCAGCGCTGTATCATCAGCGAACAACAACTGACTCACTTCCCAAGCATTCACCTCCCTAACAACCCCATCCATAAACAAATTAAACAACCATGGAGACATCACACACCCCTGCCGCAAACCTACATTCACTGAGAACCAATCACTTTCCTCTCTTCCTATACGTATACATGCCTTACATCCTCGATAAAAACTTTTCACTGCTTCTAACAACTTGCCTCCCACACCATATATTCTTAATACCTTCCATAGAGCATCTCTATCAACTCTATCATATGCCTTCTCCAGATCCATAAATGTTACATACAAATCCATTTGCTTTTCTAAGTATATATATATATATATATATACATATATATATATATATATATATATATATATATATATATATATATATATATATATATGAAGTATGAAGTATGAAGTCTGTTGTGGATGAGAGAGCTTGGGAAGTGAGTCAGTTGTTGTTCGATGATGATACAGCGCTGGTGGCTGATTCATGTGAGAAACTGCAGAAGCTGGTGACTGAGTTTGGTAAAGTGTGTGAAATAAGAAAGTTAAGAGTAAATGTGAATAAGAGCAAGGTTATTAGGTACAGTAGGGTTGAGGGTCGAGTCAATTGGGAGGTGAGTTTGAATGGAGAAAAACTGGAGGAAGTAAAGTGTTTTAGATATTTGGGAGTGGATCTGGCAGCGGATGGAACCATGGAAGCGGAAGTGGATCATAGGGTGGAGGAGGGGGCGAAAATGCTGGGAGCCTTGAAGAATGTGTGGAAGTCGAGAACATTATCTCGGAAAGCAAAAATGGGTATGTTTGAAGGAATAGTGGTTCCAACAATGTTGTATGGTTGCGAGGCGTGGGCTATGGATAGAGTTGTGCGCAGGAGGATGGGTGTGCTGGAAATGAGATGTTTGAGAACAATGTGTGGTGTGAGGTAGTTTGATCGAGTAAGTAACGTAAGGGTAAGAGAGATGTGTGGAAATAAAAAGAGCGTGGTTGAGAGAGCAGAAGAGGGTGTTTTGAAATGGTTTGGGCACATGGAGAGAATGAGTGAGGAAAGATTGACCAAGAGGATATATGTGTCAGACTTGGAGGGAACGAGGAGAAGTGGGAGACCAAATTGGAGGAGGAAAGATGGAGTGAAAAAGATTTTGTGTGATCGGGGCCTGAACATGCAGGAGGGTGAAAGGCGGGCAAGGAATAGAGTGCATTGGATCGATGTGGTATACCGGGGTTGACGTGCTGTCAGTGGATTGAATCAGGGCATGTGAAGCGACTGGGGTAAACCATGGAAAGCTGTGTAGGTATGTATATTTGCGTGTGTGGACGTATGTATATACATGTGTATGGGGGTGGGTTGGGCCATTTCTTTCGTCTGTTTCCTTGCGCTACCTCGCAAACGCGGGAAACAGCAACAATGCAAATATATATATATATATATATATATATATATATATATATATATATATATATATATATATATATATATATATATATATATTCTCAAACTGGGTCGAGCCAGATGTGAGCGTCGGTCGCCTCGCCTCGTTCTCAGGAGACGTTTATTTCATTAAGAAAACGGCAGGTCGAGATCGCAGTGGCAATCATGATCTTCCATTTATAAAGGAAAAATTCATACTTGCTGCCTATATGGTCTTTGATATCAATACAGACTATATATTATCTTTCATATCAGTACATACGATACATTGGATTTGCACTGATATAGTTTTACTAAACATTTTTTTGTTTTTCTTTATACGTCTGAAATGGTGTTGGTCAAGAAGGGCGAATATTCTGCGTGTAATCTAATTAATTGAATTTATGCAACTGGATTTTTCTCATCTATAGACTTTCTTCTTGAACTGCATTGTTACATGATGAAAACAAGGTCTGGTTTATTATTGTCATGAAGGAACTGAAACAGCAGCTAAATATATGAAGATATTCATCTGATGATTGCAGTTAGAAACTGACAGATGTAATATAGCAAAAAATATGAACAAAACAGTGAGTTGGTGACATGTTTCATATGTTTGTAATACGACTCTGAAGTTAGTTCGTAAATCCTTACGGGGAATAAATGGTGGACAAATGGTGAAGGAAGGTGCAAAAACGGGGCTATTTCAGTACAAACTAGAATTCAATTGTTCACTACGACATTGATCTCAGGACATTTCAATGGCTGAGATTTACATGATACAGAAAATCTTCAAACAAGGACGATAGACAGATAGATAGATGGTTGAATAAGTAGGTAAACTTAATAGATGTAGGTGCAATCAGAGTCGCCTATGATTTCGTTCACAGCAAATGAGATGAAAAATGGGCGAGGCTATAACCATCGTCTATGATTATTGTAAATGACTAATAATGATTAATCTTTATTGTTTTTGTGCGACTGCTGTTAGCCTTTGAAGGTTAATGTTCCCTCAAAGTTGCCCGGACCCTACCACTAGGAGGTCAGCAGTTCGACTTAGGGTCCATTTGTGCCATGTTTATGGCACCCAACAGAATGGATGTATTTTTCTTATTTTTTTTTTCATCCCTATGGATGGGACTCATAAATGTTAGGAACTTTTCCTAACGATTTGATCCTTTATGGTAACCGTTTCATTCGTACAATAGTTTGTCAATAATTTGCAACTGAATGAGAACTTTTGCCATAGGAAGTGTCTTCTGAGGACCGGGTATAACAGGGTCGACTGCTGGAGGAGGAGCAGCTTCTCCAATCTCAGGGACGGGAACTTAAGGTTCAAGGAATTTCAGGGATGAATGTTGGTGGTGTGGACTTTAATCTTCAACACGGCAGCTTCAGCTTTAGGGTCGGCTGCTGCTGCAGGTGCTGCAGATCCTCCAGTCGCAGTGACGGACACATCAGGGTCTTCATCGACGACCAGTACGAGTACGTCGGGATCCACCAAGCCTGATTCATCCCCATAGAAGTAGGGGATCAAGGTCACCAATTCAGTGGTAGGCATCACTTTGCCCCGTTGTTTGGTGGGAGCCAAAGAAACATTGATGGGGATGGCGGCTGCTCCTATGTCAACTACACCAGTTTCCTCGCTGGGTCCGCCTTTGCACAGGTCATCATCATCTTGATGCCGAGTCTGGATCTTCACCACTACTCTCTCGTGCACGGGTTCGATATCCAGATGTGATCTCTTCCTGGAAGGCCTTTGGCATTCTGGAAGGCACCGCTTTCCTCCCTGGGCCAGGCCCTCACTGCCGGACAACCAGGCAATTCTGGTGTAGGCGTACTCCTGGTGGCGGCCGTTGCGTCCTCCAAGTCTGCGATCTGCCTTGATGCCCCACCGTCCCAGTGTTCTGCCGACGTTCAGGACGGCAGCTTTCTCGTACCCGAACCCTTCGCAGAATTCACAGTATCGCAAATATAGCTCAGTTCGGCTTATACAATCTTTAACAGCCCCGGTTTGCTGGATGTGAGCCTCGAAAAATTCAAGGAAGGATTCCTTGCCAGGGTACCGATGGGCAGCGCGGACGTGAGTCATTTCTGCGATCTGGTGAGATGAGTGATTTACTTGACGAAGTAAACTTTCATAGACCAGCACTTGCAAAAATATAGTGAAGCCACACAAAAATATAGTAGACTAGCGTTTCCTCATTGATTTAATATCCTAGATGATAGATCAACAGAGTGAAGTTGAAGCACTAGTGTCGTGAAGATGAAACATCAATATAGTGAAGATAGCAGGATACGATAGTGGGTGTACACTGGGCAGAATTACCTCTTGTTGAGAGTGTAATGTAGCTTGTAGTGGAAACATAATAACATCAATGATGGTGTGTGTGTGTATGTGTGTGTGTGTTTGTGTGTGTGTGTGTGTGTGTGTGTGTGTGTGTGTGTGTGTGTGTGTGTGTGTCTGTGTGTGTGTTTGTGTGTAGCGATACAAAGACTATATAAGAAAGACAGGAAAGCAGGAGTAATCTCGCGTGAGCAATGACTCCTTTAATTGTGCGTTGTCAACAGCTGGTGGTACTAATTACCCTTGCGCTGTCTGGCTGTCTGTTTGTTGACGAAAACTTTACAGTGAATTTTCAGTTTAAAAAAAGAAGAAAATAATCTAAAAGTTGTTTTTTCATGTTTTTCCCAAGGATGAAGTATTGTATTGACGACTTGAGACAACTATGAGCAATAACATATATAGGTAACATTAAACACAATGTTAGGGACCAAATCAACTGGACGGTTTCATCAACAATCATGCCATATCAACCAGGACATATTTCATTCTTTAACATTAAAGCAACATATTTACATACATATCCTGTAATTGGTCCACGTAAGCCTAATGATCCTGATGAAGTAATTATGCAGATAAGAGATGATGGGAAATACTCTAACAATAATGAGCTTGAAAACAAAGTTAACTAGCGTAAGTGACTCGTCATTAAGTAAGTTCAAGAATATTTTTTTCTTTAATTACAAAACTGTAGGTATTGGGGAAATATGGTATGTACTTCTTGATATCTAAAAGATTCGCCTTTGTCTTTGTTGAGTTTGTAGAAAAATGTGGTTGTTTGTTATCTACTTGTCTTAGATTTATCCCATCCTACGTTTATATTTATGAATGTCTTACCAATTCCATCACAGCAATACCCCTTACCTTTCTTTGTCCTGTGGAAATGTGTGTAAAATGTGATGTGTGGGAGTAGTTTTCCTCCTCTTGCATATCACACATAGATAACATCTTTTTCTGCTCATAATTATATATCTTATTAATCTCATGTGAGTTCTAACTACCGAATCACAGACACCACTATCTCTCACCGTCATGTTCACTACAGAGAGAGACACCATTATCTCTCACCATCATGTTCACTATAGAGGGAGACACCATTATCTCTCACCATCATGTTTACTACAGAGGGAGACACCATTATCTCTCACCATCATGTTCAATACAGAGGGAGACACCATTATCTCTCACCATCATGTTCACTACAGAGGGAGACACCATTATCTCTCAATATCATGTTCACTACAGAGGGAGACACCATTATCTCTCACCATCATTAAGTTCTGGCCTGCAAGTAACAGAGATCTGCTACTCAGGACCACCTGGCCATTGTTTGTTTGTGCCAACATTTCCATCTATCGATCGCCAATATACCCAGTCTGTCCCATCTATCGATCACTATAACCAATCTGTCCCATCTATTTATTTTCATTATACACTGTCTGTCCCCATCTATCGATCTTCACTATACCCTGTCTGCCACCATCTATCGATCTTCACTATACCCTGTCTGTCCCATCTATCGATCTTCACGATACCTTGTCTGTCCTATCTATCGATCTTCACTATACCCAGCCTGTCCCATCTATGGATCTTCTCTATACCCTGTCTGTCCCGTCTATCGATCTTCACTATACCCTGGCTGTCCCATCAATCAATTCATTATAATGTGTGTCCCATCTACACATCTTCACTATGCCCTCTCTCCCAACTATGGAACTTCACTATACCCAGCCTGTCCCATCTATCAATCTTCACTATACCCTGTCTGTCCCATCTATGGATCTTCACTATACCCTGTCTGTCCCATCTACGAATCTTCACTGTACCCTGTCAGTCCCATGTATGCATCTTCACTACACCCTGTCTCTCCCATCTATGGATATTCACTATACCCTGTCTGTCCCATCTATCAATCTTCACTGTACCCAGTCTGTCCTATCTATGGATGTTCACTATACCCTGTCTGTCCCACCTATCGATCTTCACTATATCCAGTCTGTCCCATCCACCTGTACCCCTGGTCACCATGTAACAACCATTAACCCATCTACAACATTTTAGATGGTCTCTGCATTCAAAATCGCCGAAGTCGACTATGCTTTTGTTTGTATAAAGTCGACTATGCTTTTATTTCTATGTGGGATATTAGAGCATGGGGGTACCTTACTATATTTTTCCATATCAATATAGACTCACTATATTTGTGGACATACAAGGATAACCGAGGTTACTTCGTAAAGTGCACAACGTAATCATAGTATCTTCAACATGGAAGATTTTGCAAAAAGCTCAGTTGTGGAGGTGGTCGAGCAGCAGCAGGTGCTCTGGGTCGCCCTCCTTGACCAGGCCTACCTGCCTTTCCACGATGAGGAGGATTTGCTGGACCGTCCACCACACGAGACCCGACTCCCACATATAGATGAGTTGGGCTGCGATGATGACGACATACAGGTCATCGTGCCCACCAACGAGCAGTTGCAAGGGGTTCTCAAAACCGTCCTGCAGCGGTATACCATCAGGGTCGTCAACGTTCCATACAAAATCTCAAGGACGAACGTCTGGGAATTCTTCAAGCAGTTCGGCGACATCTTTCGCTTCGACATGCAGTCCTACACGACCTACGAGAACCACCGCGGGATTGCCGTCATCCAGTACTCCTGCTATGCCTCCTACAAGAAGGCACTTCTTGCCGACGTGACACCACTCTCCGTCAACGGACGCTGTGCAAAAGTGAAACCTCACCGTCCCACTGATGCTGACCAAGTGACCTCGCCCACTCAAGTGGCACTGCAGCCCACACTCCCTACCAGACCCACCATCCATGAGGAAATGCAGCCCACCCCACTTGTCAGGCCCGCCTTCAGGGAGACATGGCAGGTCTCAAGACCTGTCAGGCCCACCATTCAAGACCGACTTGGTCCCCCAACACACGTCAGGCCCACCATTCAAGACCGACTTGGTCCCCCAACACATGTCAGGCCCAGCGTTCTAGACCGACTGGGACCAATAACACATGACATGTCCTACGTTACAGACCGACTGCACTCCGCACCACGTACGGGCGTTAAAAGGCGTGTCGAGATGACACACGCTCCCCGTGCCAAAAGATTCAGTTGGTGAGGAACCTTTCTTTCTTCCTGCTGGTGCTGCAGGAGAACACGGCCCTAGAGTGGACACTGGAGGTGTGTTTGTGTTTGTGTTTGGGTTATCACTAAGGAACCAACACCAAGACAACTTTAGTTTCGCCTCGCCAAGGATAACGTTAATCTGGCGGAAGTCTGGCTTTCTCCCAGTAGTGGATGACACATAATATCTACATAGGGACGTTGAAAAACAAAGAAAGAAAAAAAATGGGAACATTATCCCGCCCAAAAAAAAAATACATATATTCACGGGGATAATTTCCATCGTTTTCAAAGAAAAAATGAAACTCTTCCGACGCTACCGTGCCTTCCATAAAGCAACCCTCAAAGAAATCACTTTCTACACAATGTGCAAGGAGTCGGTTAGCCAATCTTCATATGACTGGGGCTATTCTTCCCTCTGATTGATTCATTTTTCAAGATTAAGGAAAGTTATAATAAAAATATTGTATTGAGTTTCTCCGTTGGCGTCAGGGTAAACACCCATCCCCCCCGAAGCTTGGTTACCTTTCCGTGGTGGGGGGGACTTCATGGATTGGGCAGTAGCAACCATCGTTGGTTGCTTCTGTTCAATCCATGAACGAAAAACCAAGCATCTTGAGCGTAATTGTCGTAGAAATTCACTTGGTGTCAAAACTGACGCGAAAGTGGTTGTCTCAATTTTGTCAGAAATGTTTGTGCGTTTCGGCCTGATGGCGGGAGTCGGTTTGGCGCTGTGGTCATGAGGGAATACGAGGAAGATTGGCAACCGTCCCAGAAGTAGCTACAGTGAGGCCCAGCAGCTGTCCCTAATACTGTGGAAGGCACTCATGTAAGGTGTGAAGTGAGGCGCACCAGTAACAAGGGAAACGGACAACCAAAACAGCAATCTTGATCATCAGGAGGCTATCCAATGCTCAGAGTAGATAAGGACGATTATTGTATGGCTTCGCTCAGAGGATGAAAATCTTAGCCGTGAAAATCAACAAGTAAAATAACTAGTAGTTAGTGGTAGTGAAGTGGAATTACCGCATTTCTGTGGTCTCAATTACCGGTAAAACGAAACTTTTCGTTTTCTCCATCAATCTAGAGGTTTTGTAGACCACCATCCTTAAGGTTGTAAGGTAATGGTAACTACAAGGTTATGACCTTAGCAAATTTGTGATGGAAAGTGCAGGAAATGTGGTAATGTATATAATATAAATTGTGTAGTTGTATAATAAATGTGTAGAAAAATTTTTGTCTTCTCTGTTCCCGTTCATTAATTCAAATACAGGTAAGTTTTCTCTCTAACGAGGTGGGATAAGCTACGTGCACTCGGCTTGTAAATGTGGTAACTTTCCCTTCATTACCACAATGGTGTGCTGAACTGAAGATGTAGAATTCCGTAGACGAAACTAAGATAGGAAATCAATCTACATGAAAAATTGAAGGCGCCGCTCTGTGTGTGTGTGTGTGTGTGTGTGTGTGTGTGTGTGTGTGTGTGTGTGTGTGTGTGTGTGTGTTTGTGTGTGTGTGTGTGTGTGTGTGTGTGTGTGTGTGTACTACTTTAATCATTATCACGTGAGTCTTTTGAGGAAGGATTTGTACACTCGTGTTGCCCCGTCTTTTAACCTTGTAAGTGTAAAATATGTTTTCACTCCTGTGTGCACTCACACACACACACACACACACACACACACACACACACACACACACACACACACATAACCTATAATATTATCTAATATTTACTTCAGACGGATATCTTACACCTTAATTATAAAAGCCAAAGAAAAATTTATAAAAACATATACATATATTTACACACGTGTAGATATATGTTATGTATTGAAATGTGGCGGAAAAATGCCTTATATATTAACAAACGTGATTGAGGACTTAAAGAATCTGGTACAAACATAATGGTTATTGTGATAAATGATTTATTTATGATAAATATGTATTGTGTTGCATTATAATGGTTGTTCAGAACTAAGGTCTTTAAACCCAAATCAGTGAAATACTATCAGAAATAGAAAACCTGTTAAACATGAAAATTTATGTTGATTAACCACAGAATATATTTTCCTCTGGGTTTGTAAAAGAAAATACAGTACAGGGAGCTAGTTTGAGGAAGAGTATTTCATATTTCAACAAAATATTTACCTGTAATAGCGTCCCTTATCTTTCGTCATCATTTCTTATGTTTACTATCAAGAAATGTCTTTTATCTAACATAAAAATTCTGTCTAGGTATTTGATTAATGTTGTCCAAGGATGAGCTACATGCCACACGTGATCAGGTCACAGTGGTGGTGGTCAGGTCAGTGGGCGATGTGTGTGTGTGTGTGTGTGTGTGTGTGTGTGTGTGTGTTTGTGTGTGTAGCCCCTGGGTTCATGTTGGCCACACCCACCCACCAGCCGGTGGTCAGGTCAGTGGGCGGTGTGTGTGTGTAGCCCCTGGGTTCATGTTGGCCACAGCCACCCACCAGCCGGTGGTCAGGTCAGTGGGCGGTGTGTGTGTGTGTGTGTGTGTGTGTGTGTGTGTAGCCCCTGGGTTCATGTTGGCCACAGCCACCCACCGGCCGGTGGTCAGGTCAGTGGGCGATGTGTAGCCCCTGGGTTCATGTTGGCCACACCCACCGGCCGGTGGTCAGGTCAGTGGGCGATGTGTAGCCCCTGGGTTCATGTTGGCCACAGCCACCCACCGGCCAGCCGGGCGGTAGTTTATAACTAAGACTGGTAGTTTCACATGCCACTTGGAGTGTCCCTCACTACAGAACTTGAGCAGCTCTTATCCTGAGGTGGAGCAGTTGATCCTCTCCACCAGGCTGGTACACTTGGTCTGCACCAGGTGGCTCCCTCCTGGTCATCCTGAGTGGTTGGTTGCTGTGTGGGATTTAATGACCACTGACTTGTGAAGGTCATTAGGCCAACCATCATTTTATCATCTGAGAAAACATGAAGCAACGCCAAATATTACATGATCCACCTAAACTATTGAGAATGATGAAGTCTGATATTGTTACGTTACGTCATCCAATCTTGCCACTCACCTGTTACGGTAATCACGACTACATACATAATGTTGTTACGACTGATGTTATGTATGTACTATAGTAAAGTACTGTGGTTATGTGGACACCAGACGAGACCATCATTATGATGTGTCACCAACATGTCCCTATAATGCTTCTATAACCAGCATGATCAAGAAGGTTATAACAACATTATCCTTGTGTCACCAACATGTATCTATAATACTTCTATAACCAGCATGATCAAGAAGGTTATAACAACATTATCCTTGTGTCACCAACATGTATCTATAATACTTCTATAACCAGCATGATCAAGAAGGTTATAACAACATTATCCTTGTGTCACCAACATGTATCTATAATGCTTCTATAACCAGCATGATCAAGAAGGTTATAACAACATTATCCTTGTAGTTGTTGGATCAGTGTAGAGCAGAGCAATACCTGGTGAACATTACTTCCTGGTTGGTGGCCGCCATAAATACCACCAGTGTTTATAAGCTCACACATCACCAGGGGTTAAGATATGGTGTTATCCCTCACTGCTCTATATAGCACCAGCCACGGTGGGTGGGTCCGCCTCCAGCTTATACCTCACTCCTACTCTTCTATATCCCTAACTTCCTTGTGATCATCTCACTTTGAATAACTAGATCTTCACATAACAGTTGTTTGTTGTTGTTGTAGTTGTTGTTGTTGTTGTTGTTGTTGTTGTTGTTGTTGTTGTTGTTGTTGTTGTTATATGTTGTAGGTTTATGTTCTGCCACTGGACGACTCGTTCTCTGATCTTACCCAACAGATAAATGTTTGTGTCGAGATTCGTCAGGTGTTTATCATACGGAGTCTGTAACACGTAAGTCTGTCTATCGTTCACTATACTGGATAGTAACTGGTAAAGGTTATTAAAGATATCTACACCAGAATCTGTGCCACACAACAAAACATACAAATCACGATATTTGCAACATGATAACATGTTTGACCATCAGCAGGTAAGGTCATCAAGCCGCACCATACATACGTCAGACAGTAACATCAGTTGTATAACAGGATGTATATATGTTGTTGGATTTAAGGGCTATCACCTAAAGGTCATGAAGCCAGAATGTGAACCATAAGTTCAACATAAAATGATGGTCCAGGTCCAGCAGGTAGCTGCATATGAAGCTATGAATGTCTGTCTTGATTACTGACGACGTAGAGGGAAGGGTTTGGCAGGAAGGGGAGTTTGGTGGAGTTTGCTGGAGGGTTCTCGGGAGTGTTGTGAAGAAGAGATAGAAAAACAGACTGAAAGGAGGAGGGTAACAAGTTCTTGGGCTCAACCTAGGTGCTACGTTGTCACTCAAGCAAGACATCTAAAATAATCGCCAAGTTGGTTGGTTATTTGGGCTTGTGGCTCATCGACTGCCAGGGTTAATAAAGTCAACAAGTTGGTCATGATCCTCAACCAAAAATACTTGAACACCTTCATGTGTTGAAGATATTTGTAAGGTCATACACACGCTCACTAAATATTTGGCCCATATAAGTAAGGTTTTCACCCCTGTTGATTGCAAGGGTCATACCTGCGGTAAAGGTCATGTTATAACCATCAATCGAATCATCTTGAACAGTTTTCCCAGGGGTTCAAGATGATTCTGAGACCAGACACGCTCTCACCCTGTTCGTACGAAGAATGGTGGAGTAAAACGGACAGCGACCTATGGAAGGTCATTAGGTCACTAATCATTTATATGTTCCACTTTAAAGTCAGCTAACAATCCTTTCAACGTATTATTGTCCAAATAGTTGGGACAGTGAAATATAGGAAGGTGTACGTTCAAGGAAGACATATGCAATGACAGAGTTACGTGCAGCGACGACAAGTAGGACAGACAAACCTGAGAAATGGTTGTTGTTGATGGTGTGAACAGTAGTATTATTATTACCACACATCACCAGCACACCTTTGATGGCGCTCCTACACCTTCGTGGCTGCTGCACTCTACACAGGAGGAGGTGATGATGGACATCTTTCAGCAAGAAGGTTCTCCGACGAGACTGTACTATTTCTCTCCGTCCTTTGAGGATGACACAGCCTTGCTAAGGATGACTTGTCACTGGTGGTGACACAGCTGACGGATGGAGTCCTGTTACACCTTGTGAATAATATAACCAAAACAGTAGACTGGCCAGGTTGACAAGCGTATTGTGCACTTCAACTGACTAATGATATGATCAAGAAAATTACAAACATAAATATCTATTGTAAAGATCAAATCAATGATGAAACAAATATAGTTTGAATGAATAATGAAACAGAGTGTGGGAAGTGAAACAACTTTGTGATGCTTGGTCACTTACAAATGATTAATACGAAAGCGTTAGGTATCGACCCGCAGGAGAACGTGTTTACAGATCTTTATAGAAGACATATCAATGTTAGATAAACGCCATATCAAGGAAATATCTTAACCTAGGACGTGTAACATCTGTGTGGAGAGACACAGCTTTGTAATATATGATCTACTCCACCGGTGAACTTTGACAACAGAGAGTTATACAACGCGTCGCTGGACAATATTCACCTAATACCTATAACAAATTTTTATATGATATACGAGACATTTGTTGGAAGTAAACATAAGAAATGATGGTAGGAGATAAGGAGAGTCAAAGCACATATTTTCTTAAATGCTGAATGAATCCTGTTTTAACCTAGTTATTTTGCGTTGGATTTTATTTTATATATCCAGAGGATAATATATTCTGGGGCTTATGATTGTTATGCTTTCAACACCTTTTTCAATTTCTTATCATCTTTACTGGCTAAAAGGCCTTGATTCTTAATAATCATTCAAATGCAACACTGTACATATTTATTATAAATCATTTATCACATTAACCATAATGTTTGTATCTTATTCTTTAAGTTGTCAGTCACATTCTTAAGTATATAATACATTCGTCTGACTCAAGTAGATACATTACACGTTTACATATATACATATGGTTCTTAATTTATCATCTTTTTATTCCAAGTTTAAGTGATCCTTGTAAAGAAGATAGTAATCATTACCTTGGATGACGTACCTGAGTCTTTATAACAGAAATAATGAACAACTCCTGATTGTTGAGGTTGTGCATACCGCCGGTTGAAGACCATTAGTTCACCAATGTTGTACTGGTAATGATAAAAGTCAACATGTATATAACTTTAATGTTTGACATATACTATGGATTCAGGCTTTATGACTGTTCATATGTTTTCAAATATACCAACATTACATTGACTCTATACGAAATACTACCATTAAATTGTTTGGTCATAAAGGAGATATTCTGATCACTCCAATAATACACATGTATGTTTACCTGGTACAAAGAGATCCGTCATATTGTAAAGCCCTGTGCCAGCCAGGCAGCCAGCCTCCCTAACAACAAACTACCTGTTAGTCAAGATCAGATAAAGAGCCGGGTTGAGGTGAGGGCCCGTACCAAGCATAGACCTAGCGACCTGTCATGGTACAGATCAGTCATATGGAGACCTGGTGAATCCAACAATTAGAAACATTCCATATTTGAGGAGACTTGGCAGGTCTAACTATGAACCAATTTCATCATGATCATATGATAAGACCCCGTGCCAATGCTGGGACAAATTGTAATATTGAATTGTTTATCAATTTCATATTTCGATGGAATTAACGATAAAGATGGGTTGCCATAATTATGAGGAAACATGTCCACATTCACACTCACCAACCCTACCCAGACAACACGAGTCGTATTGATCATTTCTAAATTCATCGGACACATCCGGGAAGATACTTTTTTACCGTGTGTACTTTACTTTAAAGTTACGTTCATTGGAAATAGAGCGAAACTAACTGTCTGTATTACCAACAAAAATCACTATGAGGTATAGATATCTATCTACTAATGACGTCACGTCTGGTGTCACTCGTCGTAATGATGGTGGGCAAACGTTTGACCTCAGATGAGGTGAAGTATTTTATCTTCAATATGATTGTTAACATGGAATAATGTACCAGTTAGAGTGGTTGGAAGCAGCATTATAAATACGTTTCACAATAAACTTGATAAATATTTACCTTCAAGTTCAAGACTAACATTATTTGCGACTCATCATTAGTCACACTGACAATATACAGGTTTATCTTTAGATTATCTGTATGTCTTCCACTACACTAATGTGTGAGTTCCTGATATCTTCCACTACAGTAATGTGTGAGTTCCTGATATCTTCCACTACACTAATGTGTGAGTTCCTGATATCTTCCACTACACTAATGTGTGAGTTCCTGATATCTTCCACTACACTAATGTGTGAGTTCCTGATATCTTCCACTACACTAATGTGTGAGTTCCTGATATCTTCCACTACACTAATGTGTGAGTTCCTGATATCTTCCACTACACTAATGTGTGAGTTCCTGATATCTTCCACTATCACCATCAACCTCGAAGTGACCCAGTGGTCCACTGCTGTATGGATACCTTTACATTCCTTTGTATAATGGAATGTTTGTAACAACACAGTAATTAATCACATCTGAGCAATCGG
Source organism: Panulirus ornatus (assembly GCF_036320965.1). Taxonomy (NCBI): domain Eukaryota; kingdom Metazoa; phylum Arthropoda; class Malacostraca; order Decapoda; family Palinuridae; genus Panulirus; species Panulirus ornatus. Next base: position 1,457,483 of record NC_092293.1, read on the forward strand.
GAATTTGAGAAGGCATTATCAGCTCTACGTCCTATTGGCGGGCCATCATAGAGCTATAAGGCTGTAGTCATGTTTGTCTGTATGTTGATGACAGGGGCTTCCTCTCTTATGTGAATGGCTTCTAATCTCTGTAGTCTCCTGCGATCACTACAACTAGTAATGATTTTGATGTTATTCATTATAATCTCCCTCGTTAGTCTCGTTCCATGCTTTTGTTCATGATGATGTTTGATTCCACCTTCTTGTAAGTGGAGCGAGAGTCGGTGGCTCAGGGTGCAGGTGTACTGATCATGTTGAGATGAGTAATAATGGATATATGAGCATACATTGGTGGGTTTCCTGTATATGCTAAACTTAAACTTGTTTCCTTGTCTATGGATAATGGAATCTAGAAATGGTAACATACCATTATTTTCATTTTTCTACAGTAGATTTGATGGAAGGTACTAAATTGTTAAGTAAGGGGAGAAATATTTGTAAATTTTCATTTGTTCATCAAACACAAAGAACATCATCTACATACCTAAACCAAATTGCATTAGAAGGTAAGATATCCTTTAGTAATTTTGTTTCAAAACATTCCATGTAAAGATTACTTAGTACAGGTGAAAGTGGGTTACCCATTGCCATACCAAATTTTTGAGCATAATAATCTCCATTAAATTGAAATACGCAGTCTTTTATACAAAATTTTATCAGTTCAATGAAATTAGACTTTGAAGCAGGTAAATGAATATCATCTAAGACATCAAATAAATATTCTAAAAGGTCATCAACTGGAACTTTAGTGAAAAGTGAGGAAACATCAAAGCTAACTAGTTTAAAATCAAAATTACCATTGATATTGTTTAGCTTGTTGACTAAATCTACATTGTTCATGATATTAGAATTTGATACCTTACCCAATAAAGGGCTTAAGAAAGAAACTAACCATTTTGATAATTCATATGTGATGGAGCCTACTGAACTCACTATAGGTCTTGCTTGAAAATTCTGTTTATGTGTTTTGATAAGTCCATACATATATGGCAATGAATGGGACAAAGATGACAAGCTTTTGATGAGAGAAATGTTACCTTTCAACAACAACTTCATTTCTTTATTGAAATGAGAATTAACTGCTTCTAAGGGAGTTTTACTAAGTTTAGAATATGTTGTGTCATCATTTAAAAGATCATTCATTTTAGATAAATAATTACTTTTGTCTAAAATCACAACAGAGTTAGACTTATCTGCCTTGTTTAATCACGTTAAAAACTATGATCATTGTATTGACTGGAGTAACGCCATCTCAGTTATTAACTCTAACTCTATTACTAAGAGGAATATCATTGAATCTTCTATTATTAAGTACACAAAGAATTGTAATCTTAATATTAGTGATGGTCTATACAAATTAGATAACTTTATTGTTGATAAAATTTGTAAAATGATACGTTTATGAACGCTCGTTGTATGTTTTGGACAATCACATGCTTACCAAATGGCTCTTAGCTTCGTCTCTTCGATGTATATCAACTGACATATTTCTCTCTTGTGTCTCCCCTGATGATGTGATTAATACACGAAAGTGCACTTGGAAGCTTATCGTGTTTCATTTTCCCCGTGGACTCATAGGAATATCTTGATGACGCGCAAAACTGTGATCCTTTCCAACATGGATTCCACACGGCTCTTCTATTTCTTCTCTACAAGCTGTCCTGGACTTTCTCCTTTCGTTACTGCTTTCTCCAAATCGCTAATCAAGGCTTACCAACTGAAGTTACGATTTGGATTCCTTAGGAAATGCCCTGATGAACAAATGATGCCAAGATCTGTCCTACCTCAACGTTTGTTTCAGCTGTCTGGTCGACGATTTGACCAATTCCAAAATATCATTTTAAAGAAAAACATTGAATTAAAGAAACTTGAAATGGAGGAAGCTTTTCGCATTTCAAGAGAGAAGAAACGTGTCTTTCAAATGGCAATACCGACACACTGGAAGAACCGAATGTTGGACTATTGCTATGATAAATTAAGGAAAGAATGCAATAGGCTACAAGTGTCACTAAATTGTAAGTTGGACCATCTTATTGAAAACAGCGACTGGACCAAGAACACAAACCCATCTTTTGTGGTAAACCTATCTAATAAACTAGATAAAGATTCCTTGTGTGCATTAGGCTATGTTTTGTTTTGTGTGCTCTGACAGGGAAGCCAGCTGTGTTGATGTCACAAAGTCTTTTTGTAATTTAGAAAAATACAGTAATTTAAGTAATGATGAAATTGATATCTGTAAGGGTTTAGTGTATGCCAGTTTGTCAAAACCAGTGGAAGCTAATTGCCCTAAAAGATTCATAAGAGCTATTAACACCTTAAAGAAAAACAAGGATATACATATTACTAAAGCAGATAAGTCTAACTGTTGTGATTTTAGACAAAAGTAACTATTTATCTAAAATGAATGATCTTTTAAATGATGACACAACATATTCTAAACTTAGTAAAACTCCCTTAGAAGCAGTTAATTCTCATTTCAATAAAGAAATGAAGTTGTTGTTGAAAGGTAACATTTCTCTCATCAAAAGTTTGTCATCTTTGTCCCATTCATTGCCATATATGTATGGACTTATCAAAACACATAAACAGAATTTTCCAGCAAGACCTATAGTGAGTTCAGTAGACTCCATCACATATGAATTGTCAAAATAGTTAGTTTCTTTCTTAAGCCCTTTAGTGGGTAAGGTATCAAATTCTAATATCATGAACAATGTAGATTTAGTCAACAAGCTAAACAATATCAATGTTAATTTTGATTTTAAACTAGTTAGCTTTGATGTTTCCTCACTTTCCACTAAAGTTCCAGTTGACGACCTTTTAGAATATCTATTTGATGTCTTGGATGATACTCATTTACCTGCTTCAAGGTCAAATTTCATTGAACTGATAAAATTGTGTATAAAAGACTGTGTATTTCAATTCAATGGAGATTATTATGCTCAAAAATTTGGTATGGCAATGGGTAACCCTCTTTGACCTGCACTAAGTAATCTTTATATGGAATTTTCTGAAACAAAATTACTAAAGGATATCTTACCTTCTAATGCAATTTGGTTTAGGTATGTAGATGATGTTCTTTGTGTTTGACAAACGAATGAAAATTTACAAATATTTCTCCCCTTACTTAACAATTTAGTACCTTCCATCAAATTTACTGTAGAGCTTACAAAAATCCTATACGTGAATATTATCTTTATTCATCTTTGCACATTGTTCAGTTAGCCTTTGTATTGTTATTCAACTTTGCTACCTCATTGGTTTTTGAGAGCTACACCTGGTTGGATTGTGATTATTATATGCTCTGAGATCACACCTATTGCAAGTTGCCTTATAGGATTTTTGTAAGCTCTACTTTAAGATTTATATTGTATTCCTGATAAAATCTCTGTTTTAACTCTTCTGAAGACCAGCTCTTTCCTGCCTGTCATGTTACAGTATAATTCATTTTCTCTTATCTTTGCCCACTGTCATTCCATTTCCCTACAACTTGTTTTCAGTTTCTGTGAGAAATGTTAGATCAGAGTTTCATTTTTCCACTTGACAGGAAATTATTTGGTACTGTTGGGTGGTGAGCACACCACTAGATGGCCAGCTGCGCCCTGCTAGTGATTCCCGTATGTGTGCAAGTAAGTCATAGTATTTAAAGCCTCCATATTGCTCTGTCAATATGACAATGTTATGATAGTTCAGCATAAAACAGGCGTGGCAAGATGCCAGTAGTAGCAGAGAAGTCTTTTCTCTCAAAGAAACCGAAAAAAAGGGCTCCTTCACTACTTGAAGAACCACTTACTCCTTTGAACATGAAAAATGATTCATCATATGAAACCCCTACAACATGTATGACATTTTAAAGTAGCCTTTACCCCGAACATATACAACATAGCTCTGAAAGTTCTACATTGCTGCAGGAATTTTCACATTACAGAGAAAAGATTCATTTATGTTTGACCTTGGAATAGTTGGGTTGTTGGTCTGAACAAGATAGCTGAGACTGCAGGGTCTGCTGACTTTTCTGAGGAGGGATTGGCAGTTTCTAGAAATTATGATGCTTCCTAGTCAAGCATCTGTATGCTTAAGTGCGTGTAAGTCTTCTCCATTATTTGCTGCAACATCTTAATGCGCTTCATTTTGAATTAAGCAAGCAAGGGCTCAGGGCAGGATTCATCAAACTGATTTCTGAAAAATAAACCGATTATACTTTCCACTGTCAGGAAAATAGCTACATAGTTGCACAACAAACTGTATATCATATCAATTCTCTTAAATACAAGCTTAAACAATGATTCTTGACCTTCTCTACTTACAGGTCATTGGCCTTGAGGACAGCAGCATCTGTTGTTCTGCAAGACCTAATAGATCCATCAATGTGGAGGCAGACTTGCCTTCAAATATGCCTTGGAAAGTCACCAAATAGAATATTAAGCAACAAAAATGCATTTTAAAGGTGCAAGTCTAAGGGCTACATAGAACTGAAAGGATGTTAAAATATAACCTCTATCAAAGGTACAGTTTCTAGATATCAGAGCAGCGAGGACATCTAATATATAAGAAACTAATGGAAGTTTTTAAATCCTTAGCTGAACCTTTGATTGTGAAACATTCATCCCTAACACAATGTTTACATATTTCCTGTTGAGGTCAGATTGTTATCCTTACTACCCATTTTTTTTAATGTGCTCACATACGCTAAATAGACTCACAAAATTTAGGCTAAATAGACTCAGAAAATTTTAAATTTTAACATAATCAATGACTACGACAAACCTTAATTATCTATTTTCATTGCATATGTAAAGTCTGTGGGACTTCTGTCCAGGAACACTGTTTTAGGTGGTGGAAGACTGGTTGTGTGACTGCTGCATTTGGGCCAGTTCAAGAGCATGTTGGTGAGAGGCTTCCAAACCCATTAGCAAATGGACCATAGTGTTTCATATGAAAGTTTGTTACATTATTAAGGTCTGTAGGAGGAAAGTTCCCTAAGATTTTAAAGTCACTGTTTGTATTAGTGGGAGTGAAGGGTACGTGGGCGATTGTCTCTGAATGGATTTTGGGTAGATTTTTCACAACTTTCCTTTTTAAAGGCGAGATTGGTTTGTGGGTAATTTTTGAGAAGTATCTCATGAGTATATTTGTAAGTTCTTTGTGACAATGGATTTTACTGTGATGAGTCAGGTGTGCTTCATGAGTGAGGACTGGTGAGACGAGTGGTGATGTGGGTCTTTCGGTTCACTGTGTTGATGAAGGAGTGCCAGTTATCTGTTTGTCTCTATATGATTAGGTTAATGATAGATTTATTTAAGAATATTGATTTGATCTCTGATTTCTATCAATGGTGAGTGGTTATGTGTCAGGTGGTTTCTTTACTTTACGATGTGTGTAATTTATGGGAGTAGGTAGTAGTTTGTAGGAAGCTAACAACCAGGGAGGTATATTACCAGTACTAACCGCCTGGGTATCTGGAGGGTTAGTGACGCCTGTTTAGTGCTCCAGCACTCAGGTGGTCGTCACGTTGCACTCCTCTGACCCAGGTAGCTGTCTTTTGTATTGACTGGGTGAGCTGGATGGAGTGTGCTCAGGATGGGTAAGTGGTCAGAGGATAGTTCCCGTAGCATCCTTCCATGTAATGCTGCAGGAGGTGGTGGACTGGGAGTCTGGTTGGTTGGTTGGTTGCATAGGTTAAGTATACTGAGAAGTTACAGTTGAAGAGATTCACCTCAGAGAATGCTGAACAAAGTGGACATTCAAATCTTTGATAATGGTAGCATCTTACCGAGGTTCTGCTGTTGTTGGGTAGTGTATCTTATGGGGTATGTAGAGTGAGGAGGTATGCAGATGTTGATTATCTTGCACCTAGTACTGTGTTTGTAGGATATTGTTGTTGTCTGTGAGCTGTTGTATGGTGTCAGTTGTGGAGAAAATTATGGTTTGGTGAATAAGTGTCATGAGTACCTACTCCTTGTCTGTTATTTCTTACAGCTGTGAGATCTGGATGCGAGACTAGCTTCTTAGATGAGTTCTACAAGGATACTGCATTCTCTTAATTAGCTGAAAATTTCTGTGTATTTGTTCTAATCATTACTAGCACTGAATTGCAAAATCTTTAGTTTGTCATTGCAGTTCTGTGGCGTAGAATGATCTATTTGTGAAGACTGAAAATGCGCATTCTGTAATGCTGTTTATTGGAAATTTGTGCTCGAGGTGAAGGTGTTTGTGACGGAGTGTTGTAAGTTATTTTCTGAATGGCTGCTGTACGTCCAGTGTTCTGAGTAGTCTCCAGTGGATGACAGTGGTGTACAGTGGAGGTGATACCACTGACTGTAGTTAAAGCACAAATTGTAGTAGTGCTTTTTGATATAATTGGCACTATGAACACATGTCATAAGCTGGAATTAGTAGTTAGATGACCTGGTCATTACCTCCCTGTAGTTAACACATATGTGTGAATTCTTCAGATGCCTGAGTATAACCTTAAATAACACACTGCACAAAAATTAACTTTACACCAGTGAATGAGAGGTCTCAAATTGATCACCTGTTAACTTTAAAGAGGTTGGTATGTTATCAGATCTTTTAGTCGTTATGTCATTACATTACTTTGAAAGTGAAAATACCATTTTCATACTAGTTTTCTGAAGAGACGTAGTAAGAGCAATGGTAAAGGGAAAAAAATATTGTCAATCACACCAATGGGAAAAAGATATTGCTAAGCTCATTAAATGAAAAATAATATTGTTAAGCTTACTAAAGGAAAACAATATTGTTGTTAAGGTTATGGCAGTATAGATTTCCCATATAATATCCTTCATGTCGAAATATACAAGGAGTAGAAATATGGGATGAAATCAATATACCAACGATGGTCTAATTCAAGAAACAAAACTGATAACTAAAACACACAACACCACAGTGGCAGTCGATAAGGGAGCTGTGAACATGGTTTAATACAAACATAATGTTATGATCGTAGGAAGACTCTCCATATATAATATATCAAATAAGAAACAAAAATAGCCTCTAACATAGAAGCTGAAGATAACATATGGAACACACAACACTAAAATGTTCAGGACTAGAAATATAATAACCTCAAACACAAAACTGACTGCAATCATGTACATAAACTAATTTACTGGTAAACAATAACACTGAGAGGAATACATATGAAAATTATTGGTTTGATGCAAGGTACAAAAAAAAGGCAACTGGAGGTGTACAGTACATAGCAAAGATAAACAATGAAACAGTTTACATGGATTAGTAATATTACAGCCAATTTTGTTGTCGCTAGACTGGTGAAGCCATAATGCAAGAATAAACTGGAGGCCAAATATAAAAATCAAAAGTACAAAATGCGTTGTGAAAACTGGTACCAGAATGAAGTAATTAAACACAAGAAGATAGATATCAGCATAAAACATGGGAAATCCATGAAATGAAATTATCAATGGAATAATCATAGTTACACACATATGAATAATTCATGCAGTTTCAAGGAAAAACAAACTAGCTCAACTAAATACTTTAATGTGGCAACATGAGGAAAAGAGAAAAGCTTTGGAAATGATTTACATCTTGTACGACATTTTTACTTCACAATAAAAGTATTCTCTTAAACAGGGTCATCTTGGGGCTCAGCGAGGCCATTCCTTTCAAATTACAGTCTGCGTACACCATCCAAATATATTAGTGCGAATGGAAAATTTAGGTAGGCTAAACTAATTGAAAACATCAGGGGAGACCCATTATGAAGAAGAACAAAGTAACTTGTCAGCTTTACCTTTTACTGCAGATAATATCTGAAGAAGTAATTTCAATGAGTCCTTAACTTTACAGAGATGCAGAAGTGTCTTGTTCCTCTGAAAAATATAAAGAACAAAATGGTAATCAGCAGCGTAGTTACAAGAGGATGGAGGGTAGGCCCCAGGAACCACCGACTTTTTAGGGTTTTTATGATATCCAATTCTGCCTAGCTCCTAGGTTGCCATCCAGTCAATTTGGCCGTGATAATCTTGGCAAATCTATCCCCAAGGGTCCCAAATATCTAAACGCCAGTGGTAAATAGCACCTCGACTTAACTCAAAATATCACATATTGTTTACTTGACACTTATAGAGCCTAGCTTTCATGTGGTAATCAATAAGATTTGAAAAAGAACTTTGTCTAAATACAACACAAACACTTTAAACAGCTAATGATAGAAATGAAAAGTACTAATCAGTAATAACAAATATAAACAAACCGTAACTTTTATTCTGTCCCTTACCATCATGCATGTCTGTTCAAACAAAACAAACTGACCAAAAATAATTCTTTAAGAACGTCTCGATTAACTAGAATTTCCCAAGAAACAATAACATATAAGAGAAGTTTTAGTTTGCAAACAAAACAAATACTTAAAACAGCTAACACAAAAGTAAAAAATAGATATCATAAATGATCATAAATTAAAGCCAGTAACTATCAATAGCTGTCGCTTACACTCACGAATGGCTGACCCGTACCATATTTTGGTCTTCCGCTTCACGTACAAATCTTGACCTATAACAATTCTAAATTATAATTACTATAATTTTCTTTAATCATTATATTACAATTCTCTTATGTTAATAAATAGTATAACAAACACAAACAAAAACTGTAGAACTATCAGAAGACAAATTTCAGGCAGCAACTATGAACAAGCGGGAAGGTTTGATCATTTCTCTCCTGCTCCTGCCTCTCTCTCCGTCTCCCATATGGCCTTCCCATACACCAAGATGATATATATATATATATATATATATATATATATATATATATATATATATATATATATATATATATATATATATGGCCAATTCCCTGATCAACTTTGTTAAAGTAGGTTGCATAAAATATACAAAATCACTAACCTCATTACAGGTTACTATATTATAAGAAATAATTTCATAGATTTTTGTTTATTCTCCATAGATTTGAGACACTTTAAAAGCCTAGCTTGTATACTAAGATTTTCATCCTCTGAGCGAAACCATACAATAATCGTCCTTATCTACTCTGAGCATTGGATAGCCTCCTGATGATCAAGATTGCTGTTTTGGTTGTCCGTTTCCCTTGTTACTGCTGCGCCTCACTGCACACCTTACATGAGTGCCTTCCACAGTATTAGGGACAGCTGCTGGGCCTCACTGTAGCTACTTCTGGGACGGTTGCCAATCTTCCTCGTATTCCCTCATGACCACCGCGCCAAACCGACTCCCGCCATCAGGCCGAAACGCACAAACATTTCTGACAAAATTGAGACAACCACTTTCGCGTCAGTTTTGACACCAAGTGAATTTCTACGACAATTACGCTCAAGATGCTTGGTTTTTCGTTCATGGATTGAACAGAAGCAACCAACGATGGTTGCTACTGCCCAATCCATGAAGTCCCCCCCACCACGGAAAGGTAACCAAGCTTCGGGGGGGATGGGTGTTTACCCTGACGCCAACGGAGAAACTCAATACAATATTTTTATTATAACTTTCCTTAATCTTGAAAAATGAATCAATCAGAGGGAAGAATAGCCCCAGTCATATGAAGATTGGCTAACCGACTCCTTGCACATTGTGTAGAAAGTGATTTCTTTGAGGGTTGCTTTATGGAAGGCACGGTAGCGTCGGAAGAGTTTCATTTTTTCTTTGAAGACGAAGGAAATTATCCCCGTAAATTTATGCATTTTTTGGGGGCGGGATAATGTTCCCATTTTTTTTCTTTGTTTTTCATCGTCCCTATGTAGCTATTATGTGCCATCCATTACTGGGAGAAAGCCAGACTTCCGCTAGATTAACGTAATCCTTGGCGGGGCGAAACTAAGTTGTCTTGGTGTTGGTTCCTCAGTGATAACCCAAACACAAACACAAACACACCTCCAGTGTCCACTCTAGGGCCGTGTTCTCCTGCAGCACCAGCAGGAAGAAAGAACTCAGGTTCCTCACCAACTGAATCTTTTGGCACGGGGAGCGTGTGTCATCTCGACACGCCTTTTAACGCCCGTACGTGGTGCGGAGTGCAGTCGGTCTGTAACGTAGGACATGTCATGTGTTATTGGTCCCAGTCGGTCTAGAACGCTGGGCCTGACATGTGTTGGGGGACCAAGTCGGTCTTGAATGGTGGGCCTGACAAGTGGGGTGGGCTGCATTTCCTCATGGATGGTGGGTCTGGTAGGGCGTGTGGGCTGCAGTGCCACTTGAGTGGGCGAGATCACTTGGTCAGCATCAGTGGGACGGTAAGGTTTCACTTTTGCACAGCGACCGTTGACGGAAAGTGGTGTCACGTCGGCGAGAAGTGCCTTCTTGTAGGAGGCATAGCAGGGGTACTGGATGACGGCAATCCCGCGGTGGTTCTCGTGCGTGGATGCAGCCAGGATACTTCTCCGTGGTGGGGCTCGCTTCGTGGTTGGTGGATGTGGCCCTCCCCACCACATGGTCACAGTGGTTGACCTATTTTACGTCAACACAATACGAGGTAAACCTTCACCAAATCCATATGGCGTTCATACCAGCTTCACCCATATTCCATTTCCTCCAATTCCACTTCTGGGTATTCCACCTCCATATCCACAGAGCCAAATTCCACTCCATCCATGACTTCCACGTCTGGGTATTCCACCTCCATATCCACACAGCCAAATTCCACTCCATCCATCACTTCCACGTCTGGGTATTCCACTTCCATGTCCACACAGCCATAGCCCATGTCAAATACATGGACATATTCAAATTCCATCTCCTGGACAAAGGAGGATCGTCCTACCTCCTTGGTGAACATTATTATATTGAAGTGTTCGAGGAAAGGTTGAGGGAGCTTGCAAGGCGGAGCAGAGATGCTCACTCGACAGAGGTCACAGCTCAAATGATGCTCTCGGCCCGGCTCCCGCCCTTATATAACCTGGGAACTGATCATATCCTAGCATAGCTTAATATAGAGAAGTCTAATATAGTGAAGTCAATACTTTAATACAGTTAAGTTTATTTCTCAATAGTTTGATACATGTGCCTGACAACAGTTCCTTCACCCATACAATGTCCTGTCACAGAACACAAGGATTGTCATTATAATTCGTTTTTATCAGCAGAAATTAGATTAAAGTGACTAAAGATAAGTGGTTTAATATGTTATATGTGTTCTCTGTCATCATAAAGATGGCCATCTACCCTGATGTGTAAAGAAAACATGAATTTTGCCGAGGCTGTGGTGAAGATAAGAACACAATGATATGATAATGTGGTCATATAATGGTGTAGTCAAGATGTTGTGTTAGAACTATGTAGTGAAGATGGGAGTATAGTGAAGAGGAGGATTTAGTGAAAATATATATGTTTCTTCACGCTGAGCCATTCCATATAGATGAATATATCTATAATCTAATTGCGGTAAATTACCATATGACTTTAACGGCACCAGCCAGCAGGAAATATGTCGGATATAGGAGTGACTGAATATTTTGTCGGGTACAAAAATAATTGAATATTTGGTACGATCGATCAAAATGCTTTTTATAGGCAAATAATTTCTGATTTTTCAAATGATTTTTTCCATCTGTTGGAACTGGTGTAAGTAATTAAAGATATGAAAACCGATGGAAAAGTTCAGTTTAACGCTTTTACGAATGTCTTGCTGCGTGTTTGGGAAGAGCAGTAAACTACAGGAATATATTGGTCTAATGTCCCCTGCTCGTCCAACAGCAGATATTGTATGGTCTGAGACATTATTTCTGGTGGAGGTGGATTCTCTCCGGCATTGCGTAAATCACTTCCACAAACTTGCGTCATTTTGCACAAATACAGATCCGATATGATGCATTTCCCAACTCTGTTACCTTATGGACCCTAGTCATCTTAGCCTAACCTAGCCTAAATTAAAAGGTGTGGAATAATGTGCAACATTTCTCCTTCATTACAAGTGATAATAAACCTAGGCTATACAGCAACCAGGAACGTCCATATTTGTCTAACTTCTCACATGTCTGTGTCATCTGTCTGCAAACATGTCGACCATTACCATGAGGGCAATTGCGGCTTTTGACTTTGAATATCTCTTGTTTCCTCTTTGCCGTGAGATCTTCATACTTAAATAAAATGGTGGGCCGTAAGAAATATATGTCCATCGAAGGTCAACTATATGACTCAGTTCCATCATCAGTTTCTAAGAAAACTGAAAAGATGAGGTCCCACCGAGATTCGAACTCGGATTGCTGGATTTAGAGTCCAGAGTGCTAACCCTTACACCATGGGACCTGATAAGAAAAGATGTGATTTCATCTAAAAGTTTTACATATAATCAACCAGAGGCCATTCCTCCCTCCCTGCCTGCAGGGTTCAAGGTTTTCTAGAAGGTTCTCGAAGATTCTGGGTAGGAACTGCCATTGAGAGGACGTAGTTATACGTATCATTAATGATATTGTTGTTGACTTTCTGATTTAAAAAGATAGATAGATAGATAGATAGATAGGTAAAAAACAGATATTAGATAGATCGATAGATACGTAAGGCTGTATATGTCAATTTTCACATAAATCATTGCTATCTGCGCTATTCTGCAAGAAATACATGTACATGGATGTAGTGATAATATGGGTTAGGTATAAGACCAGTCGTGTTGAGATTGTAGTGAATGTGACCATTGACTTCAACCTTAATGGTGTAGTGAAGATAAAGTTGTAGTGAAGATAAATCTTGAAGTGACTCATAAGGTTGTTGTGAGTACAAGGATGCATCGTAAATGAGTACTTCCTACCTGAAAGTCAACAATTACAAAATTGATCAAGTACAACAACATCCTCGGACAACCAACTACAAACACCAACCATAGAGTGAACCTGACTGTCATCTAACGACGACCTCTCAAAGGTAATGATCTTACCAGAATCTTCGAGAACCTTCTAGAAAACCTTGAACTCTGCAGGCAGGGAGGGAGGAATGGCCTCTGGTTGATTATATGTAAAACATTTAGATGAAATCACACCTTTTCTTATCAGGTCCCATGGTGTAAGGGTTAGCACTCTGGACTCTAAATCCAGCAATCCGAGTTCGAATCTCGGTGGGACCTCATCTTTTCAGTTTTCTTCGATACTGATGATGGCCGCATTATTCTGTACGTTATATATACATTCATATATATACATAAATATGTATATATAAACATATATATGGAATAATATGGTTTTATCAATAGCCGGAGACCATTCCTCCCTCCTTGCCTGCAGAGTTCATAGTTTTCTGGAAGGTTCTAGAAGATTCTGGTGAGATAATTGCCATTGAGAGGACATTGTTATACTTCATATATCAATGATTTCATTATTGTTGACTTTCATATAAAGATAGATAGATAGATACATAGATACATAGAATGATAGATTGATAGAGCGATATTTAGATAGGTATATAGATAGATAAGTTTCATCAATACTGTATCTTACGCCATCTCCTGTTGCTGGACATATGTTCAACCAGCATTGGGAAAACCTCCAGTAGACCTTAATGTAAAGCAAGATAATAACAAAACCTGCAATAAAAGAATACGATCAACTCCCCAGTGCAGAAATATTGTGACCAGAAAGTCTTCTAGCAAGATGTCAGACGCTTCCACGGCAATCACAAACATAACATCAAATATCTGAAAGTCAACAATAACAAAACTAATGATGATAATGAAACTATAACAACAAAAATGATAAACATATGGAAAATAGTGTTCTGGATTATGCTTCTAGAAAACAGAAACTTTAACGAAAATTGTGAAAAGAAATATTTCACCCATCTGGCTGATACGACACAGTAAAAGAACCATCCCACAACCAACTCTAAACTGAACCTGACTGTCCCCTAACAACGTCCTCTCAATGGTATTTATCTTACCAGAATCTCGTAGAACTTTCCAGAAAATCAAGAACTCTGCAGGCAAGGAGGGAGGAATGGCCTCTGGCTGCTGATGATAACCACATTATTCTATATATATACTTTTACCTACAACCGAAGGTTGACCGGCCAGCCCAAGTGGCTACAGAGGTTGTATCCATGAAAGAAACGGACCCACCAGCAGACGAATTTGGTTGGCAGGTTGTATCGAAGAAGAGGAAAAAGAAGGTTGCCCAACCAGCCCAACCAGAAGGGTGTAGCAAAGAAACGAAAGAAGCCTGCCCAACCAACCTGGGTGGTAGTAAGGATGGCTGCTCCACAACCCCAGGTCGTTAGGCAGACTGTAGCCATGGAAGAAAGGAAGGCTGCTCGTCCACCAGCCCAGGTACCGAGTGAGCGTGTAGCTATGCTGGCTGACCCACCAGCCCGGGTAGATAGCTACGCCCAGATAGCTATATCGGGTGCAGCAAAGAAGCAAACCCCACAACTACTCCACGAGGTTTGCAAGCCTGCACCCAAAAAGATGAAGACGAAGGTTGCCACACTACCCAATGCACCACCACATGTCTACAAAGGGAAAAGGTGGACAGAATGGCTGGAGGTCCCACTCCAACAACAAAATCACCTTAGGAGCCAAGTTCCATCCATCATTGAAAATATATGTATATATATATATATATATATATATATATATATATATATATATATATATATATATATATATATATATATATATATATATATATAAACTACATTGCAACTTACATATGAATAGAATCATCAAACTTCACTATATTAGCTTTACTATATTTAAATATAAACAAGGTCTAACCGAGGTTACTTGGTTGAGCAAGACGTGAGAATATCATCAATTGGCCCTCCAGCCCTGGGTTCAAATTGTCGTTCTGACGTACTTCGAGTTCAGTGCTGATACAGGACCGCTGATTAGAGGACTATCTTGTTAGTCTGTGTTACTTCGCCTGACCCAGTCCACGTCATCAATGGCCTTCTGTTACTACAAACGGGATTACAAAGGAAAGGCTTCCTTTGTTAGTTTCATGAATACCTTCGTTCAAATGAAGGGAAAGACTATTACTATGAAGCGGTACCTTATCAGCAGGAAAGAGCTGCAGCAACGGTATGAAAGTTACTGCAAGATACATAACGAGCCCGTGGCTTCCAACGTAAACATCGGCCGCCATTTGGGTTCACTCGGCATCATGTGTGACACCAAGATTGGACCCGTTGGGAAACAGGAACGATACTATTCTGGTATCATGTGGCTCGATGGCGCAGGATCACCAACTGAAATGCAAAGAAAATGGAGAAAGCCGCCCAAACGTATCATGAAGGCCGTGCAAGAGAAGATCGAGAGGAATCGGTTGAGAGACGATATCGCTCACAGTATATTGAAATTTATGCCCAAGACTTCCCCTGATCTCCAGACACAGCCAGTCACAGAGACCACCAGCCCCGATTCCCAGACACAGCCAGTCACAGAGACCACCAGCCCCGCTCCCCAGACACAGCAAGTCACAGAGACCACCAGCCCCGCTCTCCAGACACAGCCAGACACACAGCCCACCAGCCCCGTCCCCCACACAGAGCCACAAGATCCTGATATTGAGGAAGCAAATGAATTTCTCGATGATTTTTTGCTTTCACTGGAGAAGAACTGATGAGTTCCTTATAGACAAGACAAAATGTTCAAAGAGGAATCTATATAAGTTCACTTATGGAGTGAGATCTTTGACGGAGCTGTACTGCCTATAGCACAGCCTACCAAAGGGTGATCTTTGCTGTCGTGCAGTAACCTCATGAGGGCGGAGTCCGGCTACACTTTCTTTACCGAGGAAAAGATCTCTGCACTAATATTGAGTTTCTCCGTTGGCGTCAGGGTAAACACCCATCCCCCCCGAAGCTTGGTTACCTTTCCGTGGTGGGGGGGACTTCATGGATTGGGCAGTAGCAACCATCGTTGGTTGCTTCTGTTCAATCCATGAACGAAAAACCAAGCATCTTTAACGTAATTGTCGTAGAAATTCACTTGGTGTCAAAACTGACGCGAAAGCCGTTGTCTCAATTTTGTCAGAAATGTTTGTGCGTTTCGGCCTGATGGCGGGAGTCGGTTTGGCGCTGTGGTCATGAGGGAATACGAGGAAGATTGGCAACCGTCCCAGAAGTAGCTACAGTGAGGCCCAGCAGCTGTCCCTAATACTGTGGAAGGCACTCATGTAAGGTGTGCAGTGAGGCGCAGCAGTAACAAGGGAAACGGACAACCAAAACAGCAATCTTGATCATCAGGAGGCTATCCAATGCTCAGAGTAGATAAGGACGATTATTGTATGGCTTCGCTCAGAGGATGAAAATCTTAGCCGTGAAAATCAACAAGTAAAATAACTAGTAGTTAGTGGTAGTGAAGTGGAATTACCGCATTTCTGTGGTCTTAATAGTAAAACGAAACTTTTCGTTTTCTCCATCAATCTAGAGGTGTTGTAGACCACCATCCTTGAGGTTGTAAGGTAATGGTAACTTCAAGGTTATGACCTCAGCAAATTTGTGATGGAAAGTGCAGGAAATTTGGTAATGTATATGATATAAATTATAAAATTGCATAACAAATGTGTAATAAAATTTTGTCTTCTCTGTTCCCGTTCATTAATTCAAATACAGGTAAGTTTTCTCTCTAACGAGGTGGGATAATCTGCGTGCACTCGGCTTGTAAATGTGGTGACTTTCCCTTCATTACCACAATGGTGTGCTGAACTGAAGATGTAGAATTCCGTAGACGAAACTAAGATAGGAAATCAATCTACATAAAAAAATGAACGTATTCATCTTTAGATGGACATAAAACAAACGGACGGAGGGGCACACTGGAGCAAATGAATTTCAATATCACCACTTAAAGTAGGCCTTTCAACTAGTTGTGGCTTTAAAGAAAACTTTTTCGAGCCAAGGTTTAGATAGCACCTAAACTAATCCTACGACCTTACCTTAAGAAATATTTTCAGAAGGTTCTGTCTGAACATATTTCTAAGGTAAGGTCATTTAGGTTTGGTTTAGATGCTACCCTAACCTAGGTTAGAAAAAGTTTCCTTTGCTTCAGAGCCCCAACTACGTAGACGGGCTACTGTTGATATTAAACAGTAACAGAAAGGTGATAAAACAGATGAAATGAATGAAAATATAGAATGGGTCAGTTGAAAGTTGAAGTATCTGCTAAATTCAATTTTTGACAGATCCAAATGCATCCTAAAGTCAGTCACTTAAATCACAATGCTGAATATTGTTTTAATTTTTGGAACTAGTTACAGGAAGTAAAAATATAAAGCTTAAAGGGATGCCATTACAATAACTTCATATACCTGTATAGGATCTCTTAAACTTCTTTTCTTTAAAGCTGAATGGATTTTAGCCGTTTAAACTGCTCTCTGAATTTGTTTCTCAGAACAGTAATTATCTTCTGAGATTACCTCAGTAATTTCTCCATTCAATGTCTTCCTTTTCAAATTAGTTGACGACCACAGTAGTACAATATCCAACTGGGATGGCTATGTTCTGGGAAGGCGAGAGGTCAGGTTATGCAAGAATGTTAGAAATGGCTTCCATCAGTTTCTACCCTATCTACTCTAAAAATTTTGGGTTATTAGAACTTAAAGATTTATGAGTAAATGATACTGAAAGTTGGTTTAAAGTTGCCTGACCCAACATAACAACACCTTGGTAATGGTGACCTGATGAAGGATACTGAACCTAACCTAACCTATATTAACACCTGACTAGTGATTATATGATCAAGGATTCCTTAGCTATCCTAACTTTAACGTTAAGCTCTATCTCATTTTCCTTAACCTTTATTTTAAGGATAACATCAAAAGAGAAAACTCTTTAACATCGACGATAATATATTCTATATACTCAAGTGATTAAAGTGGGTGGAGCCGTACCAACATTACTTAGTAAAAATGGGCCTGGATAAGCAACACAAACATATTAGGCTTTTATGATTTTTTTTTTCTGTTTGATTTTGTTGAAGAACAAATTTCATTCTTACTTGAAAACTTATTGCCCTCTAGATATAATTCAATTTACTAAAGTAGAATAAATACAAAGTGGAATAAATACAAAGGTTTTCACCACTATTCAGTATTTTATCTTTCTTTAATGAGCACCTCTTTTGTACGTATAATCCACTCCTGCCATTTTATTGATATTTGCACACACACACACACACACACACACACACACACACACACACACACACACACACACACACACACACACACATACACACACACACATGATTAAACAAGGCATTTGATTCTTGTCCCGTTCTTATACTATATTTATGTTGCTTAAGTATTACAGAAAGATCCTTACAAGTCTGACCAACATAAAATGTCTTGTTTAACCATTTTAAAAACTATGATCATTGTATTGACTGGAGTAACGCTATCTCAGTTATTAACTCTAACTCTATTACCAAGAGAAATATCATTGATTCTTCTATCACTATATACAAAAGAATTATAATCTTGATATCAGTGATGGTCTATACAAATTAGATAACTTTATTGTTGATAAGATTTGTAAAATAATAACTTTATGAACACTCGTTGTATGTTTTGGACAATCACATGTTTACCAAAAGGCGTCCTAGCTTCGTCTCTTCGATGTATATCAACTGACTGTTATGTTTCTCTCTTGTTTCTCCCCTGATGATGTGATTATTACACGAAAGTGCACTTGGGAACTTTTCGTGTTTCATTTTCCCCGTGGACTTATTGGAATATCTTGATCACGCCCAAAATTGTGATCCTTTCTAACATATATATATATATATATATATATATATATATATATATATATATATATATATATATATATATATATATATATATATATATATATATATATATATATATATATATATATATGTATATATATATATGTATATATATATATATATATATATATATATATATATATATATATATATATATATATATATATATATATATATATATATATATATATATATATACATATATATATATATATATATATATATATATATATATATATATATATATATATATATATATATATATATATATATATATACATATATATATATACATATATATATATATATATATATATACATATATATATATATATATATATATATATATATATATATATATATATATATATATATATATATATATATATATATATATATATATATATATATATATATATATATATATATATAGATGCTCTGTGGAAGGTATTAAGAATATATGGTGTGGGAGGCAAGTTGTTAGAAGCAGTGAAAAGTTTTTATCGAGGATGTAAGGCATGTGTACGTGTAGGAAGAGAGGAAAATGATTGGTTCTCAGAGAATGTAGGTTTGCGGCAGGGGTGTGTGATGTCTAAATGGTTGTTTAATTTGTTTATGGATGGAGTTGTTAGGGAGGTGAATGCAAGAGTTTTGGAAAGAGGGGCAAGTATGAAGTCTGTTGGGGATGAGAGAGCTTGGGAAGTGAGTCAGTTGTTGTTCGCTGATGATACAGCGCTGGTGGCTGATTCATGTGAAAAACTGCAGAAGCTGGTGACTGAGTTTGGTAAAGTGTGTGAAAGAAGAAAGTTAAGAGTAAATGTGAATAAGAGCAAGGTTATTAGGTACAGTAGGGTTGAGGGTCAAGTCAATTGGGAGGTAAGTTTGAATGGAGAAAAACTGGAGGATGTAAAGTGTTTTGATATCTGGGAGTGGATCTGGCAGCGGATGGAACCATGGAAGCGGAAGTGGATCATAGGGTGGGGGAGGGGGCGAAAATTCTGGGAGCCTTGAAGAATGTGTGGAAGTCGAGAACATTATCTCGGAAAGCAAAAATGGGTATGTTTGAAGGAATAGTGGTTCCAACAATGTTGTATGGTTGCGAGGCGTGGGCTATGGATAGAGTTGTGCGCAGGAGGATGGATGTGCTGGAAATGAGATGTTTGAGGACAATGTGTGGTGTGAGGTGGTTTGATCGAGTAAGTAACGTAAGGGTAAGAGAGATGTGTGGAAATAAAAAGAGCGTGGTTTAGAGAGTAGAAGAGGGTGTTTTCAAATGGTTTGGGCACATGGAGAGAATGAGTGAGGAAAGATTGACCAAGAGGATATATGTGTCGGAGGTGGAGAGAACGAGGAGAATTGGGAGACCAAATTTGAGGTGGAAAGATGGAGTGAAAAAGATTTTGTGTGATCGGGGCCTGAACATGCAGGAGGGTGAAAGGAGGGCAAGGAATAGAGTGAATTGGATCGATGTGGTATACCGGGGTTGACGTGCTGTCAGTGGATTGAATCAGGGCATGTGAAGCGTCTGGGGTAAATCATGGAAAGCTGTGTAGGTATGTATATTTGCGTGTGTGGACGTATGTATATACATGTGTATGGGGGTGGGTTGGGCCATTTCTATCGTCTGTTTCCTTGCGCTACCTCGCAAACGCGGGAGACAGCGACAAAGCAAAAAATATATATATATATATATATATATATATATATATATATATATATATATATATATATATATATATATATATATATATATATATATATATATATATTATCCCTGGGGATAGGGGATTAAGAATACATCCCACGTATTCCCTGCGTGTCGTAGAAGGCGACTAAAAGGGGAGGGAGCGGGGGGCTGGAAATCCTCCCCTCTCTCTTTTTTTTTTTTTAATCTTCCAAAAGAAGGAACAGAGGGGGCCAGGTGAGGATATTTCAAAAAAGGCCCAGTCCTCTGTTCTTAACGCTACCTCGATATATATATTATATTTCATTATTTTTTTATTATACTTTGTCGCTGTCTCCCGCGTTTGCGAGGTAGCGCAAGGAAACAGACGAAAGAAATGGCCCAACCCCCCCCATACACATGTATATACATACGTCCACACACGGAAATATACATACCTACACAGCTTTCCATGGTTTACCCCAGACGCTTCACATGCCTTGATTCAATCCACTGACAGCACGTCAACCCCGGTATACCACATCGCTCCAATTCACTCTATTCCTTGCCCTCCTTTCACCCTCCTGCATGTTCAGGCCCCGATCACACAAAATCTTTTTCACTCCATCTTTCCACCTCCAATTTGGTCTCCCTCTTCTCCTTGTTCCCTCTACCTCCGACACATATATCCTCTTGATCAATCTTTCCTCACTCATCCTCTCCATGTGCCCAAACCACTTCAAAACACCCTCTTCTGCTCTCTCAACCACGCTCTTTTTATTTCCACACATCTCTCTTACCCTTACGTTACTCACTCGATCAAACCACCTCACACCACACATTGTCCTCAAACATCTCATTTCCAGCACATCCATCCTCCTGCGCACAACTCTATCCATAGCCCACGCCTCGCAACCATACAACATTGTTGGAACCACTATTCCTTCAAACATACCCATTTTTGCTTTCCGAGATAATGTTCTCGACTTCCACACATCCTTCAAGGCCCCCAGAATTTTCGCCCCCTCCCCCACCCTATGATCCACTATATATATATATATATATATATATATATATATATATATATATATATATATATATATATATATATATATATATATATATATATATATTTTTTTTTTTTTTTTTTTTTTTTTTTTTTTTATACTTTGTCGCTGTCTCCCGCGTTTGCGAGGTAGCGCAAGGAAACAGACGAAAGAAATGCCCCCCCCCCCCCATACACATGTACATACACACGTCCACACACGCAACTATACATACCTACACAGCTTTCCATGGTTTACCCCAGACGCTTCACATGCCTTGCTTCAATCCACTGACAGCACGTCAACCCCTGTATACCACATGACTCCAATTCACTCTATTTCTTGCCCTCCTTTCACCCTCCTGCATGTTCAGGCCCCGATCACACAAAATCTTTTTCACTCCATCTTTCCACCTCCAATTTGGTCTCCCTCTTCTCCTCGTTCCCTCCACCTCCGACACATATATCCTCTTGGTCAATCTCTCCTCACTCATTCTCTCCATGTGCCCAAACCATTTCAAAACACCCTCTTCTGCTCTCTCAACCACGCTCTTTTTATTTCCACACATCTCTCTTACCCTTACGTTACTTACTCGATCAAACCACCTCACACCACACATTGTCCTCAAACATCTCATTTCCAGCACATCCATCCTCCTGCGCACATCTCTATCCATAGCCCACGCCTCGCAACTATACAACATTGTTGGAACCACTATTCCCTCAAACATACCCATTTTTGCTTTCCGAGATAATGTTCTCGACTTCCACACATTTTTCAAGGCTCCCAAAATTTTCGCCCCCTCCCCCACCCTATGATCCACTTCCGCTTCCATGGTTCCATCCGCTGACAGATCCACTCCCAGATATCTAAAACACTTCACTTCCTCCAGTTTTTCTCCATTCAAACTCACCTCCCAATTGACTTGACCCTCACCCCTACTGTACCTAATAACCTTGCTCTTATTCACATTTACTCTCAACTTTCTTCTTCCACACACTTTACCAAACTCAGTCACCAGCTTCTGCAGTTTCTCACATGAATCAGCCACCAGCGCTGTATCATCAGCGAACAACAACTGACTCACTTCCCAAGCTCTCTCATCCCCAACAGACTTCATACTTGCCCCTCTTTCCAGGACTCTTGCATTTACCTCCCTTACAACCCCATCCATAAACAAATTAAACAACCATGGAGACATCACACACCCCTGCCGCAAACCTACATTCACTGAGAACCAATCACTTTCCTCTCTTCCTACACGTACACATGCCTTACATCCTCGATAAAAACTTTTCACTGCTTCTAACAACTTTCCTCCCACACCATATATTCTTAATACCTTCCACAGAGCATCTCTATCAACTCTATCATATGCCTTCTCCAGATCCATAAATGCTACATACAAATCCATTTGCTTTTCTAAGTATTTCTCACATACATTCTTCAAAGCAAACACCTGATCCACACATCCTCTACCACTTCTGAAACCGCACTGCTCTTCCCCAATCTGATGCTCTGTACATGCCTTCACCCTCTCAATCAATACCCTCCCATATAATTTACCAGGAATACTCAACAAACTTATACCTCTGTAATTTGAGCACTCACTCTTATCCCCTTTGCCTTTGTACAATGGCACTATGCACGCATTCCGCCAATCCTCAGGCACCTCACCAAGGGTAAAGGGGAAGAGTGGTTTGGAAATGTCTGGGGAGTGAAGTCAGGGGTTAGTGAGAGGACAAGAGCAAGGGAAGGAGTAGCAATACTCCTGAAACAGGAGTTGTGGGAGTATGTGATAGAATGTAAGAAAGTAAATTCTCGATTAATATGGGTAAAATTGAAAGTTGATGGAGAGAGGTGGGTGATTATTGGTGCATATGCACCTGGGCATGAGAAGAAAGATCATGAGAGGCAAGTGTTTTGGGAGCAGCTAAATGAGTGTGTTAGCGGTTTTGATGCACGAGACCGGGTTATAGTGATGGGTGATTTGAATGCAAAGGTGAGTAATGTGGCAGTTGAGGGAATAATTGGTATGCATGGGGTGTTCAGTGTTGTAAATGGAAATGGTGAAGAGCTTGTAGATTTATGTGCTGAAAAAGGACTGATGATTGGGAATACCTGGTTTAAAAAGCGAGATATACATAAGTATACTTATGTAAGTAGGAGAGATGGCCAGAGAGCGTTATTGGATTACGTGTTAATTGACAGGCGTGCGAAAGAGAGACTTTTGGATGTTAATGTGCTGAGAGGTGCAACTGGAGGGATGTCTGATCATTATCTTGTGGAGGCTAAGGTGAAGATTAGTATGGGTTTTCAGAAAAGAGGAGTGAATGTTGGGGTGAAGAAGGTGGTGAGAGTAAGTGAGCTTGGAAAGGAGACCTGTGTGGGGAAGTACCAGGAGAGACTGTGTACAGAATGGAAAAAGGTGAGAACAATGGAAGTAAGGGGAGTGGGGGAGGAATGGGATGTATTTAGGGAATCAGTGATGGATTGCGCAAAAGATGCTTGTGGCATGAGAAGAGTGGGAGGTGGGCTGTTTAGAAAGGGTAGTGAGTGGTGGGATGAAGAAGTAAGAGTATTAGTGAAAGAGAAGAGAGAGGCATTTGGACGATTTTTGCAGGGAAAAAATGCAATTGAGTGGGAGAAGTATAAAAGAAAGAGACAGGAGGTCAAGAGAAAGGTGCAAGAGGTGAAAAAAAGGGCAAATGAGAGTTGGGGTGAGAGACTATCAGTAAATTTTAGGGAGAATAAAAAGATGTTCTGGAAGGAGGTAAATAGGGTGCGCAAGACAAGGGAGCAAATGGGAACTTCAGTGAAGGGCGTAAATGGGGAGGTGATAACAAGTAGCGGTGATGTGAGAAGGAGATGGAATGAGTATTTTGAAGGTTTGTTGAATGTGTCTGATGACAGAGTGGCAGACATAGGGTGTTTTGGTCGAGGTGGTGTGCAAAGTGAGAGGGTTAGGGAAAATGATTTGGTAAACAGAGAAGAGGTAGTAAAAGCTTTGCGGAAGATGAAAGCCGGCAAGGCAGCAGGTTTGGATGGTATTGCAGTGGAATTTATTAAGAAAGGGGGTGACTGTATTGTTGACTGGTTGGTAAGGTTATTTAATGTATGTTAATATATATATATATATATATATATATATATATATATATATATATATATATATATATATATATATATATATATATATATATATATATATATATATTGGAAAGTATCACAATTTTGTGCGTGATCAAGCGATCTCAGTTTCACAGAGTTAAATTATCATCATTTCAATCTATGTTCCATAGGGCATTACGTATTTGTAGTCCAGAGTTTACTGATAATGTGCTTAAGAGGATATATTCCATTGGATCTAAGTTGAAGTAAACTAGATCTTTCACTAATAGATCCCTTAAATTAGCAAAGAAATCATTTTATAGAGTTGAGCCCATACCTTCCACTGACGCGAAGAATATTTCAGTTCTCCCTTTTGATAATAACTTTACTCTACTTCCCATATTGCTTAGATCCTTTAATGTAAATGTTGCCTTCAGCAACAATATCATCATAAAGAATATCTTAATCAGGAACTCACCAAAAAATTCTTCTGGGAGCATCTATAAAGTGCCATGTAGAAATTGTGATAAGTTTTATGTTGTGCAGACTGGTAGGGATATTTCTGTTAGACTTAAGCAACATAAATATAGTATAAGAAAAGGAAAAGAATCGAAACTTGTTTAATCAAGTTAAAAACTATGACCATTGTATTGACTCGGGTAATGCCATATCAGCTATTAACTCTAACTCCAGTTCCACGAGAAATGCCATTGAATCTTCTATTATCAAATACACAAAGAATTATGACTTTGATATTGATAAAGGTCTATACATATTGGACAACTTTATTGTTGATATGATTTGCAAACAATCCGCCTTTTTGTCCACATAATAAGTCTATGATACACTAGTTGTCTGTCTTAGACAATCGCATGTTTGCCAAATGGCGTCCTAGCTAGGTTTATTCGTTATATATCAACTAACTGTTATATATATACATATATATATATATATATATATATATATATATATATATATATATATATATATATATATATATATATATATATATATATATATATATATATGTACATAATTGATACTCTCTGCCCTTGTTAACTTCCGTCGCCATCCTGCCACACATGAAATAACAGCCCCCTGCTCCCGTATGTGCGCGAGGTAGCGCTAGGAAAAGACAACAAAGGCCACATTCGTTCACACTCAGTCTCTAGCTGTCATGTATAATGCACCGAAATCACAGCTCCCTTTTCACATCCAAGCACCGTAAAACTTTCCATGGTTTACCCCAGACGCTTCACATGCCCTGGTTCAATCCATTGACGGCACTTTGAAGCCCGGTACACCACATGGTTCCAATTCATTCTATTACTTGCACACCTTTCATCCTCCACCATGTTCAGGCCCCGATCACACAAAATCTTTTCACTCCATCTTTCCACCTCCAATTTCGTCTCCCACTACTCCTCGTTCCCTCTACCTCTGACGCATATATCCTCTTCGTCAAACTTTCCTCACTCATTCTCTTCATGTGGCCAAACCATTTCAAAACACCCTCTTCTTCTCTCTCAACCACACTCATTTTGTTACCACACACCTCTCTTACCCTTTCATTACTTACTCGATCAAACCACCTCACACCACATATTGTCCTCAAACATCTCATTTCCAGCACATCCACCCTCCTCCGCACAACTCTATCTATAACCCACGCCTCCCAACCATATGATATTGCTGGAACCACTATTCCTTCAAACATACCCATTTTTGCTTTCCAAGATAACGTTCTCGACTTCCACACATTCTTCAACGCTCCCAGAATTTTCGCCCCCTTCCCCACCCTATGATTCACTTCCACTTCCATGGCTCCATCCGCTGCCAAATCCACTCACAGATATCTAAAACACTTCACTTCCTCCAGTTTTTCTCCATTCAAACTTACCTCCCAATTGACTTGACCCTCAACCCTACTGTACCTAATAACCTCGCTCTTATTCACATTTACTTTCAGCTTTCTTCTTTCACACACTTTACCAAACTCAGTAACCAACTTCTGCAATTTCTCACCCGAATCATCCACCAGTGCTGTATCATCAGCGAACAACAACTGACTCACTTCCCAAGCTCCCTCATCCACAACAGACTGCATACTTGCACATCTTTCCAAAACTCTTGCATTCACCTCCCAAACAGCCCCATCCATAAACAAATTAAACAACTATGGAGATATTACACACCCCTGCCGCAAACCTACATTCACCAACTTAACTGAGACTGTGTCCCTCACGAGGCGGACCTGGCGGGGAGTCGTGAGAAGGGCGCCTGGTACTGCCATGGTGTCATATACAGGAAGACACCATAAGGACATGAGAAGGAAGAACCTGTAAAATGATAAACTTAGCAACTTCTTAAAGATGAGGTCTTAATGAATACTGATGTGTGTGTGGTGGTGTTGTGAGGGTGGTCGGCTCTGGTGTGGGGACAGTCTGAACAGTGGTAGAAGTTGGTTGGGTGACATTGTTTGGGGTTTGAGGAGTGTTGTCTGTTGTGGTACCGGGATGATCATGTTCAGAATACTGTAAAACTTTCAAGTGGTCCTCATGTTCGTCACGAATGTCACCTGTATTCAGATGTCGAACCCTAAACTTATGTCTCTTTAAATGAACTAAGACTCTATAGGGACCAAAAAATTTTTTGTCAAGTTTAGGAACCTCACTTCTTGAGTTTAATTCCTGCACCATTACCAAGAGTCCGGGAGCCACCTTTGATGCTTTCACGTATTTATCAGCCTGGATCGTGAGGGTTGTAGTGGCTTCATCTAGATTTTCCTTGATCCTTTGATGAATCAATTGAGTCGTGCGATATTTTTCCGCAACAACTGATTTCTGGACCGCTGGACATGAAGGAGGGGACGCAATTATGTCATACGGCAACACTTTATCAAAACCGTGTAAGGCGTGGAAGTGTGTGTCTCCAATTGACTTATGATATGCTACGCTTAATGAACATTGGACATCAAACAGGTACTCATCCCATTCATCATGATCAAAATTAATGTTGGTGGGAAGACACTGGAGGATCTTACGGTTCAACCTTTCTGCCAAGCCATTCGAGGCTGGGTGATGTGCCATTATATTACATTTACTTATGTTATACAATTTACAGAGTTCTTCTAATAATGAGTTATCAAATTCCCCTCCATTATCTGTGACTAAAATCTTCGGCGCATTATATCTGTCGATGTTTTTTGAACGCCATTGCGACAGTGGCTGCGTCTTTATTTTGAACTGGGACTAATTCACAATATTTCGTGAAGGCATCAGTAATTACTAAAATGTATCTCTAGCCTGCCATGGACCTAGGAAAACCTCCTAATATGTCCATATGAACTCTTTCCCATAGATATGAAGGTAAAGGATATTTCAACACAGTCTGCAGGGTAGTGGGACTTCCCTTGTGTGTGTTACAGGTTTGGCACCTCAAAATATCATACGTAATGCTTTTCTGCTTTCTTGGTCAAAAATACCTCAAACGAGTTTGCTTATAGCATCTACCTGCGCCTGGGTGTGCGGCCTGGGTTGAATCATGTGCTAACTTCAAGAAATCCTGTACTAATGCTGTTGGAATGGTTGTTTGTTTAACAACACGGGCGGGCACTCCTAATTTCGCGTAACTGCACAAGACTCCCTCACAGTGCTAAATACATTTCTCTGACTGGAACAACTGTCTTAGCATCCAAGGAAGATCTTATACCCTCTAGGAATTCTATGACAGGACCCCAGACTGGGTCATCCCGTTGATGCTGTCTCAACCTCTCTACATCAAAATATACGAGGCTATTATTTACAGTGACTGCACCCACTCTGCGGGAAAGCGCGTCTGCAGCTACATTGGATGAGCCAGAAACAAAACGAAAATCTGGGTCAAATGCTTGTATAGTTAAAAACCATCTCTGAAACTTTCCTGTTGTTGAAAAATACCTAACAGTGCTCTATGATCTGTATAAACTGTAATAGGGTAACCATATATGTATTCTTTAAAATGTTTGAGTGACCAACCAACTGCAAGGCCTTCTAACTCAGTTACTGAGTATTTTGATTCCATCTTTGAATATGAACGGCTCGCATAGGCTATGGGAAAAAGTCTACCCTTATTCAACTCCTGAATAAGTACAGCTCCAAGACCCTGTTTACAAGCATCTGTGTGCAAAAGGAAGGGTTTCTCAAAGTTGGGAAATCGAAGGATAGGCGCCTCGATCAAGTGTTGCTTGAGTAAGTTAAACGCATTGCCTTGTGCTGTAGACCACTGAAATGTAACTTCCTGTTTCAGAAGTGAAGTGAGGGGGTTTGAGATCTTCACGAAAATAGCGATAAATCTTCGATAATATCCTGCTAAACCAAGGAAGGATTTGGCCTTGTCTGTTGTGGAAGGGACTGGCCATTCTACAATTGTTTTTACTTTATCTGCATTAGGTTGAATACCGTTTTCATCAACGGTGTGACCCAAGTAATTAATTCTTGTTTGTAGAAAGGAACATTTGGATAACTTGATTTTTAGGTTCGCATCCTTAAGTCGTAGGAATACTCTCTCAAGACTTTTGAAATGAGAAGCAATATCTGGAGACATGACAATTATATCATCAAGATAAACCAATACATCTTGGCCCAACATGTGACGACAGATGTTAGTCATTAACCTTGAGAAGGTGATCACCGGTGAGGAATGAAGACCGAAGGCCATGATGCATATGAACTGCCAATGACCATCTGGCGTACTGAACACAGTCAGGGGGCGGCTTTCCTCTGACAAGGGAATCTGCCAAAATCCACTCAATAAATCCAAAGTTGAAAATACCTTATTGTTACCGAGGCTATGAAGAAGCTCTGATACCACTGGTAATGGGAAACCATCTTTCAAAGTGACCTTGTTGTTGAGTTTTCTAAAATCTATGACTGGTCTAAAAGTTCCGTCCTTTTTCGGAACGATCAGAAGTGGTAAATTCCATGGTGATCGTGATTCCTCTATAACATTATCTTTCAACATGTCCTGAACAAGTTTGTTTGCTATGTCTCTGTGCGCGTGTGGCAATCGGTAGGCTGGGACGTCAATCGGACGTGTGTTTTTCTCTAAGTTAATAATGTGAACTTCCAAATGAGTTCTACCGAGTGGTTCTCCTGATAAGGCAATAGTAGACCTATACTGGTTAAGTAAGTCTGTTAACTGGTCAACATGTTTGGTTAATCCTACCTTGGATATCATGTCAGGGGTGATGGTGGGGAGCTGACTCGAGCCGTGCACTGCTGAGTCTGGGTGTAGGAGGAGTAGGTGGTGGTGGGTTAATGGAATGTGAGACTAGACGGATGTTAAACTCATGCAACTCCTCGTCTTGAATTCCGGACTTCAAAACAAAGAATTCCACAAGCTTGGCCCCTCTACGGAGACGGACAGGAGTGGGGTCCCGTATTGGCAATGTATATGGTGACCTCTCCATCTGCGGTCTCATGAATAGAGGCGTCCATCATGGATAGTCGTGTGACAGTTAGTGATGAAGGTTCAGCAACTACTCTTAGTGCGAGATCACCCTGACTATGTCTGAGTCCATGATCATTCATCCATGTTCGAGAAAGTGAGAGAGGAACCTTCGTTAATGTGTTACTATGCAGAGTCATGTTGGTTCTCAGTTTACCAGGACAATGATGAGTAGAAAAGTAAAAAGGATGCGTATTGTCTACCGTGAAGCAGGACGTGGGAGCAGATGTATTAATGACTCTGACTGAGTGAGAACTCATCTCTGACAATGGCAGGAACGTATTATCAACACAAACCACATGATAAATAGGACAGATCTTATGTTGTGCCACACATAGAGTGGCGTCCTAGTAACAAGTTAGCAGGAAAAGTTACACCACGAACAATGTAAGGGGTGACGGTCATGACCGAGTCGCCTATGTGAATGTTCATTTTAATAGTGCCCCTTACGTCGAGATTTTCATTTGAGATACTTTGAAGGGATGGGTAAAAGTCCGAGCATTGAACAAGTTGAGTGCGCCCCATTAATGGTTGAATAAAATCATAATGAATGACATCTGCTTCCGTGCCGCTGTCTAGAAAGATTGTGATTGGCTTATCCTGGAAAGAACCCACTAAATCGAAACTTGTAATGTGAGAAAATGGCGAAGAACGAAAATGTCTTAAGAGTTCCTTATGTGATGGAGTCTTGTCATGAGCGAGAGATTGTCATTGTTGATAATGACATGATGAACCTGTGTTAGATGACGTCTGTCTAGCTAATGCTCGACATTCCGCTGAAGTGTGTCTAGCGTTGCTATGATATGAACACCTGCTTGGTGGTGTTGGGCGCGAGCGGGTGAAGGTCAGCCTGATGTCTGACTGGAGGAAATCATGACTAGGTCGGCAGAATTGTGACGACCGAGGCTGTGATGACATGGGTCGTTGACTGCGTTTGTTGTTCTGGTCGAGGCTCACGTGAGAATGAGTCCCATGTGTAAGGACACACATTCGCTTTATGTCCTGGTTGGCCACACCGGAAGCACGTCACTTTATGTGAGTGTTTGTCATCACTGAATCGCTGTATTTGACCATGAGAAGAATGATTGTGTTGACCACTAGAATGTTACGTCACACTTTGGGAAGCCGACACTCTCCCCAGTGTCTTGGTGTTGGAATAAACACCTTTCTTTTGAGTGTAATTCAACACTTTTGTTACCGACCCACAATGATGGGTCGATGTTCTCATTAAGTAACCGTCGTCTTACGTCTGGAGGTCAGGTCCTTGAGAATGAAGGTTATGTGTAATAAACGCATGAGTGTTTGCACATGAGTTTCAGGATTCATCATGGCTGATATCCAGGGTAAGGATTCATAAGCCTGCCTAACTAATCTCATTCTTCCATGTAAGGTACTCCAGTGATCAGGGACTGACGTATCATCCAAGTATGTTGTGTTAAGAGCACGTAAAAGGACGTGTAGTAAACTATCTGAGAATGATTCCTCACAACCTGATGTAAACAACGTTTTAAATTCCTCCCAAGATGTACAGTTTCCAATGTCATCTGAGTCATAGACAACCCTAGCTTAATTGTTAGGCTGGTGGAAATCAATGAGATTTTTAGCAGCCGATATAAACGCTCTGTCTCCTGAATCACCATTATGTTCAACAATGTCCTCTGCATTTCTAATCCACCGATCAAAATTTGACAGTTTACCATCAAATAACTCGTGTGGTTCCCTAGCTTGTTTTAGTGTTACAACGGTTTTTAGTGAAGGAGTTTTTGTGAGGTGGCGGGGGAGGTGGGTGTGGGTGTGGGTGTGGTAACGTGTGAGAAGGTTTCTGTGGGTCATCTGTGTCACCAGAATCTGTCAAAACAACTTTGTGTGACGTCGCCATTTTAGAAGGCTGGTTCCGTTTATAATAAGGGATTCTAGGTAAATTCCTGAGTACATATGAACCTTTACGATTACCGCGTGGAATTTCATCGGACTTGTAATACAATCTTATATAAATTGTGTAAGTAATAGCCCCCAAAAATGTTTAAAATATAATTAACACTATTGACTTAATACAAAATACATAACATGAATATCATTTGAAAATACTGTAATGAAATAAAGGCAATAAAAGGCTGGCATAACTGTATAACATATGAATACAAGACACTGTATATGAGAGGTGCACATAATAGTATAACATATCAGTAATGGACTCTATATATGAAAGTAATCATCACTAAAAACAATAGTACCAATGTATGAAAACATAAGAAAGAATATATGCAAGAATAACTGAAAACTTAGACTAATTTGCTAAACTACAAAGATGAATAATCATATTACCCAAAATATATAAATGTCTATATTTATAGACTAGGAACTAGTAACACACAAAAGGAGCATACCTCACAGAGTGAACCATTTTGACACAGTTCTTATCTGAATGGGAGATTCGCTTACGAAGGCGTCTTGGGTGTAGCGAGGTGAAGATGTGTGCAGAGTAGCGGCTGGCTGAGTGTAGCGAGATGAAGACGTGTGCAGAGTAGTGGCTCGCTGGTGTAGCGAGGTGAAGACGTGTGCAGAGTAGCGGCTCGCTGAGTGTAGCGAGATGAAGATGTGTGCAGAGTAGCGGCTCGCTGGGTGTAGCGAGATGAAGATGTTTGCAGAGTAGCGGCTGGCTGGGTGTAGCGAGGTGGAGATGTGTGCAGAGTAGCGGTTCGCTGGGTGTAGCGAGGTTAAGATGTGTGCAGAGTAGCGACTCGCTGAGTATAGCGAGGTGAAGATGTGTGCAGAGTAGCGACTCGCTGGGTGTAGCGAGGTGAAGATGTGTGCAGAGTAGCGACTCGCTGGGTGTAGCGAGGTGAAGACGTGTGCAGAGTAGCGACTCGCTGGGTGTAGCGAGGTGAAGATGTGTGCAGAGTAGCGACTCGCTGGGTGTAGCGAGGTGAAGACGTGTGCAGAGTAGCGACTCGCTGGGTGTAGCGAGGTGAAGATGTGTACAGAGTAGCGACTCTCTGGGTGTAGTGAGGTGAAGATGTGTGCAGAGTAGCGACTCGCTGGGTGTAGCGAGGTGAAGATGTGTGCAGAGTAGCGACTCGCTGGGTGTAGCGAGGTGAAGATGTGTGCAGAGTAGCGACTCGCTGGGTGTAGCGAGGTGAAGATGTGTACAGAGTAGCGACTCGCTGGGTGTAGCGAGGTGAAGATGTGTGCAGAGTAGCGGCTCGCTGGGTGTAGCGAGGTGGAGATGTGTGCAGAGTAGCGGCTCGCTGGGTGTAGCGAGGTGAAGATGTGTGCAGAGTAGTGGCTCGCTGGGTGTAGCGAGGTGAAGATGTGTGCAGAGTAGCGGCTCGCTGGGTGTAGCGAGATGAAGATGTGTGCAGAGTAGCGGCTCGCTGAGTGTAGCGAGATGAAGATGTGTGCAGAGTAGTGGCTCGCTGGTTGTAGCGAGGTGAAGACGTGTGCAGAGTAGCGGTTCGCTAGCAGGAAAGTTGAGTGAGCGACAAGGGCTGGACCACGCGATGCTGACGTCTGGGATGTCGCCACGGCTGATGATGACGCGTCTCTGGAGCGGTTGACAAGATGACCTCCACGTTGGTGTTGGCAGGATGGCTGACCTTGCTTGACACGTCTGGATGTGATGACAACACTGCACGGCGGTGGCGCTGTCTTGATGCCCTTGCAAGCGACACAGTGTCAGCAATGCAATAAAGGCGTATATTCAATGCATTGAGGTACGGGTGATGGAGCACGTAGCCGGCCGTGGGTTCCGCCCTTAACGTCCACAGGAGGGAGCACCAGGACTGTGTCAGGTAGGCTTGTATGACTGCTGGCAACACCAGACGTAGAAATATGAAGTAGATGTGACGGTCGTGTGTGGTCACGTGGGTTCTTACGTCACTGCCACCATTTGTAAGGTTGAGTTGATAGGAAGGAAATCAGGTCTTCTTCGTCTGTGGTACTTAATGAAGATCAGGCAGCCTTTGTAGATTTATTACAACAAAACGTGTACGTCCATCTGTAGTACTCTGGGCTATAGTCTTATGACACACTACGACACACTCTAGTGAACAGTGTGACGATGCTGGCCAGTGTGTCCCCTCAGGTCACACTGGCAGGGGTTATATGGGAGTCCGTCAACACCC
This sequence comes from Panulirus ornatus, assembly GCF_036320965.1. Classification (NCBI taxonomy): domain Eukaryota; kingdom Metazoa; phylum Arthropoda; class Malacostraca; order Decapoda; family Palinuridae; genus Panulirus; species Panulirus ornatus. The sequence goes on from NC_092293.1 coordinate 1,491,682, forward strand.
ATTCAACAACGTGTTCAAATAACAGATCAGCTCTTACGTGTTCAAACATCCTGATTAACAGTAGCCCGTGGGAACAGTGAGCCCGTGGCAACATGCATCTAACTCTATGTAACTCACAGTAAAATGATAATAACAAATACCTAATGAAAAATTAACGGTAGTGTGCGTGAGTCTTACACCGTCACTGTACACGTCAGTCACCATACATTACTGGTTGTCTGGTACAACATACAGATGGCTCCCTCACTGTAGACGTCAGTCATCATACATTACAGGTTGTCTGGTACAACATACAGGTGGCTCCCTCATTGTAGACGTCAGACACCATACATTACTGGTTGTCTGGTACAACATACAGGTGGCTCCGTCACTGTAGACGTCAGACACCATACATTACTGGTTGTCTGGTACAACATACAGGTGGTTCCCTCACTGTAGACGTCAGACACCATACATTACTGGTTGTCTGGTACAACATACAGGTGGCTCCGTCACTGTAAACACTGTGGAATCTTTAGGTTTAACTATAGACCTTAACTAATGCAATATGGCAACATGAACAAATTTTACGACTGAAATATCAGAGACGATCGAAATTAAGGATGAATGAGAGCGATATAAACACTCAGTTTAAAAGAACAAAGTATGAATGGCAGCCAGGGAATAAGAGGCCGCCCAGCTAAATTTAAAAGTTCGCGTTCAGTGGCAGAGTTAAATTAATTGTACAAACTCCCATTGCTCTGGTGGAATCTAAAGGTCATGTGAACCTCTACAGTCAGAATTTAAAGGTTCATATCAAAGTGCAGAATTCCAAGAATATCGTTAAAATAATTCACTTTAAATTCTTTAGTTATGTGAAGCATTTCATACAACAGCTGCAATATAACGGTGTGTAAAAGTTCACTGTTGCATGGTAGTATTAAAGTGTTTAATTGACGAGGTTGATTAACCTAACCTAACCTAATCTAACCCAACCTAACCTAATGACGTATGTAAAAGAACTTTGTTGACATAATGTAGCTGGAAGATTTACGTTCAAATGATCATGTTTAAATGTTCGTTAATGAATGAGGGAGTTAAATGGATGAATTTTAAGTTCGCGTTTCATGGAGTCGTTTTGAAACAATTTGTTAAAATGTCAGAGTTTAAATGATCATATGCACAAGGTTGGCCAGATGGTGGGAGTGTGTAGACACAGCCATAATCATCAGATGATTGCATTTAGAAACTGACAGATGTAATATAGCAAGAAATATTCACAAAACAGTGAGTTGGTGACATGTTTCATATATTTGTAATACAGCTCTGAAGATAGTTTGTAGATCCTTAAGAGGAATGATATATTTGTAATACAGCTCTGAAGTTAGTTTGTAGATCCTTAAGAGGAATGAATGGTGGATAAATGGTAAGAAAATGTGCAGAAACAGGGCTAAGTATTTCAGTCCAAACTAGAATTCTTTTGTTCACTTCTTCGACATTGATCTCAGGATTTTTCAATGGCTGAGATTTACATGATACAGAAAATCTTCAAACAAGGACGATAGACAGATAGATAGATGGTTGAATAAATAGGTAAACTGATAGGTGTAGGTGCAATCAGAGTCGCCTATGATTTCGTACACAACGAATGAGATGATAGATAGGCGAGGCTATAACCATCGTCTATGATTATTGTAAATGACTAATAATGATTAATCTTTATTGTTTTTGTGCGACTGCTGTTAGCCTTTGAAGGTTAATGTTCCCTCAAAGTTGCCCGGACCCTACCACTAGGAGGTCAGCAGTTCGACTTAGGGTCCATTTGTGCCATGTTTATGGCACCCAACAGAATGGATGTATTTTTCTTATTTTTTTTTTCCTTCCCAGTAGATGGGACTGATAAATGGTAGGAACTTTTCCTAACGATTTGATCCTTTATGATAACCGCTTCATCCGTACAATAGTTTGACAATAATTTGCAACTGAATGAGAACTTTTGCCATAGGAAGTGTCTTCTGAGGACCGGGTATAACAGGGTCGACTGCTGGAGGAGGAGCAGCTTCTCCAATCTCAGGGACGGGAACTTAAGGTTCAAGGAATTTCAGGGATGAATGTTGGTGGTGTGGACTTTAATCTTCAACACGGCAGCTTCAGCTTTAGGGTCGGCTGCTGCTGCAGGTGCTGCTGATCCTCCAGTCGCAGTGACGGACACATCAGGGTCTTCATCGACGACCAGTACGAGTACGTCGGGATCCACCAAGCCTGATTCATCCCCATAGAAGTAGGGGATCAAGGTCACCAATTCAGTGGTAGGCATCACTTTGCCCCGTTGTTTGGTGGGAGCCAAAGAAACATTGATGGGGATGGCGGCTGCTCCTGTGTCAACTACACCAGTTTCCTCGCTGGGTCCGCCTTTGCACAGGTCATCATCATCTTGATGCCGAGTCTGGATCTTCACCACTACTCTCTCGTGCACGGGTTCGATATCCAGACGTGATCTCTTCCTGGAAGGCCTTTGGCATTCTGGAAGGCACCGCTTTCCTCCCTGGGCCAGGCCCTCACTGCCGGACAACCAGGCAATTCTGGTGTAGGCGTACTCCTGGTGGCGGCCGTTGCGTCCTCCAAGTCTGCGATCTGCCTTGATGCCCCACCGTCCCAGTGTTCTGCCGACGTTCAGGACGGCAGCTTTCTCGTACCCGAACCCTTCGCAGAATTCACAGTATCGCAAATATAGCTCAGTTCGGCTTATACAATCTTTAACAGCCCCGGTTTGCTGGATGTGAGCCTCGAAAAATTCAAGGAAGGATTCCTTGCCAGGGTACCGATGGGCAGCGCGGACGTGAGTCATTTCTGCGATCTGGTGAGATGAGTGATTTACTTGACGAAGTAAACTTTCATAGACCAGCACTTGCAAAAATATAGTGAAGCCACACAAAAATATAGTGGACTAGCGTTTCCTCATTGATTTAATATCCTAGATGATAGATTAACAGAGTGAAGTTGAAGCACTAGTGTAGTGAAGATGAAACATCAATATAGTGAAGATGGCAGGATACGATAGAGGGTGTACACTGGGCAGAATTACCTCTTGTGGAGAGTGTAATGTAGCTTGTAGTGGAAACATAATGACATCAATGATGGTGTGTGTGTATATGTGTGTGTGTGTGTGTGTGTGTGTGTGTGTGTGTGTGTGTATGTGTTTGTGTGTAGCGATACACAGACTATATAAGAAAGACAGGAAAGCTGGAGTAATCTCGCGTGAGCAATGACTGCTTTAATTGTGCACGTTGTCAACAGCTGGTGGTACTAATTACCCTTGCGCTGTCTGGCTGTCTGTTGACGAAAACTTTACAGTGAGTTTTCAGTTTGAAAAAAGAGAAAAGAAAATAATCCAAAACTTGTTTTTCATGTTTTTCCCAAGGATAAAGTATTGTACGGACGACTTGAGACAACTATGAGCAATAACATATATAGGTAACATTAAACACAATGTTAGGGACCAGATCAACTGGACAGTTTCATCAACAATCATGCCATATCAACCAGGACATATTTCATTCTTTAACATTAAAGCAACATATTTACATACATATCCTGTAATTGGTCCACGTAAGCCTAATGATCCTGATGAAGTAATTATGCAGATAAGAGATGATGGGAAATACTCTAACAATAATGAGCTTGAAAACAAAGTTAATTAGCATAAGTGACTCGTCAATAAGTAAGCTCAAGAATATTTTTTACTTTAATTACAAAACTGTAGGTATTTGGGAAATATGGTATGTACTTCCTGATATCTAAAACCTTCGCCTTTATCTTTGTTGAGTTTGTAGAAAAATGTGGTTGTTTGTTATCTATTTGCCTTGGATTTATCCCATCCTTGTTTTGCTGCAACATAATTTGATGTCTTACTTTATATTTCCATAGATTATTATATTTTTGAATGTTAGTGCTTGTTCTATTGGTGTCATAAACTACATAATCTTATATAAGCATACACTTTATTCATAATTTGCATATATTATTTTCTTTGCCTTTTATCTAATAATGTAAGATGTAAAATCTATGATTTTAATCTCCTATTATACGTTAATCTGTTGTTGGATGTACAGCCAAGTCTATATGCCATTTTCATGTATGAGAACTTCAATATTTTCTAGTTCTCTTTCTCTTTTCTTTACTTATATTATCTGAGCCTTGCATTTTCTTCATTGTATTTTATTGTTTTTGTGTGATATTTTTATATCACATATTACATGGGCAACATCTTTGGTTGGTTTCATCTTTGTGTTACGGGAATTTTGTTGTGTGTATATATTGTTATCCTCGTCTGGTATTTAGTTTTGTTTATTCCTTATTTTCACACAAAGTTAAGAGAAATTTCTCCCATTTACCCATTACTCACCAGTACCATCAGTTCTGTATACTAATGTTAAACACAGACCACCACTACGCCATACCGTGTTGTGATGAGACCTGAGGTCAGGTTAGCCTCGCCCTAATTATTGGCATAATGATTCATCTCTGATGATGATGATGCGTCCCTCACTCACACTGTCCGAAAACACACTTCACTCCAAGGACTGACACAGCCACACACACACACACACACACACACACACACACACACACACACACACACACACACACCAGCTTCTGAGTAACTTAAACATGGAGAAGAGAAGGCAATATGAACCTGAACATTGTGATAAAGATACTGGCTTCTGGGATCACGTTGTCTTGTGTGACGAAAACACGTTTACTTCTGACTGACGCTTCCAGAAATACTGGAGTGTGTCGGTTAACATACTCTCTCTCTCTCTCTCTCTCTCTCTCTCTCTCTCTCTCTCTCTCTCTCTCTCTCTCTCTCTCTCTCTCTCTCTCTCTCTCTCTCTCTCTCTCTCTCTCTCTGTATTAGACATTCCCACCGCACTGGTGCAGGTTTAGGTTATCAACTAAGAATATGATCAATTCTTTATCAATAACGGATTATTGCCCTGGCAGGTCAGGAGGCCAGGGTCGAGTGTGTCATAACATGGTAGAGGTTCAGAATAATCTTTTAGTAACTGTACATATCTTGTGGTATCCATTAGTATTTTGTCTACACGGATATCATGATAAACTTTAAATTCAGATAGATAATATAAAACATGTACATATACACTTGTAGATATATCTATATGCATGTAAATGAGGCAGATGAATGTGTTATGTACTTTAAAATGCTACTGAAAGCTTAAAGATTCCGGTAAAAAACATAACGACTGTTGTGATAAATTTCTTTTTTTTTTTTTTTTGTAATAAATGTGTATTGTGCTGCATTTTGTGGCCGTCACAGGGCCAAGATCGTTCAGCCAAAATCCGTTAAGGTCTGGAAGAAGTGATGAAAGGCGTTGAGAATATATATTTATTAATGGTTACAAAACACAGACTATGTTCTCCTCTTGGTGTCTAAAAGATGACCCAACACAAGACGACTACTTTAAGATCAAAGTTTCTAGACATTTAACAAATTATTTCCTATTACGTCCCTTTTCTCTCAGCATCATTTTTCTGGTTTACTTCGAAGAACTGCCATGTACTACCTAATATGATCATTCAGTATAGATGTTTCCTGAATGATCTTCAACAACGCGTTGTATAACTCTGTTGTTGACATTATTTCGTGTAATGGATCAAACATTACAAAGTTGTGTCCATCCACACAGGTGTTACACGTCCCAAGTAGAGATAATTCCTAGATATGGCGTCTGTCTAACATAGATATATTATCTGTTAATATTTGTATAATATTCCACTGCTGGACGGTACTTAAGACTTTCGTATTAAAGTTGATCAGTTGTAAGTGATCAAGCATTACAAAGGTGTGTCCATTGCCACAGGTGCTACTGATCCCGGGTAAAGGTATTTCACCATCTTTGTATCTTTAACCTTTCTAGTTATAGATGTTTCATCCCTGATTCCAGCCTTACAATCGATTTTTCCTCCTTATCCTTATCATATGATTAGTCAGTTGAGGTGCAGAACACGCTTTTCAGTCCAGCCACTTTACTGTGTTTCTCAAATGATACCATTGAAATGGTGTTACCGGACTCCAACTGTAAGTAGTTACACCTGGAGTGATAAGTCACCATCGGCAAGGCAAGTAATCCATGAGTAACTGAATATGTCTTGGCTGTGACTTGCCCTTCCATTATTTACATATATTAAAATGTGACAGTAAGAATCAAAAGCCAGAGGAGGAGGAGCAGTACACATTGCTCATGATGTTTATGTATTGGCTTTACATCTCGACTAATAAATTGCACCTACGTCTTTCTCTTTCTTTGATAGTTCTGTTTCTAAATCTTATGATGATCCTCTAATTTGCCTGCTATGTGCACACAGTATATCATTTTGTATATACCTACAGTGAATATCACTGGCCACCATTGTACACTGTACAACGAGACGCTGGTCATCTTTTTGCAGTCGTCTTGCGTCATCGTACCAGTTGATAATGTTGGCTGATTTTGCCATCGTGAAATTGTTTTTAGTCACCAATGTCTCTTATAGATATCAAATATCAGGAAAATCTATCAAACTCGTAAACACAATTTGACTACATGTGCGAAAAATCGGTTATAAGTTTCAAAGATTTTTCTGAAGAGAAGTATAGAACATGCACATATCACATCTATTGTATCACATATCAGTTCACCAGATAAAGACACCATTATAACATACTGTGAAACTAATATATAGCATGATTCATGTACAAGGACCATCTTCTACACATGACCAATATTTCACAACCATCACAAAATGATTCACTGATAAAGCCAGTATATGTAATGTCCTTCCTTTTCCTCAGCTCATTAGACATTTTCCGTGACCCAACCTATATGTTATTTGTCCCCTCATTTGTGACCTTGTAGTTGTTGTACGGTGGAGTAATGCTTGACTGCTGTACTGAAGGGACAGACTGTACTGAGGGACAGACACACTGACACAAGCCATTATTGGATAAATTGACAAAAATGAAGAGATAAATGTCTTGAAATATGTCAAGTGTAATGATACATCGACTTATGTACATTTTAGTAATCATTTACAAATTCAAAACATAGAATTCATATGATGGCAAAGTGTGTTTAGATAGATTTCTAACTCTTAATGTTCTTATCAGTTCAGTCCAAGGAAAAAAAACATGACAAATAAAGCCAGATAACAGTGTGTCATAAGACCAGAGCCCCTGCCAAGCTGGGACTTGGCCAAACATAAACAACCACTTTCTTATAGACGATTAGTCAAGGTTCTGGGTCGAGCACCAGGATCTATTGACTTCCGTCCGACATAATATATTTTCTCTGATCCTTCATCATCATCACCACACTCCCGGCACCCATCAATAAACCCTTCCCAAATTCCTCACTTCCTTATAAACTCGTCCCTGTAGTCAACAATTAAGAAACCTAAACCGACCAAAAAGCATTACGTTGTTCAACAATGTAAACCCCAGCTAGGGTGAGCCTTAGACACTCTTACGGTATATTGTGATGGACGAAGGATTTACTCACCGAGAAATGAATTACACATTTACTTGTTCTAAGAACCTATCACTGATTACCATAGAATACAGATGGTAAAAGTGTATTTTCCTTGAGGTTTTCTATTGAAAATATACGAAATATTTTATTTAAACTAATTATCTCATACGATAATGAATAAACTCATAACTTTTCTGGAGCACAGGGTACAGTAATGTATGTAACGTGAAACCGGTAGAATTAACATATCTAACATAAAGATTTCTATTTTGCAGATAACATACATGTTTTACATGTAGAAATCATTAATATCTTCAACAACGTAAACATAATACCATCAAATTTTATATTACAAGTTTTTTATCCGGGTTTTACGCATCAAAACGATTTTCCCTACAGAAAATTAATGTAGTTATTATCAGCACAAGGTTTAGAAGGTCTTAAACAAGTTATGAGTTTATATTCTTCAAAAGTTTAGTACGATCCAATAATTATACTTTGAAAAATAGACTTGTTTATTTTGCTGTGATGAACATTAATGAAAAAATGTTCGACGTTTTCCTTAAAAATTTTCAATATGAATTGATATCAATACGTTTTAGAGGAAATGTCTATCAATGTCAACAAGACACAAATAACAAAAATTGACGAACTTAATTCAATCAAGTGACAAGTAAAGAGTATAATATGTGAATTTTAACAACCTTAATAATATCACAAAACCAAATATGTTGCCCAAATTTTTCAAAGCATCAAAAGTAATAAAAGAAGCTGTCCAGAGGTGACTTGTTACTCCGGGCGTAAATACTTACAGGCAGAATCCGGTAACACCTCTTGAATAGCATGTGGACGACAGAGTGGCTAGGCTCAGAAGCATGTTCTCCACTTCAACTGACTAATGATATGTTAATACAACACAAACCACATACATCCATTGTGAGGATGGAATCAGGGATGAAACATCTATAACTAGAAAGGTTAAAGATACAAAGATGGTGAAATACCTTTACCCGGGATCACTAGCACCTGTGGCAATGGACACACCTTTGTAATGCTTGATCACTTACAACTGATCAACTTTAATACGAAAGTCTTAGGTATTGTCCCTCAGGAAAACTTTTTATAAATATTTATAAAACACATATATATGTTAGATATACACTATCTCTAGAATATATCTTTACCCGGGACGTGTAACACGTGTGTGGATAGACACAACTTTGTAATGCATGATCCATTACACGAAATGAACTTCACTAACGAAGAGTTACACAACGCATCGTTGGAGAACATTAATCAAATACCTATACAGAATTTTTATGTTAGATAAGAGGCATTTATTAGAAGTGAACATAAAGAAATTATGATGAAAGAAAAGGGACATAGATGTAAATATTTTGTTAAAAGATGAAATATTAGCTCCTTGTTCTATTTTCAGATACCCAGAAGAAAATATATTCTGTAGTTTACTTATGTATATGTTTATGTTTTTCACAACTATTCTAATCTTTGATGTTTTAGGATTCTGGCTTAAAGAACTTGGTCCTGAACAACTATCATAATGCAACACAATACACATTTATCATAAACAAATGATTTATCACAGTAACTATTATGTTTGTACTTGATTCATTACGTCCTCATGTAAGACTCACGCACACTACCATTAATTTTTCATTAGGTATTTGTTATCATCATCTTACTGTGAGTTACATAGAGTTAGATGCATGTTGCCACGGGCTCACTGTTCCCACGGGCTACTGTTAATTAGGATGTTTGAACACGTAAGAGCTGATCTGTTATTTGAACACGTTGTTGAATGGGTGTTGACGGACTCCCATATAACCCCTGCCAGTGTGACCTGAGGGGACACACTGGCCAGCATCGTCACACTGTTCACTAGAGTGTGTCGTAGTGTGTCATAAGACTATAGCCCAGAGTACTACAGATGGACGTACACGTTTTGTTGTAATAAATCTACAAAGGCTGCCTGATCTTCATTGAGTACCACAGACGAAGAAGACCTGATTTCCTTCCTCTCAACTCAACCTTACAAATGGTGGCAGTGACGTAAGAACCCACGTGACCACACACGACCGTCACATCTACTTCATATTTCTACGTCTGGTGTTGGCAGCAGTCATACAAGCCTACCTGACACAGTCCTGGTGCTCCCTCCTGTGGACGTTAAGGGCGGAACCCACGGCCGGCTACGTGCTCCATCACCCGTACCTCAATGCATTAAAGATACGTCTTTATTGCATTGCTGACACTGTGTCGCTTGCAAGGGCATCAAGACAGCGCCACACTCGTGCAGTGTTGTCATCACATCCAGACGTGTCAAGCAAGGTCAGCCATCCTGCCAACACCAACGTGGAGGTCATCTTGTCAACCGCTCCAGAGACGCGTCATCATCAGCCGTGGCGACATCCCAGACGTCAGCATCGCGTGGTCCAGCCCTTGTCGCTCACTCAACTTTCCTGCTAGCGGGTCGCTACTCTGCACACATCTTCACCTCGCTACACCCAGCGAGCCGCTACTCTGCACACGTCTTCACCTCGCTACACCCAGCGAGCCGCTACTCTGCACACGTCTCCACCTCGCTACACCCAGCGAGCCGCTACTCTGCACACGTCTCCACCTCGCTACACCCAGCGAGCCGCTACTCTGCACACATCCTCACCTCGCTACACCCAGCGAGCCGCTACTCTGCACACATCTCAACCTCGCTACACCCAGCGAGCCGCTACTCTGCACACGTCTCCACCTCGCTACACCCAGCGAGCCGCTACTCTGCACACATCACCTCGCTACACCCAGCCAGCCGCTACTCTGCACACGTTTCCACCTCGCTACACTACACCCAAGACGCCTTCGTAAGCGAATCTCCCATTCAGATAAGAACTGTGTCAAAATGGTTCACTCTGTGAGATATGCTCCTTTTGTGTGTTACTAGTTCCTAGTCTATAAATATAGACATATATATACTTTTGGGTAATATGATTATTCATCTTTGTAGTTTAGCAAATTAATCTACGTTTTCAGTTATTCTTGCATATATTCTTTCTTATGTTTTCATATATTGGTATTATTGTTTTTAGCGATGATTACTTTCACATACAGAATCTTGCATTGATATGGTATATTGTTATGCCAGCCTTTTTATTGCCTTAATTTCATCATAATATTTTTAAATGATATTCACGTTATGTATTTTGGATTAGGAGAATAGTGTTCATTGTATTTTGATTTTTTCGAGAGGATTATTACTTAAACACTTTAAGTAAGATTGTATTACATGTCCGAAGATATTCCACGCGGTAATCGTAAAGGTTCATATGTACTTAGGAATTTACCTAGAATCCCTTATTATAAACGGAACCAGCCTTCTAAAATGGCGACGTCACACAAAGTTGTTTTGACAGATTCTGGTGACACAGATGACCCACACAAACCTTCTCACACGTTACCACACCCACACCCACCTCCCCCGCCACCTCACAAAAACTCCTTCACTAAAAACCGTTGTAACACTAAAACAAGCTAGGGAACCACACGAGTTATTTGATGGTAAACTGTCAAATTTTAATCAGTGGATTAGAAATGCAGAGGACATTGTTGAACATAATGGTGATTCAGGAGACAGAGCGCTTATATCGGCTGCTAAAAATCTCATTGATTTCCACCAGCCTAACAATTAAGCTAGGGTTGTCTATGACTCAGATGACATTGGAAACTGTACATCTTGGGAGGAATTTAAAACGTTGTTTACATCAGGTTGTGAGGAATCATTCTCAGATAGTTTACTACACGTCCTTTTACGTGCTCTTAACACAACATACTTGGATGATACGTCAGTCCCTGATCACTGGAGTACCTTACATGGAAGAATGAGATTAGTTAGGCAGGCTTATGAATCCTTACCCTGGATATCAGCCATGATGAATCCTGAAACTCATGTGCAAACACTCATGCGTTTATTACACATAACCTTCATTCTCAAGGACCTGACCTCCAGACGTAAGACGACGGTTACTTAATGAGAACATCGACCCATCATTGTGGGTCAGTAACTAAAGTGTTGAATTACACTCAAAAGAAATGTGGTTATTCCAACACCAAGACACTGGGGAGAGTGTCGGCTTCCCAAAGTGTGACGTAACATTCTAGTGGTCAACACAATCATTCTTCTCATGGTCAAATACAGCGATTCAGTGATGACAAACACTCACATAAAGTGACGTGCTTCCGGTGTGGCCAACCAGGACATAAAGCGAATGTGTGTCCTTACACATGGGACTCATTCTCACGTGAGCCTCGACCAGAACAACAAACGCAGTCAACGACCCATGTCATCACAGCCTCGGTCGTCACAATTCTGCCGACCTAGTCATGATTTCCTCCAGTCAGACATCAGGCTGACCTTCACCCGCTCGCGCCCAACACCACCAAGCAGGTGTTCATATCATAGCAACGCTAGACACACTTCAGCGGAATGTCGAGCATTAGCTAGACAGACGTCACCTAACACAGGTTCATCATGTCATTATCAACAATGACAATCTCTCGCTCATGACAAGACTCCATCACATAAGGAACTCTTAAGACGTTTTCGTTCTTCGCCATTTTCTCACATTACAAGTTTCGATTTAGTGGGTTCTTTCCAGGATAAGCCAATCACAATCTTTTTAGACAGCGGCACGGAAGCAGATGTCATTCATTGTGATTTTATTCAACCATTAATGGGGCGCACTCAACTTGGTCAATGCTCGGTCTTTTACCCATCCCTTCAAAGTATCTTAAATGAAAATCTCGACGTAAGGGGCACTATTAAAATGAACATTCACATAGGCGACTCGGTCATGACCGTCACCCCTTACATTGTTCGTGGTGTAACGTTTCCTGCTAACTTGTTACTAGGACGCCAGTCTATGTGTGGCACAACATAAGATCTGTCCTATTCATCATGTGGTTTGTGTTGATAATACGTTCCTGCCATTGTCAGAGAAGAGTTCTCACTCAGTCAGCGTCATTAATACATCTGCTCCCACGTCCTGCTTCACGGTAGACAATACGCATCCTTTTTACTTTTCTACTCATCATTGTCCTGGTAAACTGAGAACCAACATGACTCTGCATAGTAACACATTAACGAAGGTTCCTCTCTCACTTTCTCGAACATGGATGAATGATCATGAACTCAGACATAGTCAGGGTGATCTCGCACTAAGAGTAGTTGCTGAACCTTCCTCACTAACTGTCACACGACTATCCATGATGGACGCCTCTATTCATGAGACCGCAGATGGAGAGGTCACCATATACATTGCCAATACGGGACCCCACTCCTGTCCGTCTCCGCAGAGGGGCCAATCTTGAGCAATTCTCCGTTTTGAAGTCCGGAATTCAAGACGAGGAGTTGCATGAGTTTAATATCCGTCTAGTCTCACATTCCATTAACCCACCACCACCTACTCCTCCTACCCCAGACTCAGCAATGCACGGCTCGAGTCAGCTCCCCACCATCACCCCTGACATGATATCCAAGGTAGGATTAACCAAACATGTTGACCAGTTAACAGACTTACTTAACCAGTATAGGTCTACTATTGCCTTATCAGGAGAACCACTCGGTAGAACTCATTTGGATGTTCACATTATTAACTTAGAGAAAAACACACGTCCCATTGACGTCCCAGCCTATCGATTGCCACACACACGCGCACTGAGACATAGCAAACAAACTTGTTCAGGACATGTTGAAAGATAAGGTTATAGAGGAATCACGATCACTTTGGAATTCACCACATCTGATCGTTCCGAAAAAGGACGGAACTTTTAGACCAGTCATAGATTTTAGAAAACTCAACAACAAGGTCACTTTGAAAGATGGTTTCCCATTACCAGTGGTATCAGAGCTTCTTCATAGCCTCGGTAACAATAAGGTATTTTCAACTTTGGATTTATTGAGCGGATTTTGGCAGATTCCCTTGTCAGAGGAAAGCCGCCCCCTGACTGTGTTCAGTACGCCAGATGGTCATTGGCAGTTCATATGCATCATGGCCTTCGGTCTTCATTCCTCACCGGTGATCACCTTCTCAAGGTTAATGACTAACATTTGTCGTCACATGTTGGGCAAAGATGTATTGGTTTATCTTGATGATATAATTGTCATGTCTCCAGATATTGCTTTTCATTTCAAAAGTTTTGAGAGAGTATTTCTACGACTTAAGGATGCGAACATAAAAGTCAAGTTATCCAAATGTTCCTTTCTACAGACAAGAATTAATTACTTAGGTCACACCGTTGATGAAAACTGTATTCAACCAAATGCAGATAAAACAAAAACAATTGTAGAATGGCCAGTCCCTTCCACAACAGACAAGGTCAAATCCTTCCCTGGTTTATCAGGATATTATCGAAGATCTATCGCTAATTTCGCGAAGATCTCAAACCCCCTCACTTCATTTCTGAAGCAGGGAGTTACATTCCAGTGGTCAACAGCACAAGGCAATGCGTTTAACTTACTCAAGCAACACTTGATCGAGGCGCCTATCCTTCGATTTCCCAACTTTGAGAAACCCTTCATTCTACACACAGTTGCTTGTAAACAGGGTCTTGGAGCTGTACTTATGCAGGAGTCAAATAGGGGTAGAATTTTTCCCATAGCCTATGCGATCCGTTCATGTTCAAAGACGGAATCGAAAACTCAGTAACTTAGTTAGAAGGCCTTGCAGTTATCTGGGCACTCAAACATTTTAAGGAATACATATATGTTTACCTTATTACAGTTTATACAGATCACAGAGCACTGTTAGGTACTTTTCAGCAACAGGATCCTACAGGAAGGTTTCAGAGGTGGTTTTTAACTATACAAGCATTTGACCCAGATTTTCGTTTTGTTTCTGGCTCATCCAATGTAGTTGCAGACGCGCTTTCCCGCACAGTGGGTGCAGTCACTGTAAATAATAGCCTCGTATATTTTGATGTAGAGAGGTTGAGACAGCATCAACGGGATGACCCAGTCTGGGGTCCTATCATAGAATTCCTAGAGGGTATAAGATCTTCCTTGGATGCTAAAACAGTTGTTCCAGTCAGAGAATTGTATTTAGCACAGTGAGGGAGTCTTGTGCATTGACGCAAAATTAGGAGTGCTCGCCCGTGTTGTTAAACAAACAACCATTCCAACAGCATTAGTACGGGATTTCTTGAAGTTAGCACATGATTCAACCCAGGCCGCACACCCAGGCGCAGGTAGATGCTATAAGCAAACTCGTATGAGGTATTTTTGGCCAAGATGCAGAAAAACATTACAGATCATATTTTGAGGTGCCAAACCTGTAACACTCACAAGGGAAGTCCCACTACCCCGCAGACTGTGTTGAAATATCCTTTACCTTCATACCCATGGGAAAGAGTTCATAGGGACATATTAGGAGGTTTTCCTAGGTCCATGGCAGGCTACAGATACATTTTAGTAATTACTGATGCCTTCACGAGATATTGTGAATTAGTCCCAGTTCAAAATAAAGACGCAGCCACGGTCGCTAAGGCGTTCAAAAAATATATCTTAGACAGACATAATGCGCCGAAGATTTTAGTCAGAGATAATGGTGGGGAATTTAATAACTCATTATCAGAAGAACTCTGTAAATTGTATAACATAAGTAAATGTAATATAATGCCACATCACCCAGCCTCGAATGGCCTGGCAGAAAGGTTGAACCGTAAGATCCTCCAGTGTCTTCCCACCAACATTAATTTTGATCATGATGAATGGGATGAATACCTGTCGGATGTCCAATGTTCATTAAACTCTGCATATCATAAGTCAATTGGAGACACACCCTTCCACGCCTTATACGGTTTTGATAAAGTGTTGCGGTATGACATAATAGCGTCCCCTCCTTCATGTCCAGCGGTCCAGAAATCAGTTGTAGCGGAAAAATATCGCACGACTCAGTTGATTCATCAAAGGATCAAGGAAAATCTCGGTGAAGCCACTACAACCTTCACGAACCAGGCTGATAAATCCACGAAACCATCAAAGGTACGTAGCTCCCGGACTCTTGGTAATGGTGCAGGAATTTAACTCTACAAGTGAGGATCGTAAACTTGACCCAAAATGTTCTGGACCCTATAGAGTCTTAGCTCATTTAAAGGACATAAGTTTAGGGTTCGACATCTAAATACAAGTGACATTCGTGAAGAACATGAGGACCACTTGAAAGTTGTACATTATTGTGAACATGATCATCATCATCATCCCAGTCCCACACCAGACAACACTCCTCAACCTCCAAACAATGTAAGCCAACCACCTTCTACCACTGTTCAGTCTGTCCCCACACCATCACCCTCACATCTACACCACCCTCACATCACCATCACCCTCACAACACCACCACACACACATCAGTATTCATTAAGACTTCGCCTTTAAGAAGTTGCTAAGTTTATCATTTTCCAGGTTCTTCCTTCTCATGTCCTTATGGTGTCTTCCTGTATATGACACCATGGCAGTACCACGCGCCCTTCTCACGACTCCCCGCGGGGTCCACCTTGTGAGGGACACAGTTAAGTTGGGCCTGGAGGGTCTACCCTACACTTACGATCATTTACTGAAACTACTGGAGGCCGTACTTGGCTTACTGTCTAACTTACTCAAGTATTACACCAGTGTAACGATCAGAAACTCTAGTGTTGCTCCTCCTCCAACTTTGTTAAACCAGTGGACCTGGAAACTGAATAGTACCTGTGTGATTCTGTATGACATTATACAAGACACTGAATCTTCAGTAAATACTAACGCCAGGATCAACACGAAAAAGTAAAGAGAAGCAAAAGAACTTTGCTTAATTTTGTAGGTTCCCTCCAATCATACTAGTTTGGTGATGATGATGAGGAATGATGATAGAAAAGTCCCTTCCAAGGAAGAGCGGGAAAAGAGAGGAAGGGGGGGAAGAGCAAGATTTGTTAGAGGAAGTGAATTTTAGAGGGAGGAAAAGAGCCAGGGCTTAACCCAGCTTGCATAGGAATAATAGGATAAGTAGGGCAGAGACGATGAGTGGAGGGCGAGTTTGTTTTTTTTTTGTTTTTTTTTCATTGATAATCGTATCGTAGATTTATTTTTCATTTATTTTTTCATTTATCATCTATCTATTTATTTATTCATTTATCTATTTATTTATTTATTTTTCTTTTTAATAAGGATATAGGAGGAGATGGATCGTATCTCTGGCAGATGGACACTGATTTTACCAAGGCGTTCCCCGCACGGACTTAGCAGCAAGATCTATAGTGGTTTTTAGTTTTTAATATATGGTCACTGGATGTTGTCCAGGTTGTATATTAAACATGTTACCTGGGTGGTCTATTCCTAGGGGATTGTTGAAGTAATCAATCCAGTGAGTATGATGTATTTGAAATCGCTCTACTTGTCTTTCAAACAATTTCCTCCAATAGATGTTTAGCGGAGGCATTAGTACTCTCTCGTGAAGTTCTGTGTTCCTGATGAACGCGTGCCATTTCATGTTAAAAACCCAACGTAGAGCTTTGTTCTGAATGATTTGGAGTGCACGGATGTTGGATTTGGCTCCGAGTTCAAGAGCTGAAGGGGCATAAGTGATAAGTGATCCTATTAATGCTTTATAGAGGTGCAATTTGGCTTTGAATTGCGCCTCTCTATATCTATACAATTTCTCGAGCTCTGCTCTCGCAATAGCCGCTCTAGACTGAATATGTCGGTTCATTCTCAGGTATACATCATAATTTAGGCCCAGCATAGTGTTGGTATTTGAGATGGGAATGGATAAATGTCGGTGTATACGGGAGTGTAGGTAGACATTAGTTATGTTGTATCTCTGACGTACATTAAAGTAGGATATGTTGGATTTTGAAGGATTTGTTTTAATCTTCCATTCTAACTCCCAGAGCGAAACCACACGGTGTCAAAGGCTTTTTCAACATCTTTTGTGATGAGTGCGGACATTTTGTGTGTCCGCGTGTTGTTTCTTATGTAGTTCGTAATGATGTTGAGTTCATCTTGTGTGGAGCGATGTTGGTGAAAGCCAAACTGTTTGTGTGAGAGTAGGTTGTTGTTTGTTAGGTGTTGTCTAAGTCTGTTGTTTATGATTCTTTCAAATGTCTTCCCAATGGACTCAAGTAGGCTGATGGGTCTGTAGTTCATGGGGTCTCTGTTGGATCTGTTGGGTTTACATATCATTGTGGTTGTTGCTTTTTTGAAGGCCGCGGGAAAATAGCCAGAGGCTAGTGCCGCGTTGAAGAGGAAGGTGATGGCTCTAATAGTGTTTTTAGGGAGTTGTGTAAGTAGCTGGTAACCAATGCCTGAATTACCTGGTGCTACTTTGGGTGATTTGAAGAGGAGGAATTTGACCTCGCTCGTTCTTATGGGAGTTGTGAGAAGGTGGTGGTGTGAAAGCGATTGGAGGTGTATGATCTGTTCTGGGTAGAAGTGACTGGGTCTGTTTTGTATGTGTTGTATGACAATTTGTGGGTTTTCGAACGCCAGAGGGTGAGGGGGTGAGGGTGAAAGATACCTTCCCAGTGTTTTTGAAAAATGTTGGCAATGTCTTGTGGGTTATAGTGTAGAGTGTTGTCGTCATTTAGTCCATTAAAGTCTGTTTTTGATATTCCTTTGAGTTTTCGGATTCTGTTCTAAAACTCTTGAGGAGATTTGGTCCCGTGTAGTTCTATTGTAGTGATAAGAGATTTCCAGTGTCTATTGTGGTCTTCTAGAAGGCTGTTGAGTGTGTGGTTTCGTAGGGATGTGAGGTACCACTGTACTAGGCCCAAACGACGTCTGTTTTGCGACGGTAGCACGAGAGAAGTCTTGTTGTTTTGGGAGAAGGGAAGGAGTATCTTGAAGTAAATGAAGATTTGTGAATAGAAATGTCAGCTGCCTGTGTGATTCTTTCGTGTATATGTTCTATTTCTGTGTTTATTAGTGTTATTGGGTGATTTTCGTAGTTTGTGGTGTAAGTGCAGTTGGAGAGAGTGTCTTTGAAGCTCTCCCAGTCTGCTCTTTTGTAGTGGTAGTGTGAGGGTGATGGGACGAGGATAGGGTTAGACGAGAGATGAAGAAAGATAGCGATGTGGTCGGAACCACACAGTGGTCCTGGAGACAAGAAATTATGGAGATAATTACTGGCTCTGTTGGAGAATACATGGTCAGGTCTGCCTTTTCCTCCTTGGCCAGTGAAGACAGTGTGGAAGTAAGGTCCAAGGAAGTTAAGACGTTTGTAAGAGTATAAAGCGAATAAGTTATCACCATGAGAATTGCTTCTGCTGTGGTGGAAGGTTCTGTGTAGGGCGTTGAGGTCAGCTAGAAGGTAGACTGGGATATGTGTGTAATTGAAAACTGTGTAGAGATCATGGAGTGGAATGGTAGTGTTGGGTCGAGAGTATGTAGTGCAGAAGATAGTGAAGCCATGTATTGTGTTTATCTTAACTGCTAGAAAGTGTTCGTATTGCCATGAGATGGCGAGGTATTCGTGTTCGATGGTGTTGCGTATGAGAATGGCGACTCCCTCGTGTCTACTGTCTGGAGACTGTCGTGATGTATACCCGTAATGTCTAATTTTGTATCCGTTGGTGATACATGTGATGTTAAGTATCACAACATCGGGTTTTTTCTCTTCGAGGAGAGTGGCAATCAGATGACGGCCATTGTGATAGCGGAGCACGTTAAACTGTAAGATTTTTAGCATTTTACGACTTAGTGAAATTTGCTTGCCATTTGTGTCTGTTGTCGATGAAGGCCGTTGACGCGCCGTTTGAGAGTTTCACTTGTATCATGTTCCTAGTCTTGGGTCGGGATATATCTGGTGAGGGGTCAGGAGAGGGGAGAGGGGAGGGGAGAGGATCATTGTCGACGAGTTGAAGGTCAAGGTTGACCGTTGGTGGGTTGTCTGGTGTGTCGGCAGGGTCAGGTGCTGGGGCTCCTCTGGGAGGGTTAGGTAGGGGACGGATGGAGGGGGAGGGGGGAGCGGGGGGATTGGTGAGTGGAGGTTCTGGGGGAACTGTCGTGGTGGTGGAAGTTGGGACGGTGGGGGCGGGAGAGGAATCGGTATTTGGAGAGACAGTAGGATTGTTGGTGTTGGGTTGAGGGGTTGTGGATGGAGTTGTGCTAGAGGGTGCGGAGGGGGTATTGGAAGTTGGGAGGGTGACAGGTTGAGTAGTTGGGGGAGAGTTGGAAGTGTTACTGGGGGTCTCCTGGGATATGTTTTCGTTAGGGGACAGGGTGGCGGACGAGACATGGGTCGTGGAGGGATAATTGTTGGCGGGGGAGCTGAGGAGTTCAGGTGGAGTTCGTACATTGGGTAGGTTGTTATGAGCAAGCAGCAAATCAAAAATTCTAATGAATTCTGACTTATTTTCCCTGCTCATGAACAACGCTTTTAGGTAGCACGCATGCATCCTACCTTGTAGGGTGAGGAGGTCTGAAGAATTAGTAGTTGGGATAGGAGAAGGTTGGGTGGCAGGGGGAGGAGCAGCAGCAGCAACTGTTGCGTAGAGGTGAGGGTTTGTGGAAGGAAGTGAGTTGGATTTTTGTGCCTAACGCACTGCGCGGAGCTGCTCCTTCTTACGTGGGCACAGCCCAGATACAGTAACGTGTTCACCTTTACAGTTGACACACTTCGCTGCCTGAGCCTTGCACTCACGAAAACCATAACCAGTCTATGTGCATTGACTACAGGTTTGGTGGGGCTCCTTACGGCTCTTAGTCTCATGTCCGTATTTCAGATATTTGAAACATTGTTGTACGTCGAGATATTCATCTTTCTTCAGGGATTTTGCTGGCACAGAGATCATGGGGAACAGGACTCCCCGGGAGAGCAGGCGATCGGCCTCGGTCGGGTTTGAACATTGTATCTTTATTGATCTGGAGTTATTCGGTTTATAGACATTGATGACATTAACGTCATTGTTTTCGCCATTGATGGCTTCAACAATCTCCGAAGGGCTGAGGGACAAGACAGATTCATCAACATTGTAGGCAATAATAGTACATCTAGCTTGAAGGGGCAGCGGTCCTGAACGATTTGGTAGTTTGTTTTTAGCTAGTTCATCAAGGAGAGGCTTAGATAGGATTCTATCTAAATCACTATCTTTGCCCAAGCAAATCTTAAACTGGTATTTGTTCGAGGGGAATTGAATGACCCTAGTAGGACGGATCTCAGTGGTCTTAAAGACGATGGACAGGAGTTCGAACGTGGAAGGAGGGGGACAATCAGTTTTGAGAGATTTTAGACGTATGTCGGGCGGCATTTGGTGGCATCAGTGTCCTAGTGCGAGAAAACGTGAGTGAGGGAGGCTCGACGGTCCAAGGTAGGGGAGAGGTAAGAGATAGTGTGAGGGTCTCCACCCCGTCAGGTGAGAACAGGTCCACTCCAGCCTCCACTCCTCAGGAAAATGAGTTTTCCAGAATGGGGTGGGGAAGCTGGGGTAGAGATTGCTCAAGCCAAACGGTCGAGAGATGGATGATGGATGATAAAAATAAAGAAAATAAAAAGACATGTGAAGATGGAGTGGAGGCAACGCGGGGGTGTGGGGAGCAGCGAGGGTGGTGAGGGAACAGCCTTCCGGCGTCGTCACCGTAACGGTCTCCCGCGGGAAGGACCAACGCGGGAGGCAACGTTACAATCCACTTCTTTCTTCGGTCTTCTCTCTTCTGTCTTCTCTCTTCTCTCTTCTTTCTTCTCTCTTCGTGGGATCTGGCGGTTAATCCTCCATCAACCACGTGACCGAAACAGGAGCAGCAAGAACCTTCTCGAATGGCAAGAAAAGAAGGGAATCCGATGATAGAAAGGTCCCTTCCAAGGAAGAGCGGAGAAAGACTGGGGGGAAAGAGCAAGAAATTGTTAGAGTAAGTGAATTTTAGAGGGAGGAAAAGAGCCAAGTCTTAACCCAGCTTGCACAGGAATAATAGGATGAGCAGGTCAAAGATGATGAGTGGAGGGCAAGTTTTTTTCTTTTCTTTTAATATAGGAGGAAATGGATCGTATCTCTGGCTGATGGACACTGATTTTACCAAGGCGTTCCCCGCACGGACTTAGCAGCAAGATCTATAGTGGTTTTTAGTTTTTAATATATGGTCACTGGATGTTGTCCAGGTTGGATATTGAACATGTTATCTGGGTGATCTATTCCCAGGAGATTGTTGAAGTAATCAATCCAGTGAGTATGATGTATTTGAAATCGCTCTACTTGTCTTTCAAACAATTTCCTCCAATAGATGTTTAGTGGAGGGATTCGTGCTCTCTCGTGAAGTTCTGTGTTCCTGATGAACTCGTGCCATTTGATGTTAAAAAGCCAACGTAGAGCTTTGTTCTGAATGATTTGGAGTGCAAGGATGTTGGATTGGGCTCCGAGTTCAAGAGCTGAAGGGGTATAAGTGATAAGTGGTCGTATTAATGCTTTATAGAGGTGCAATTTGGTTTTGAATTGCGCCTCTCTAAATCTATACAATTTTCGAGCTCCGCTCTCGCAATAGCCGCTCTAGACTGAATATGTCGGTTCATTCTCAGGTGTACATCATAATTTAGGCCCAGGACAGTGTTGGTGTTTGAGATGGGAATGGCTAAATGTCGGTGTATACGGGAGTGTAGGTAGACATTAGTTATGTTGTATCTCTGACGTACGTTAAAGTAGGATATGTTGGATTTTGCAGGATTTGATTTAATCCTCCATTTTAACTCCCAGAGCGAAACGTGGTCAATTTCCTGTTGGGTTCTGCTGATTAAGTGTGTGAGGGTTACGGCTCTGATCAGTTGAGTAACATCATCTGCATATTGGAGAGTGATGGAGTCCCAGGTGTATAGGATCTGGAAGATCATTTGTGTAGAGTGTGTAGAGAGTAGGGGCCAGCACGGAGCCTTGAGATACACCGGCATTGAGGAAGAAGTAGTTTGAGTAAGTGTTTCTGTATTTGATTCGGGTTTTTCTGTTGCTAAGATAGTTAGAGAGAAGCTTAATGGTGGGTCGTGGGAGTTGGAATTGGGTGCTTAGTTTATACCTCAATCCATCGTGCCACACGGTGTCAAAGGCTTTTTCAACATCTTTTGTGATGAGTGCGGTCATTTTGTGTGTCCGCGTGTTGTTTCTTATGTAGTTCGTAATGATGTTGAGTTCATCTTGTGTGGAGCGATGTTGATGAAAGCCAAACTGTTTGTGTGAGAGTAGGCTGTTGCTTGTTAGGTGTTGTCTAAGTCTGTTGTTTAAGATTCTTTCAAATGTCTTCCCAATGGACTCAAGTAGGCTGATGGGTCTGTAGTTCATTGGGTCTCTGTTGGATTTGTTGGGTTTAGGTATCATTGTGGTTGTTGCTGTTTTGAAGACCGCGGGAAAATAGCCAGAGGCTAGTGCCGCGTTGAAGAGGAAGGTGATGGCTCTAATAGTGTTGTCAGCGGGATGGGTAAGTAGCTGGTAACCAATGCCTGAATTACCTGGTGCTACTTTGGGTGATTTGAGGAGGAGGAATTTGACCTCGTTCGATCTTATGGGAGTTGTGAGAAGGTGGTCGTGTGAAAGCGATTGGAGGTGTATGATCTGTTCTGGGTAGAAGTGACTGGGTCTCTTTTGTATGTGTTGTGTGACAATTTGAGTGTTTTCGTACGCCAGAGGGTGAGGGGGGTGAGGGTGAAAGATACCTTCCCATTGTTTTTGAAAAATGTTTGCAATGTCTTGTGGGTTACGGTGTAGAGTATTGTCGTCATTTAGCCCATTAAAGTCTGTTTTCGGTATTCTTTTGAGCTTTCGGATTCTGATCCAAACCTTTTGAGATTTGATTCGGTGTTGTTCTGTTGTGGTGATAAGAGATTTCCAGTGTCTATTGTGGTCTTCTAGAAGGCTGTTGAGTGTGGTTTCGTAGGGATTTGAGGTCCCACCGTACTAGGCCCAAACGATGTCTGTTTTGCTCAAAGCGTCGACGGTAGCACGAGAGAGTCTTGTTGTTTTGGGAGAAGGAAGAAGGAGTATCTTGAAGTAAATGAAGATTTGGGGATAGAAATGTCAGCTGCCTGTGTGATTGTTTCGTGTATATGTTCTATTTCTGTGTCTATTAGTGTTATTGGGTGATTTTCGTAGTTTGTGGTGTAAGTGCAGTTGGAGATAGTGTCTTTGAAGCTCTCCCAGTCTGCTCTTTTGTAGTGGTAGTGTGAGGGTGATGGGACGAGGATAGGGTTAGACGAGAGATGAAGAAAGATAGAGATGTGGTCGGAACCACACAGTGGTCCTGGAGACAAGAAATTATGAAGATAATTACTGGCTCTGTTGGAGAAGACAAGGTCAGGTCTGCCTTTTCCTCCTTGGCCAGTGAAGACAGTGTGGAAGTAAGGTCCTAGGAAGTTAAGACGTTTGTAAGAGTATAAAGCGAATAAGTCATCACCATGAGAATTGTTTCTGTTGTGGTGGAAGGTTCTGTGTTTGGCGTTGAGGTTAGCTAGAAGGTAGACTGGGATATGTGTGTAATTGAATACTGTGTAGAGATCATGGAGTGGAATGGTAGTGTTGGGTCGAGAGTATGTAGTGCAGAAGATAATGAAGCCATGTATTGTGTTTACCTTAACTGCTAGAAAGTGTTCGTATTGCCATGAGATGGCGAGGTATTCGTGTTCGATGGTGTTGCGTATGAGAATGGCGACTCCCTCGTGTCTACTGTCTGGAGACTGTCGTGATGTATACCCGTAATGTCTAATTTTGTATCCGTTGGTGATACATGTGATGTTAAGTATCACAACATCGGGTTTTTTCTCTTCGAGGAGAGTGGCAATCAGATGACGGCCATTGTGATAGCTGCGCACGTTAAACTGTTAGAATTTTAGCATTTTACGACTTATGGAAGTTTATTGGCCTTCTGTGTCTGTTGTTGATGAAGGCCGTTGACTAATCGTTTGAGTGTTTCACGTGTATCATGTTTCTAGTCTTGGGTTGGGATATATCTGGTGAGGGGTCAGGAGAGGGGAGAAGGGAGGGGAGAGGGTCACTGTCGACAATTTGAAGGTTGAGGTTGACCGTAGGTGGGTTGTCTGGTGTGTCAGCAAGGTCAGGTGCGGGCTTGGAGCTGCAACCTCGA
The DNA here is from genome assembly GCF_036320965.1 of Panulirus ornatus. Lineage (NCBI taxonomy): Eukaryota > Metazoa > Arthropoda > Malacostraca > Decapoda > Palinuridae > Panulirus > Panulirus ornatus. The sequence continues at coordinate 1,516,285 of NC_092293.1, forward strand.
GGATCCTATATTAAGTGATAATTTTTTTTTTTCACTGTGGATATTTATTTTTATGATATTGTCTTCTACTTGTTATATTAGATAATCATCATGACATAGATGTTAAGCCCAAAGCAATAATACTGTGTACGCACAGCTAAAAAGCTGAAACAATATCAATTTGAATACTAACGTAATATATTGTCGGCAACAATAGCATCAACCAATGACGTGTCCCTGTCACCTAGCCAGCCTGGGGGAAGTGGAGTCGGCCGGTTATGTTAGCAGTGTTGCCAACATGACTGCGGTATAGCTAAAGGTAATGATAGACTTTACGTTTGTCTTGCACAACAACACAGAACCAGGCGGGTAGCAGAGTAGGTGTTTACCTTTCAAAGGTTTCTGGGAATCGAGACTAAATACTGGAGAGTGAGTTTGAATCCCTTGTAGATAAGTATCAAAGGATCCGTGACGCTGTCTTCAGGTATTGTATATAAATAGAGACAGAGACTTATAGTGTATGATTAGAATAACCATACAGGACGACCAGGAACATTAGTTTATTGCAGTAACATGACAAATTAACCTTAATTACATTTAATGTGACCTCTATCCCCCATCCACGGCCATCGACAACCTGGTGAATCCTTGTGGCAACACAATGGACGAAGTTTGTGCATAAAGAGAAGAATGACACAACAATACCAGGCATTAGAAGCCTCCCATATATAGGATAACCAGACTTACACTCTCTCGAAGGCCACACAATGAGGGCTCATGTGATACAGGTTTAGAAAAGCAGGTTTGTTGATTGATACAGACCAGACCTTAGATTTTAGCCTGAAAACAATGAACCTTTATTAGCATGAATTTTCATATGACAAGTAACAAACAGAAAAAAAGATCAATATCTGGCCATAGATGTGTCTCAAGATATCTTGCTATATATAAAGACTGTAAAGAGAATCAGAGATAAAACAGAAGTAATGAAAAGTAGATTACTTGTGTTGATGGTAAGGACAAGTAGGGATTTCATGACAACATGATGAAGGTACTGTAACAACCAGTGTTTTCTAATATTTCTATGAACAAATAAAACTAATATGTCTTAGTTAACTGGGTTGGCTGTTGGGAATGAATTATAAATCTAGCAAAATTATGTCAGAGTTAACCAAACCTCTGCTGGACCATTGTGGTACGTAGGAAGCAATATCTTTCCTTCACGCCAGGTACTCAGTATAATTCATTATTAATTTTAATCTTTCGCACAAATATTTACAATCAATTCTGATTATTTCATTTTGCGTAGGTCATGAAAAATCCATGTCTCCACCACATGGCCGATTGTTCAGATGTGACTGTTGCTCTGCTGTTATAAGAACTGCCTCACATATGTGAGAGTGGATGATTCCTGGACGTCACAGAGAATTTAAGGAAAATACACAAAACTATTCTTCCAGCATCTTCATCTGAAATCTAACACTGAAGCCAAGTACTTTGTGGGAAACACATTATGACGGATCTTCTTTTATTTGTCTATCTTCTTCTTTCCTTCTCTTTCCCTTTCCACCTTCCTTTGTGTCTTTTCTGACCCCTGATACGTTTTTATTAATCACAGATTTCCTCTCTCTCTCTCTCTCTCTCTCTCTCTCTCTCTCTCTCTCTCTCTCTCTCTCTCTCTCTCTCTCCACTTCTCACATAACATGACAAGACGTAACTCACGCATTAGTTCTTCATAACTCTGGATTTTCCAGCAGTGATCGCTAGCTACGCGTTATCTCTGCTGCATTCTGGTCAAATCTTGCCAACACTCGTCAGCCTCAAGACAAAACACAATTAAACCTTTATTAATCATCGTTAAAGGAAGTGAAAACTCGACCTAGACTTGGGAAAATCACTGACTGATATTCCTTTTATCAAACCTCAGCTGCCATATCCAGGTGTGCCAGCTGCTGCCTCAGTTGCCACATCCAGGTGTGTCAACTGCTGCCTCAGTTGCCATACCCAGGTGTGTCAGCTGCTGCCTCAGTTGCCATATCCAGGTGTGCCAGCTGCTGCCTCAGTTGCCATACCCAGGTGTGTCAACTGCTGCCTCAGTTGCCATACCCAGGTGTGTCAGCTGCTGCCTCAGTTGCCATATCCAGGTGTGTCAGCTGCTGCCTCAGTTGCCATATCCAGGTGTGTCAACTGCTGCCTCAGTTGCCATACCCAGGTGTGTCACTGCTGCCTCAGTTGCCATACCAAGGTGTGTCAGCTGCTGCCTCAGTTGCCAGGTGTTCTCAGCAGATGAGGTCACGCCGGAGAGAGACTGAGCCAAGACAATTTAGGAATGTTGTGTTTACTACAAAGCAACATGAAGCATTGCTGTAGAACTCAAGCTAGCAATTTTATTCATCATCAATATTTGCCTTACTGATGAATGTAATTGTACATTTTTTACAAAACCTTTATGGATGTTTGATTACATTTTCACGCCACATGTCTAAGTGTTACGTAACAGGTGACTGTCATTAATCCTACAATTGAATAATAACTGTTTATGACGTAACAGAAATATAAGGCAATAAACATACAAATCTAACATACACTCTATATTTTTGGATGAGTGTGTTATTGTCATTTCCAATTTGATATGCAATCATTTCGTCCGGTATATACAACCTGGGGTTATGTTCTCCAGCAGTCATGCACGGACGGTGGTGTGATGTGTGGCTTCACGTGTGTGTCTGGCTGCTGCACACACAACATGACCACTCCTTCTGCATGTCTTCTGCTGGTATTTGTATATCTATTAAGACAGTCTTAATGGGGCTGGACTTAGGCGTAATAATCATAGCTAGGCTCCCGTTAGTATATGTATTCCTTTTCACTTTCATTCGCTTTCAAAAATGAAATAAACAAAATAAGCAATAAAAAAGAATGTTCCTGACCTGTGTTGGGAGGAGACCATATACTGTTCACCAGCCTTACGTATACAAGAGGTGTGGGGAACGGGTCGTCAACACAGCTGAGGATGATACCAACAGTGGCAGTTAGTTGTCTGAAACGTTTCAAGTGAGCAGTTACAAGGTGAGGCAATGGTGGTCAGGAAGGCTGTTCCTTGTAGCTCGCTAGTTAGCCCAGAGTTGAACGAGGCGGAGCTCAGTAGTGTACCTTTGTCGTGTGTAATGACTGGATCATCTCTGCCACGTGAAGCAATCTACTAATCAACAGTTATGGAGTCAGGATTCATATATGACAACAAATAGTTAGATAGATTGTTGTTGTTAGATTGGGTAGGTGTCCGCCTGACATGGGCCCTTGTCTTACGACAGCCCGTTCTTAGAAGTCTGTTTACTGTACAGTTATGTTATTGTTAGAGTCACCAGCAGGTCTCCTCGTAGCAGTTATCTACTGTCGTTGTCACACTAGTGAGGTCTTCACCTACCTGTTGTTTGTTGTTGTTGTTAGATTTTCTAGGTTTACGTCCTACATCTAGAGTGTGGACGGCCCGTTCTCTGATCTAGTTTAACAGGTCATTTCTTGTTTACAGATTCGTCAGGTCCTTGCCTGGCTCGGGCCCTTATCATACGGCCTCTGTAACACGTAAGTATGTTTTATTATCTCTGAATTTACAGCTGTCAACAAGTAAAGTTCGTTAACCAGAATGTGTTCCGTACGGAAAAGCAAACAAATAACACAATTTGCAACATGATAACAGTCGATATTAGCCATCAGCAGGTAAGGTCATCAAGCCGCACCATACATACGTCAGACAGTAACATCAGTTGTATAACAGGATGTATATATGTTGTTGGATTTAAGGGCTATCACCTGAAGGTCATGAAGCCAGAATGTGAACCATAACCACTTACAAGTGGAGTCCGGTAACACCTTTTTATAGCATTATGTCTCAAACAGAATACAGTAGTCAGTTTCATACAAGTATTCTGCACTTCAACTGATTAATGCTATGATAAGGATGAAGAGAATTACAAACCATGAATACTCATTGTAAGGATCACATCAAGGATGAAACATATATAACTAGAAGTGTTGAGGAAACAAAGATGGTGAAATACCTTGACCCGCCCGGGATCACTAGCACCTGTGGCAATGGACACACCTTTGTAATGCTTGATCACTTACAACTGATCAACTTTATTACGAAAGTGTTAGGTATTGTCCCTCAGAAGAATGTTTTACAAATATCTATAGAAGACGTATCTGTGTTCGATAGACGCCATTTCTAGGAAATATCTTTACCTGGGACGTGTAACACTTGTGTGGATGGACACAACTTTGTAATGCATGATCCATTACACGAAATGAACTTCACTAACGAAGACTCATACAACGCCTCGCTGGAGAACATTCAACAAATCTCTATACCGAATTTTTATTATAGATACAAGACATTTGTTGAAAGTGAACATAAGATTTATGATAGAAAAGGGACGTAATAGTATATAGTTTGTTACGAAAATGAGATACTCCTGCCTTAAACTAGTTCTCTTGTGTTGTTTTTCTTTTAAATCCCCAGAGGAAAGTATGTTCTGTTATTTATGAAAATAAAGATTTATGTTTTTATCAACTGTTTAGAATTTCTTATCATCTTTACTGATTCTGGCTGAAAGGCATTGGTTTTAAAACAACCATTAAAGTCAACACAATACATAGTCCTTATAAACAAATAATCTATCAGAACAACACTATGTTTCATTAGATTCCTTAAGTCTTCTGTAACATTTTGAAGTACATAACATATTCACCAGTCTCATCTACTGCGCCACTCTCTTCACCCCAACATTCTCCTGAAAACCTCTACAAATGTTCACCTTTGCCTCCATAAGATAATTTTATTATACTTAGTCGCTGTCTCCCGCGTTAGCGAGGTAGCGTAAGGAAACAGACGAAGGAGTGGCCGAACCCACCCATATACGCATGTATATACATAAACGCCCACACACGCACAAATACATACCTATACATTTCAACGTATACATACAAACACACACACAAACATATACGTATATACCCATGTACATATCCATACCTGCTGCCTTTATCTATTCCCATCGCAACCCCAGCATATATGAAAATGACCCCCCCCCCCTACCCCCAGTACGCGCGAGGTAGCTCTAGGAAAAGACAACAAAGTCCACATTCATTCACACTCAGTCTCTAACTGTCATGTGTAATGCACCGAAACCACAGCTCCCTTTCCACATCCAGGCCCCACAGAGTTTCCATGGTTTACCCCAGACGCTTCACATGCCCTGGTTCAATCCATTGACAGCACGTCGACCCCGGTATACCAGATTGTTCCGATTCACTCTATTCCTTGTACACCTTTCACCCTCCTGTATGTTCAGGCCCCAATCGCTCAAAATCTTTTTTCACTCCATCCTTCCATCTCCAATTTGGTCTCCCACTTCTCCTCATTCCCTCCACCTCTGACACATATATCCTCTTTGTCAATCTTTCCTCACTCATTCTCTCCATGTGACCAAACCATTTCAAAACAGCTTCTTCTGCTCTCTCAACCACACTCTTTTTATTACCACACATCTCTCTTACCCTTTCATTACTTAATCAATCAAACCACCTCACACCACATATTGTCCTCAAACATCTCATTTCCTACACATCCACCCTTCTCCGCAAAACCCTATCTATAGCCCACATCTCGCAACCATAGAACATCGTTGGAACCACTATTCCTTCAAACATACCCATTTTTCCTCTTCGAGATAATATTCTTTCCCTCCAACATACACATTCTCCAACGCTCCTAGAACCTTCGTTCTCTCCCCCAACCTATGACTCGCTTCCGCTTCCATCGTTCCATCTGCTATGAAGTCCACTCCCAGTATCTACAGCACTTCACTTTCTTCATTTTTCTCCATTCAAACTTACCTCCCAATTGACTTGTCCCTCAACCCTACTGAACCTAATAACCTTGCTCTTATTCACATTTACTCTCAGCTTTCTTCTTTTACACACTTTACCAAACTCAGTCACCAGCTTCTGCATCCGAATCAGCCACCAGCGCTGTATCATCAGCAAACAAGAACTGACACTTCCGAAGCCCTCTCATCCGCAACAGACTGTATACTTGCCCTTCTCTCCAAAACTCTTGCATTCACCTCCCTAACAACCCAATCCATAAACAAATCAAACTACCATGGAGACATCACACACCCTTGATGCAAACAGACAATCACTAGGAACCAATCACTTTCCTCTCTTCCTACTTGTGCACATGCCTTACATCCTTTGTAAAAACTTTTCACTGCTTCTAGCAACTTGCCTTCCACAGAGGATCTGTATTCACCCTATCCTATGCCTTCTCCAGATACATAAAGGCTACATACAAGTCCATCTGTATTTCTAAGTATTTCTCACATACATTCTTCAAAGCAAGAATAATAGTAATATTGAAAATAATAATGATAATAGTAATGACAATAATAAAAGTAATGTTAATAATATAATGATAATAGTAATAATAATGATAATGATAATAATAATGATAATAATAATAATAATAATAATAATAATAATAATAATAATAATAATAATAATAATAATAATAATAATAATAGCAATAATAATAATAATGATAATAATAATGGTGTGCAAAGTGAGAGGGTTAGGGAAAATGATTTGGTAAACAGAGAAGAGGTAGTAAAAGCTTTGCGGAAGATGAAAGCCGGCAAGGCAGCAGGTTTGGATGGTACTGCAGTGGAATTTATTAAAAAAGGGGGTGACTGTATTGTTGACTGGTTGGTAAGGTTATTTAATGTATGTATGACTCATGGTGAGGTGCCTGAGGATTGGCGGAATGTGTGCATAGTGCCATTGTACAAAGGCAAAGGGGATAAGAGTGAGTGCTCAAATTACAGAGGTATAAGTTTGTTGAGTATTCCTGGTAAATTATATGGGAGGGTATTGATTGAGAGGGTGAAGGCATGTACAGAGCATCAGAATGGGGAAGAGCAGTGTGGTTTCAGAAGTGGTAGAGGATGTGTGGATCAGGTGTTTGCTTTGAAGAATGTATGTGAGAAATACTTAGAAAAGCAAATGGATTTGTATGTAGCATTTATGGATCTGGAGACGGCATATGATAGAGTTGATAGAGATGCTCTGTGGAAGGTATTAAGAATATATGGTGTGGGAGGCAAGTTGTTAGAAGCAGTGAAAAGTTTTTATCGAGGATGTAAGGCATGTGTACGTGTAGGAAGAGAGGAAAGTGATTGGTTCTCAGTGAATGTAGGTTTGCGGCAGGGGTGTGTGATGTCTCCATGGTTGTTTAATTTGTTTATGGATGGGGTTGTTAGGGAGGTGAATGCAAGAGTTTTGGAAAGAGGGGCAAGTATGAAGTCTGTTGTGGATGAGAGAGCTTGGGAAGTGAGTCAGTTGTTGTTCGCTGATGATACAGCGCTGGTGGCTGATTCATGTGAGAAACTGCAGAAGCTGGTGACTGAGTTTGGTAAAGTGTGTGAAAGAAGAAAGTTAAGAGTAAATGTGAATAAGAGCAAGGTTATTAGGTACAGTAGGGTTGAGGGTCAAGTCAATTGGGAGGTGAGTTTGAATGGAGAAAAACTGGAGGAAGTGAAGTGTTTTAGATATCTGGGAGTGGATCTGGCAGCGGATGGAACCATGGAAGCGGAAGTGGATCATAGGGTGGGGGAGGGGGCGAAAATTCTGGGAGCCTTGAAGAATGTGTGGAAGTCGAGAACATTATCTCGGAAAGCAAAAATGGGTATGTTTGAAGGAATAGTGGTTCCAACAATGTTGTATGGTTGCGAGGCTTGGGCTATGGATAGAGTTGTACGCAGGAGGATGGATGTGCTGGAAATGAGATGTTTGAGGACAATGTGTGGTGTGAGGTGGTTTGATCGAGTAGGTAACGTAAGGGTAAGAGAGATGTGTGGAAATAAAAAGAGCGTGGTTGAGAGAGCAGAAGAGGGTGTTTTGAAATGGTTTGGGCACATGGAGAGAATGAGTGAGGAAAGATTGACCAAGAGGATATATGTGTCGGAGGTGGAGGGAACGAGGAGAAGAGGGAGACCAAATTGGAGGTGGAAAGATGGAGTGAAAAAGATTTTGTGTGATCGGGGCCTGAACATGCAGGAGGGTGAAAGGAGGGCAAGGAATAGAGTGAATTGGAGCGATGTGTTATACCGGGGTTGACGTGCTGTCAGTGGATTGAATCAGGGCATGTGAAGCGTCTGGGGTAAACCATGGAAAGCTGTGTAGGTATGTATATTTGCGTGTGTGGACGTATGTATATACATGTGTATGGGGGTGGGTTGGGCCATTTCTTTCGTCTGTTTCCTTGCGCTACCTCGCAAACGCGGGAGACAGCGGCAAAAAAAAAAAAAAAAAAAAATAATAATAATAATAATAATAATAATAATAATAATAACAATAATAACAATAATATGATAATGATAATGATAATAATAATAGTAATAATAATAATAATATTAATAATGATGATAATAATGATACAACAATAATGATAAAAATGATAATAATAATAGGATTGATGATAATAATTATAATGATAATGATAACCATATAATAATACTAATAATAATGATAATGATAATAATAGCGATGATATTAATGATAACATCAATATCTATATTTTAAACTATTTATTTATTATACTTAACCACCGTCTCCCGCTTATCCTTCTTCCCTCCACCTCTGACACATACATCCTTTTTGTCAATCTTTCCTCACTCATTATCTCCATGTGTCCAAACCATTTCAACACACCCTCTTCGGCTGTTGACCACTTTCACAAAGGTTACTACGTATTTACCCAATTTCGACGTCATTTGAATCACGTAAATTGCTGGACGAAGATGTACTATGGCGGCGGTTACCAGTGTGTGCAGGACCGTGACGATCGTACCAAATATTCAGCAATCCAGCTCAAAACTGTTACTACAACGGCGCCTCCAGCCAACAGTCTATAACAGAAAATCAACCTGAGTGTTGCAACGATGAAGACTTCCTCGATGAGGCCCCGAGGAGAGAAAGGACTCTGAAGGTGTTGTTGGCATTCACTGTGCCATAGTCTCCAAGATCACTGCTTCTCTGAACACAACTGACCATACAGAGATGCTGACCTTTGTGACCATCTTTACGATGAGTACAGGAATGCCAGTGAGCATCATCTTTGCCACCTCCACGACAAGTACCACAACTATCTCATCCAAGAATATTCTATGGACTTTCTGTGTGACCTGCACAGCGTAGTCAGCTCTTCTAATGATAGGAACCATTACCTCCACCACCATTCTCACTAGGATGATGAACACTAAGAGGAACATAGTCACCTGGAATATGAGTTCCCGCACGATATTCCTCACAACTCTCCGCACAAGACCTACGAGCCATCTTATTGCGCTCACTACCAGTGGGTCCATCACGCTCAAGAACTCCTGTTCGAGAACGAAGCAGGTGACTACAATGATCCAGATGGTGTAAAGTGCCAGGCGAACACCCTTACGAAGACATGAGAGAAACACACGCCTGCACATACCCACAAGGTACAACAATGCCTGTGCAAAATATGGGAGGGTAACCAATGACCAGGTGGATCCACTGCGCCATGGTAGCCGGTCCAGGAGCATGAGCAGCATTTCCTTAGGTTTTGTTGATCCAATCTTTGGCAGGACACGTTGAACGTTTTTGTACACAGTGCGCATGATGATGGATGATCTGTTTTTGTTTTAGTGAGAAATGGTTGGTGACATGTTCTCTTAATATCCCGGATAAAAAATATAGTTTGGTTGTAACCTTCGTATGGTTGTAGTTATGTTTTTGTATTGTCTAGAGTAGTTATGATAATACTTGTGGTAGGCATGAATATGTGCATATCAAGGATGGTTAATCCTGTTTAAATGTAGGGTAGTTATGATAATCTTGAGGATAGTAAAAGGCGTGTGTTTTGATAGGGAAGTGTAGTGTGCTATATAGAGTAATGTAAATATTTGATGATATGTGTATGGGAAAGACGTCACCATCTTTTATCACACACGAAAGATCACTACTGCTGTAATGTACGTAATGTACAGTAATAATAATGCATAAGTTAGATTGCTGAAAATAATTGTATGGTATGAATGGTAAAGATGACAGTGATCAAAATTCCAGTAAATTTATTAATGAAAGTGATAATTATGCCACTGGTGGGGATTGGTAACTGTGTTAAGGGAATGATAACATTTCTTAGTAGCACCTGTGGCAATGGACACACCTTTGTAATGCTTGATCACTTACAAGCGATGAAATTTGATACGTAAACCATAGGTATTGTTCGTCAGGAGAACAATTTACAAATATTTATAAAAGACATATATATGTTAGATATATCTTTATCCGAGACGTGTAACACTTGTGTGGATGGACACACCTTTGTAATGCATGATCCATTACACTAAATTATATCTTCGCTATACCCTCTTCATCACTACGCCGTTATTTCTACCATACCATCATCATTGTTCTCTTTGATGTTCACTAAAAATAGTTCTTATCTTCACTACATAATCATTCTGAATAAACTTTACCCCTTGATAACCCTTATCTCTACTACATTCGTATCTTCACTACAACCTATCTTGACAATATCCTTATCATCACTATACTCTTCTTCACTACACTCTCATCTTAACATCATCCGTCTGTTTACCGAACTTAGTTCAAAGTCTGACTTGAACGTAGCTTTGGAAAGTTTGTGTTCCTCATTGTGTTACCCTCTAATTATCATTGCAAAGGCAATTGTCACTACTCTCTAACTAAACTCTTATCGTTACTACACTCTCATCATTATCATCACTTCTTCATGTTCAATACAAAATCTCAACATATATATTCATCTTCACTACAGAATAATTTTCATTGCACCTTAATCTTCATTACTCCTTGTTTCAGCTACATTCGTATCTTCCATTCATTCTTATATCTTATATTAGTTACATCTTTACAATATCTTTATATCTTCTCTGTTCCGTCTTTTGAGAAATTGAAAATGAGAGTAAAGGATTTCCAGCCTCCCGCTCCCTCCCCTTTTAGTCGCCTTGTACGACACGCAGGGAATACGTGGCAAGTATACTTTCTTCCCTATCCCCAGGGATAACAGCATCTGGTGTTCCCAGACGGTCACCCATCCAAGTACTAACCAGACCCAACGTTGCTTAACTTCCCTGATCGACGATATATATATATATATATATATATATATATATATATATATATATATATATATATATATATATATATATATATATATCATATATATATAAGACTGAAAACAATGAATTTCCCAAATAACAAAAATGGAAGCGCCGGGGTTTGAACCCGGGTCCTCTCGCATGCCAAGCGAGCGCTCTACCACTGAGCTACGCCCCCAAGAACATTTTCTGGCACTTAGTATTACATAAAGCACTGAGATTACCACGGCAAAATACTGCTTAACCGACCGTTGCCGACTAGCCGGCAAAATAACCACAGGGTAAGTCTCCATGTTGCTGTCGTAGGAGGAGGATCGCCAGAAGCTTCTGGAAGATTTCAAGGACGTCTTGGTGGACCTGACCCTTTCAGATAAGGTCGAAAACCTCAATTCATTATGAAGATCTTCACTATAACGTTGGACGAACACACTGAATGTTGCACACATGTGATGCGGACAAAATGAAAAAAGATAAAGACAAAAAATATGTCTGGTGTGGGTCTGGAACCCACGACCTTGAGTGTGTCAGACTCACGCTCTACCACTGAGCTAACCAGACAATAGAAAATACGTCTGTTTCTTCAATTTGAAATAATGAAAATCTTTGCGAGGCAGCGTTTAGAAAAGAGAGATGTCTTTGACGAAATCTATATTGCTTGGCTCTTTCTTCTGTTCCTCATTATCGAAAGTAAACATACAGAAGGATATATATATATATATATATATATATATATATATATATATATATATATATATATATATATATATATATATATATATATATATACATATATATATATATATATATATATATATATATATATATATATATATATATATATATATATATATATATATATATATATATATATTTTTTTTTTTTTTTCTTTTTTTTTTTCCTTTGTCGCTGTCTCCCGCGTTTGCGAGGTAGCGCAAGGAAACAGACGAAAGAAATGGCCCAACCCACCCACATACACATGTATATACATACGTCCACACACGCAAATATACATACCTACACAGCTTTCCATGGTTTACCCCAGACGCTTCACATGCCTTGATTCAATCCACTGACAGCACGTCAATATATATATATATATATATATATATATATATATTCAATAATGGATGGAACTTGGCTCCTAAGGTGATTTTGTTGTTGGAGTGGGACCTCCAGCCATTCTGTCCACCTTTACCCTTTCTAGACATGTGGTGGTGCATTGGGTAGTGTGGCAACCTTCGTCTTCATCTTTTTGGGTGCAGGCTTGCAAACCTCGTGGAGTAGTTGTGGGGTTTGCTTCTTTGCTGCACCCGACATAGCCATCTGGGCGTAGCTACCTACCCGGGCTGGTGGGTCAGCCAGCATAGCTACACGCTCACTCGGTACCTGGGCTGGTGGACGAGCAGCCTTCCTTTCTTCCATGGCTACAGTCTGCCTAACGACCTGGGGTTGTGGAGCTGCCATCCTTACTACCACCCAGGTTGGTTGGGCAGCCTTCTTTCGTTTCTTTGCTACACTCTTCTGGTTGGGCTGGTTGGGCAACTTTCTTTTTCCTCTTCTTCCATACAACCTGCCAACCGAATTCGTCTGCTGGTGGGTCCGTTTCTTTCATGGATACAACCTCTATAGCCACTTGGGCTGGCCGGTCAACCTTCGGTTGTAGGTAAAAGTATATATATAGAATAATGTGGTTATCATCAGCAGCCAGAGGCCATTCCTCCCTCCTTGCCTGCAGAGTTCTTGATTTTCTGGAAAGTTCTACGAGATTCTGGTAAGATAAATACCATTGAGAGGACGTTGTTAGGGGACAGTCAGGTTCAGTTTAGAGTTGGTTGTGGGATGGTCCTTTTACTGTGTCGTATCAGCCAGATGGGTATTTCTTTTCACAATTTTCGTTAAAGTTTGTTTTCTAGAAGCATAATCTAGAGCACTATTTTCCATATGTTTATCATTTTTCTTGTTATAGTTTCATTATCATCATTAGTTTTGTTATTGTTGACTTTCAGGTATTTGATGTTATGTTCGTGATTGCCGTGGAAGCGTCTGACATCTTGCTAGAAGACTTTCTGGTCACAATATTTCTGCACTGGGGAGTTGATCGTATTCTTTTATTGCAGGTTTTGTTATTATCTTGCTTTACATTAAGGTCTACTGGAGGTTTTCCCAATGCTGGTTGAACATATGTCCAGCAACAGGAGATGGAGTAAGATACAGTATTGATGAAACTTATCTATCAATATACCTATATAAATAACGCTCTATCAGTCTATCAATCTAACTATCTATCTATCTATATATCTATCTTTATCTGAAAGTCAACAATAATAAAATCATTGATATATGAAGTATAACAATGTCCTCTCAATGGCAATTATCCCACCAGAATCTTCTAGAACCTTCCAGAAAACTATGAACTCTGCAGGCAAGGAGGGAGGAATGGTCTCCGGCTATTGATAAAACCATATTATTCCATATATATGTTTATATATACATATTTATGTATATATATGAATGTATATATAACGTACAAAATAATGCGGCCATCATCAGTATCGAAGAAAACTGAAAAGATGAGGTCCCACCGAGATTCGAACTCGGATTGCTGGATCCAGAGTCCAGAGTGCTAACCCTTACACCATGGGACCTGATAAGAAAAGATGTGATTTCATCTAAATGTTTTACATATAATCAACCAGAGGCCATTCCTCCCTCCCTGCCTGCAGGGTTCAAGGTTTTCTAGAAGGTTCTCGAAGATTCTGGTAAGATCATTACCTTTGAGAGGTCGTCGTTAGATGACAGTCAGGTTCACTCTATGGTTGGTGTTTGTAGTTGGTTGTCCGAGGATGTTGTTATACTTGATCAATTTTGTAATTGTTGACTTTCAGGTAGGAAGTACTCATTTACGATGCATCCTTGTACTCACAACAACCTTATGAGTCACTTCAAGATTTATCTTCACTACAACTTTATCTTCACTACACTATTAAGGTTGAAGTCAATGATCACATTCACTACAATCTCAACACGACTGGTCTTATACCTAACCCATATTATCACTACATCCATGTACATGTATTTCTTGCAGAATAACGCAGATATCAATGATTTATGTGAAAATTGACATATACAGCCTTACGTATCTATCGATCTATCTAATATCTGTTTTTTACATATCGATCTATCTATCTATCTATCTTTCTAAATCAGAAAGTCAACAACAATATCATTAATGATACGTATAACTACGTCCTCTCAATGGCAGTTCCTACCCAGAATCTTCGAGAACCTTCTAGAAAACCTTGAACCCTGCAGGCAGGGAGGGAGGAATGGCCTCTGGTTGATTATATGTAAAACATTTAGATGAAATCACATCTTTTCTTATCAGGTCCCATGGTGTAAGGGTTAGCACTCTGGACTTTGGATCCAGCAATCCGAGTTCGAATCTCGGTGGGACCTCATCTTTTCAGTTTTCTTCGATACTGATGATGGCCGCATTATTCTGTACGTTATATATACATTCATATATATACATAAATATGTATATATAAACATATATATGGAATAATATGGTTTTATCAATAGCCGGAGACCATTCCTCCCTCCTTGCCTGCAGAGTTCATAGTTTTCTGGAAGGTTCTAGAAGATTCTGGTGAGATAATTGCCATTGAGAGGACGTTGTTATACTTCATATATCAATGATTCTATTATTGTTGACTTTCAGATAAAGATAGATAGATAGATAGATAGATAGTTAGATTGATAGATTGATAGAGCGATATTTAGATAGGTATATAGATATATAAGTTTCATCAATACTGTATCTTACGCCATCTCCTGTTGCTGGACATATGTTCAACCAGCATTGGGAAAACCTCCAGTAGACCTTAATGTAAAGCAAGATAATAACAAAACCTGCAATAAAAGAATACGATCAACTCCCCAGTGCAGAAATATTGTGACCAGAAAGTCTTCTAGCAAGATGTCAGACACTTCCACGGCAATCATGAACATAACATCAAATACCTGAAAGTCAACAATAACAAAACTAATGATGATAATGAAACTATAACAAGAAAAATGATAAACATATGGAAAATAGTGCTCTAGATTATGCCTCTAGAAAACAAACTTTAACGAAAACTGTGAAAAGAAGTACCCATCTGGCTGATACGACACAGTAAAAGGACCATCCCACAACCAACTCTAAACTGAACCTGACTGTCCCCTAACAACGTCCTCTCAATGGTATTTATCTTACCAGAATCTCGTAGAACTTTCCAGAAAATCAAGAACTCTGCAGGCAAGGAGGGAGGAATGGCCTCTGGCTGCTGATGATAACCACATTATTCTATATATATACTTTTACCTACAACCGAAGGTTGACCGGCCAGCCCAAGTGGCTACAGAGGTTGTATCCATGAAAGAAACGGACCCACCAGCAGACGAATTCGGTTGGCAGGTTGTATCGAAGAAGAGGAAAAAGAAAGTTGCCCAACCAGCCCAACCAGAAGGGTGTAGCAAAGAAACGAAAGAAGGCTGCCCAACCAACCTGGGTGGTAGTAAGGATGGCTGCTCCACAACCCCAGGTCGTTAGGCAGACTGTAGCCATGGAAGAAAGGAAGGCTGCTCGTCCACCAGCCCAGGTACCGAGTGAGCGTGTAGCTATGCTGGCTGACCCACCAGCCCGGGTAGATAGCTACGCCCAGATGGCTATGTCGGGTGCAGCAAAGAAGCAAACCACACAACTACTCCACGAGGTTTGCAAGCCTCCACCCAAAAAGATGAAGACGAAGGTTGCCACACTACCCAATGCACCACCACACGTCTAGAAAGGGAAAAGGTGGACAGAATGGCTGGAGGTCCCACTCCAACAACAAAATCACCTTAGGAGCCAAGTTCCATCATTATTGAAAATATATATATATATATATATATATATATATATATATATATATATATATATATATATATATATATATATATATATATATATATATATATATATCCTTCTGTATGTTTCCTTTCGATAATGAGGAACAGAAGAATAAGCCAAGCAAGTAAATTTCGTCAAAGACATCTCTCTTTTCTTAACGCTGCCTCGCAAAGATTATCATTAATTCAAATTGAAGAAACAGACGTATTTTCTATTGTCTGGTTAGCTCAGTGGTAGAGCGTGAGTCTGACACACTCAAGGTCGTGGGTTCGAGACCCACACCAGACATATTTTTTGTCTTTATCTTTTTTCATTTTGTCCGCATCACATGTGTGCAACATTCAGTATGTTCATCCAACGTTATAGTGAAGATCTTCATAATGAACTGGGGTTTATACCTTATCTGAAAGGGTCAGGTCCACCAAGACGTCCTTGAAATCTTTCAGAAGCTTCTGGCGATCCTCCTCCAACGACAGGAACATGGAGACTTACCCTGTGGTTATTTTGCCGGCTAGTCGGCAACGGTCGGTTAAGCAGTATTTTGCCGTGGTAATCTCAGTGCTTTATGTAATACTAAGTGCCAGAAAATTTTCTTGGGGGCGTAGCTCAGTGGTAGAGCGCTCGCTTGGCATGCGAGAGGACCCGGGTTCAAATCCCGGCGCTTCCATTTTTGTTATTTGGGAAATTTATTTTCATTCGTGTATATATATATATATATATATATATATATATATATATATATATATATATATATATATATATATTTTTTTTTTTTTTTTTTTTTTTTTTTTTTTTTTTTTTTTCATACTATTCGCCATTTCCCGCATCAGCGAGGTAGCGCCAAGAACAGAGGACTGGGCCCTTGAGGGAACATCCTCATATGGCCCCCTTCTCTGTTCCTTCTTTTGGAAAAAAAAAAAAAAAAAAAAAAAAAAAAAAAAAAAAAAAAAAAAAAAAATAACTATTCGAATACTATGTACTCGAATGCCTTTGACCTGAAATGTAAGTTCAAGCCAGTAGGCCGACCCTGTACTTAGCTTGAATCCTTTTGTGTTCACTATAATCTTCTTTACTACATCTCCTCTCCTTAATCCCTTTATCTTCACTATGCAAGGCTTATTATAATCTTCACTACAGCCTCATCTTCATACGACCTTATCTTGACTAAGCTGGTTTCAAGAAAGGCTTTAGATTTTACCCGCTCACACAAACAACGTACTTACACGGGGCCTGACCAGTGCAAATAGATGATTACACACACCTACACACCACCACCACCACTAATAATACACAGAGAGCCTTTTCGGTTGGCTTTGGAAGTTAAGCAACGTTGGGTCTGGTTAGTACTTGGATGGGTGACCGTCTGGGAACACCAGATGCTGTTATCCCTGGGGATAGGGAAGAAAGTATACTTGCCTCGTATTCCCTGTGTGTCGTACAAGGCGACTAAAAGGAGAGGGAGCGGGAGACTGGAAATCCTCTCCTCTCTTTTTCAATTTTCCAAAGGAAGGATCAGAGAAGGGACCAAGTAAGAATATATATATATACATATATATATACATATATATATATATATATCGTCCGATCAGGGAAGTTAAGCAACGTTGGGTCTGGTTAGTACTTGGATGGGTGACCGTCTGGGAACACCAGATGCTGTTATCCCTGGGGATAGGGAAGAAAGTATACTTGCCTCGTATTCCCTGTGTGTCGTACAAGGCGACTAAAAGGAGAGGGAGCGGGAGACTGGAAATCCTCTCCTCTCTTTTTCAATTTTCCAAAGGAAGGATCAGAGAAGGGACCAAGTAAGAATATTCCCTCAGAGGCTCAGTGTAGTGAGAGTGTAGTGAGGAAGAGCATAGTGATGATAAGGATATTGTCAAGATAGCTTGTAGTGAAGATACGAATTTAGTGAAGATCCGAATGTAGCAGAGATAAGGGTTATCAAAGAGTAAAGTTTATTCAAAATGATTATGTAGTGAACATAAGAACTTTTTAGTGAACATCAGGGAGTGCAATGATGATGGTATGGTAGAAATAACGGGGTAGTGAAGAAGAGGGTATAGTGAAGATATAATTTAGTGAGAATAAGCTAGTAGTGAAGATACACGTTACTGAATATGAGATTGTAGTGAACTTAACCGTATTGAACTAATCCCCCCAAATCCTCCAAACTACGTTCAAGGGCGGATCCAAAGCCAACCGAAAAGGCTCTCTGTGTATTATTAGTGGTGGTGGTGGTGTGTAGGTGTGTGTAATCATCTATTTGCACTGGTCAGGCCCCGTGTAAGTACGTTGTTTGTGTGAGCGGGTAAAATCTAAAGCCTTTCTTGAAACCAGCTTAGTCAAGATAAGGTCGTATGAAGATGAGGCTGTAGTGAAGATTATAATAAGCCTTGCATAGTGAAGATAAAGGGATTAAGGAGAGGAGATGTAGTAAAGAAGATTATAGTGAACACAAAAGGATTCAAGCTAAGTACAGGGTCGGCCTACTGGCTTGAACTTACATTTCAGGTCAAAGGCATTCGAGTACATAGTATTCGAATAGTTATTTCCCTATCAGGGCGATCATAGCCTAACGGTAGCTCTCCCACCCGTTGCACAAGGGTCCCGGGTTCGATCCTGGCTGTTGGAGGTTTTTATGTTTCATGAGAGTGCTCGTTCATATGCACTTAGTTCGTATATATATATATATATATATATATATATATATATATATATATATATATATATATATATATATATATATATATATATATATATACATTTACACACACACACACACACACATTTATATATATATATATATATATATATATATATATATATATATATATATATATATATATATATATATATATATATATTTTTTGCTTTGTCGCTGTCTCCCGCGTTTGCGAGGTAGCGCAAGGAAACAGACGAAAGAAATGGCCCAACCCACCCCCATACACATGTATATACATCCGTCCACACACGCAAATATACATACCTACACAGCTTTCCATGGTTTACCCCAGACGCTTCACATGCCCTGATTCAATCCACCGTCAGCACGTCAACCCCGGTATACCACATCGCTCCAATTCACTCTACTCCCCGCCCTCCTTTCACCCTCCTGCATGCTCAGGCCCCGATCACACAAAATCTTTTTCACTCCATCTTTCCACCTCCAATTTGGTCTCCCTCTTCTCGTTCCCTCCACCTCCGACACATATATTCTCTTGGTCAATCTTTCCTCACTCGTTCTTTCCTCACTCGTCCTCACTTTTGATCTCCATGTGCCCGAACCATTTCAAAACACCCTCTTCTGCTCTCTCAACCACGCTCTTTTTATTTCCACACATCTCTCTTACCCTTACGTTACTTACTCGATCAAACCACCTCACACCACACATTGTCCTCAAACATCTCATTTCCAGCACATCCATCCTCCTGCGCACAACTCTATCCATAGCCCACGCCTCGCAACCATACAACATTGTTGGAACCACTATTCCTTCAAACATACCCATTTTTGCTTTCCGAGATTATGTTCTCGACTTCCACACATTCTTCAAGGCTCCCAGAATTTTCTATATATATATATATATATATATATATATATATATATATATATATATATATATATATATATATATATATATATATATATTCCTATGAGTCCACGGAGAAAATGAAACACGATAAGTTCCCAAATGGACTTTCGTGTAATAATGGCAAGCAAGTATGAAAGATAGAGTATGAAAGACAAAGACAGTGGACAAGTGTTATGTATTCTGTTTCCTTGATAATCATTTGGTCTGACTCATTCAGATAAGGTCCAAAATGCCAGTAGTGAAGATGTACAAAGGATAATAGAACAGTGTACGTACGTACGTAGTTTGAGTATCTTGACTGATAGAAAGTATTGAAAGCGGCAGGAAGTAGTGAGATATTGTATTGTGCTTCGTACAAGACTGGCGGGTGACTCCGTCCTTCGTGCTGTGCCACACACAGTCTGGTGATTGTCGGGATGTGTAGCCATAATGTTTGATCTTATGACCATTAGTGATACATCATGTGATGTTTACTATCACAACATCGGCTTTCTCCTCCTCCTCCAGGAGAGTGGCAATCAGGTGGCGGTTATTGTGGTAGCCCGGCACGTGCAACTGTAAGATTTCAAGCAACATTGTGAAAATGGGACACATTATAAAGAGTTCCATAATTTCTCTAATTCTTCCCCAAATTCATGTGGACCTGCAACGCTGAAAATGTTTAAATACCGCTGGTGCGGAGGGAGGGAGAGGGAGGCCTGGGATGAGAGTGAGGCTTTGTAGGAGAGAAAGGCTCGGGATGAGAGAGGTTGAACACAAGATGTGTGGCCGGAGAGTGAGGCTTTGAAGGAGAGAGAGGCTTACGATGAGAGAGGCTGGGCATGAGAAAGGCTGGGCATGAGAGAGGCTTGGCAGGAGAGTGAGGCTTTGAAGTAGAGAGAGGCTTGAGAGGGAGGAGGTGTAAACCTGTGAATGGGAAAGAAGTTTGTGATGAGAGAGGCTGATCATGAGAGAGAGGCTTGGGATGGGAGATGCTGGACACCAGAATTTGGGAGGAGACTGAAGTTGTAAAAGAGAGATCTCTCATAAGCGAGGCTGGACACGAGAGATATACTTGGAATGTGAGAAAAAGTAGTGAAGTAGAGAGAAGCTTGGGATGAGAAAAGCTGGAGGTAAGAGAGGTGTGGGAGGAGAGTGAGGCTGAGTGTGGCAGAAAGGTTTGTTTGAGAGAGGCTGGACACCAGAGCAAGACTTGGGTTGAAAGTGAGACTTGAGAGAAAGAGAAAGGCTGGTGACGAAAGCGAGGCTGGACGTGAGAAAAGATTGGCATGAAAACGATATTGGTTAGATGAGAGAGGCTGGTCTTGAGAAAGAAGCCTGGGTTGAGGGTTAAGTTGGATACGAGAGAGAGGATCGAGATGAGACAGAGGCTGTGGAGGAGCGAGAAGCTTGGGATGAGAAGGGCTGGACAAGGAAGAGGTTTGAGAGGGGAGTGAGGCTGTGAAGGAGAGTGGGGCTTGGTATGAAGATGGCTTGACACGAGAGAGAGACTTGGGATTAAGGTGATGTTGGGAACAAGGGGCGGGGGGGGGGGGGGGAATAAGAGTTAGGCTGGATATGAGAGAGAGGATTGGGATGAGAGTGAGGCTGTGAATGATCGAGAGGCTTAGGATGCGAGAGAGAGAGAGGCTTAACAAGAGAGGAGCCTGGGAGGAGAGTGAAGCTGTGTAGGAGAGAGAGATGCTCGAGGGGAAAGAGGCTAGACACGAGAGAGGCTTGGGATGAGAGTTAGTCTGGACGAGAAAGACAGGCTTGGGATGGGACTCTGGATCTGAAGAAGAGAAAGGCTTGGGATGAGAGATGCTGGATATGGGATAGACCCCTGGGATGAGAGCTAGGCTGGACATGGGAGGGAAGTCTGGGATGAGAGTGAGGCTTTTAAAGAGAGAGAAGCTTGGGATGAGAGAAGCTGGACATGAGGGGCGCTTGGGATGAAAATGATGCTGTGAATGAGACATAATCGTATAAGAGAAGCTGGACACAAGGAAGGGGTTGAGGAAACGTAAGGCTGTGAAGGAGAGAGAGGTTTGCTGTGAGAAAGGCTGGATACGAGAGAAACCCTTGGGGTAAGAGTTAGGATGGATACGAGAGAGAGACATCGGATGAGAGAGACAGTGAAGGAGAGATAGCCTTCGGATGAGAGAGACTGGACACGAGGGGAAGGTTTAGGGCGAAAGCAAGTTGATACGAGAGATAAGTTAAGGATGAAGCCAGGCCAGCCGCGAGAAAGCCTTGGAGTTACATAGACTCAGAGACCAGACAGCCAGGTGGTCTGGCCTTAACACTACTTAACAAAATGTATTGCCCTTAACAGCAGTAGAAGAAACGGAGAGCAAAGCAAAGGCTCCCTCCCCACCCTCAACTCCCTCCGGCAACACGCAGCACGGAAAACATGTAGAAAAAATACCTTGCAGGATTTATAAGACTGAAGGAAATGTTTACATGGAAGTCACAAGGTAGAATGAACATGAACAAGTCATGCATGCCATCACCAAGGACATGCATCCCTTCACTTTCTGTTATAAAGACAATAGTAAGGATAAACTTAAGCTCCAGCCTCCCGACTTACCATGACTATATCATTCCTAATATTGAAGAATGATATTATAAAACTTACTCTCTCAAAGCAAGTGACATGGGTTAATCAATGTTGGTATGTTACCTGGCCAGGGAGAGATCAGTGGTTGAGAAGGTAGCATGATATACCACTGCGTTATGATAACTGATTAACTGAATTATTCCATAGTGGAGAGTGACAAATGATGATCAAGCCCCATTTTACAGAGAGAGAAGATAGACACGAGAGAGAGGCTTGGGATAAGAGGTAGGCTGCACACGAGAGAGTATCCCAGGATGGAAGTATGGCTGTGATGAAGAGATGGTGTGGGGTGAGAGAGGCGGGGCAAGAGAGAGGCTTAGGATGGGAGAGTCTGGAGATATAGAGAGGCTTGGGACGAGAGTCAGGCAGGACAGGAGAGAGAGGCTTGGGACGAGAGTCAGGCAGGACAGGAGAGAGAGGCTTGGGACGAGAGTCAGGCAGGACAGGAGAGAGAGGCTTGGGACGAGAGTCAGGCAGGACAGGAGAGAGAGGCTTGGGACGAGAGTCAGGCTGGACAGGAGAGAGAGGCTTGGGACGAGAGTCAGGCAGGACAGGAGAGAGAGGCTTGGGACGAGAGTAGAGAAGCACCTTCATAACGTACCCTTCAGCAGAAAAAGGGTTGTCTTGCTCCACTCAGTTGGAATGGAAAAGTAGTTGAAAATACCAAGTTCATGAATTTATGGTTTTAGTGTGGCAAAACCTGAACTGATTCTGAGGTTACACATGAAAGAAGATTAACATTTCAGAAGGTTGAAGGAAGATGAATATAAATGTCATCAATGATAGCCTATTAGACTCATTAGAAGCCTCGATAGATGAATGTTCTTGTCTTTTTTTAGTAAGAATGAAGATAGATTAGTAATTAAGGCACACGGCGCTAATATCTTTGGTTAGTGAGCAATTTTGTTTTGCAATGGTGTTATATTAAAGAACTAGAGTATGAGTGAGGGAGTGAGATGTGGAGATTATATATCATTGTGAGTTATTACATAAAGTGATCGTGATGAACGTTACGAAGATCAGGCAAACTATGAGGCTCATTATTCCTACATCAGATATAATAATGTCAATCATTCCAGTAATCTTACCATAATTGACCTCTTCCATCTAGGCAGCCTCCCTGCCTTCCTCTTATCTTCTCCAGAACAAACCTGGTTCATTCTTGTGAGAGACGATAGTGTTTACTAAACTCTTCCTGTGACCAACATGTAAATGGTGTGACTGACCACCACACCTTACCTCACCTACTTCCTCCACCTGATCAATCTGCATCACTCCTTCCATTGCTCACTTCCATAATAGAATTAACGTTTCTACTACAAATGACAAGATTCACTTGGCCATGTTTGTTAACATCAGAGCAATAATCTTGAGACCGA